>NC_087211.1:64670818-64759466 GCF_015104395.2 Macrobrachium nipponense
AATTGATTCATCATCCTCCTCTAATATCTTTACACTGCTATTGTAAGTTGATTGGAACTGTGAAATGTTTTCGTTTCTGTTGTGGACGAGTGTGGCAGTGTAGCCAGTCCTGTTTGTTTATCTTTCACTTTGAGTATGGGAGCGGCTGCCTGACTCTTCATCTGCATTTTGGTAACACTAGCAACACATGTAAGGATCACGAATGCTCTCGGAGTGGTTAGGACGTCAACCGGTCCATTCTTCATTTTGGCTATTTTACCAAATTAATGATGCAAATGATTATCTATCCCTTGCGAGGTAAGCTTTTAAAGTTGTAATATTACCATTAGTTCATTAGATAGAACAGATCACTATCGTGGAAGAACAGTAGCAGACGAGAATTCAAGTGCAGAGTTGCCTGCCAGTCAGACATGTTGCAGTGCCTTAACGAGAAAGATTTTCATTGTCGTGAAAGATACTTCACGTTCATTAATTGTCATGAAATTTTGCTGTGTTAGTTTGAGTTGTAACTTAGCATTTGACAGGGTTGAAAACATTAAAAAAAAGCAGTTATAAGCGTTTGACAGGGTTGAAAACATTAAAAAAACAGTTATAAGTGTTTTGTTTGTATAAAGTTTTTGCAAATACCAGTGCCAAAGGGTACCTCTCATGGAAATTTCCACTGCTGAGCATGATCTTAGACTAGGCTATACAGTAATTTAAGAAGGCCTACCCTAGACTAATCCTGTTTGAATGAGGAATTATGAATATTTTTGATAAATAGTTAGGCTA
Source organism: Macrobrachium nipponense (assembly GCF_015104395.2). NCBI lineage: Eukaryota > Metazoa > Arthropoda > Malacostraca > Decapoda > Palaemonidae > Macrobrachium > Macrobrachium nipponense. The sequence continues at coordinate 64,671,590 of NC_087211.1, forward strand.
TATATTTATATAAATTGATGGAAAACTTATTACATAGAACTTAGCCTGTACCCTCATTAAACTAACCTAACTTTGTGGCCTATTGTAACCTAGTCAAATATCAGCCAAGTAAACTTTGCATAGGCTATCCTTAATGATTTCTGAAGAAGCTTAGGCTAGACTATATCCTGTTTAAAGGCACCTTAGCCTAATTTTACCAACCTCATTTTAGTTTTTTTAAGTTTTTCTCAGAAATCTTTCAGGTAACCTTATCCATTGACATATATTGTGTACAAGTATTCAGTACTGTGTGAAGTAGAGTATCAAAAGGTTTACACTTATTAATTGATTCCATGTTTGATACTTATCCTATGAGAAAATCAATTCCATAATCTGTAGTTGATATATTTTTTTTTGAAGTCTCAATATAAAGTTATTTTTTTGTTGTAGTTTTAAACTGCGCTTGTATTGATTGCTGGAAATCAAAAAATTAAATAAAATGAATATTTTCAGGGATCTAATCAAGGGATCTAGTCCAAAGATCTAGTTCAGGAGTTCTGAAGACTAGGTAAATTAATCAAGTCCAGGAGACTAGGCCTGGGAGAAATTTGGCATGATGTAATGAGTAATAAAGAAACAAGCTGAATACCAGGAATTTTCTTCAGTACCCCTAAAATGGAATTCAGCACTTCAACTACCTCCCAGTGGGAAGAGATCACCTGGCCTCATCAGTGGTAAGACCCATACACAAGGAATATCATGTATAGCAGGTAGGAAACAAAGGCCTACCCCCTAAATTTTCCAGGCAGCGTAAACGTTAGTCTTCATACCCACCGTGTCAACTATGACAGTACCATTCTCCGACCCGTGTCTCCAGGCAAGAAGACTGACAACAGTGCATATGTACAATAGTATTATTCTTCTCGTATCTTAATGTCGTGGCGGGGAAAAACCGCCCGTGACAAACCGAAGATAAAGTGAATAACAAATACAATTGAGGTTAAGATATCCATAAGAGCAATAAGACAAAGGGTCTCGTAAGCGGGTTTTAAACATCGTTACATCGTAACGATGTTTAAAAGATTAGCCCGTTTTTTGTGGAAAATTAAAAGAACCAAGTTGTTACGAACAGGACAATAAAATGATGAAATTTACACCAAAAATAATTTTTTTTATTTATTTACCGATTAGAAATTATCCATATTTCCTGATAACATTACGTAATGCATCTCAATACTGTGAGATAAGATGTCTTCTCATAAGTTAGCCTTAAAAATACTAAAGACCCCCATGGAAATAAAATGAAATCATTCAAAGAAAACGGATGTTCTTTTGGACCTTGGTTAAACGAAGTTCAGAGTGAAATTCAAGTTCATTTATTGATTGTTACTTTGTTAGGATTTTTTAATGCCAAGAAATGTAGTGTTTGGGTTTGCTATTCCCTATTTAAAGATGTTACGACTGAATTTCAAAAGTACATGGCTTCATGAATTAAAGAAAGGTCACAGTTCCGTGCGCGATGCATCTGTTTTTGTTTTCTTTCAATAATAATACCACCGTTTCAATTGGGTTAAGCTGAGATCAGATGTCTACGCCAGGCTCCTTATTCACTTGGGCTGTCACTGAGGATGGGACTGTGCTGGCATAAGGCCAATCGCCAAAGGTTTTTTCACAGGCAATACTAAGGGGAGACAATGTTACCATATTTCTTGTTGGTTTTAATGCAGAGTCCGACGGGATGGGGCAACAATACTGAGAAAGAAAATAATAAGTAGGGCTTATCCCAGAATAAAGGGATAGAACATTGCGAATGTCATGGAACACAGAGGCCGTAAGAAAATCCTAAAGCTTTGCTAGTAATACATAAAATATACATATTAATTTTATATTATCTATTTCAAATACAATTTGCCAGGAAGGAATGTGGAACACAAACATTATTGCTCTTAAACTGCACGATACACTTATGTTAAATATTGATCTTTTAACATATGCTAAAACTGAGCTCTAAGATGTATTAACGAACTGAGAGAGAGAGAGAGAGAATATATGCTAAAACAAAGTTCTCAGACTTTCTGATGAACTGACCTGAACTGAGAGAGAGAGAGAGAAATAAACCAACTTATGCTAAAAACACAAATTACTGAGTTGTTCGCAAATAAAACGATCGACAAAAAAAATCTACGAATAAAAAAAAAATTGCAAAAAAGCTGCACCTTATCCGGAAATTATGTAGCAAAAAACGAGAACCTTTCCACCTGTTAAAACCTCCACCAGGTAAACCGCCCCCCACAGGTAAGTCACGGACTGAGGACAGGGGGGAGGGAGTAGGTAGGTAGGTAGGTCTTAGATGCTACGATGGGAGTTGGAGAGTCTCACAGATTGATCTCACGTGTTTATAAGAAAGTTCTGAGCCTCCCTCCCATTCTTTCTCTCTCTCTCCCTCCCCCATGCTTCTTATCCCTCAGTTAACCTGAGGAAGCCCTCAGGAACAGAGTCTCTGCAACAGCGTCTCCATTGCAAGTGATACAATTCGTGTTTCTTGTAGAGTTCCTGTTTTGGCAGCCATTCATATTCGCGAAACTACCACATAAGGGATTATAGAAATTGCCGTACCTACTACTTACGGTTTACATTATTGATTTAAACATTGATATTGATGACGAAACAGCTGTAAACTTATTATGTGCGGTCAGAGATTAAATAAGGGATTGATTAATGAATGGAAGATATTGAAAATATTATTCCTATATTAATAATTCAATTATCATTGTAGAAAAAGGATATTTCTGCTAACTATGCTTGAAAAATAAACAAGTCGATTTCAGTGAAGCGACTTTGAAATATAGGTTTAATAATTTTTTTTTTTTTAATATTTTCGACAAAACGTGTTAAAATAGTCTGTTTATTCCATACTGTGAAATCTCTTAAGATTTTTGTGATATTATTCTCTCGTTTTCTATATATATATATATATATATATATATAGATATATATATATATATATATATATATATATATATAATATATATATATATATATCGATAGATAGTTTGATATATATTTATATATAGTATATATAATATAATAATTATATAATATATAAGTATATATATATATATATATATATATATATATATATATATATATAATATATATAATAATATATATATATATATGTATATATATATAGAAAACGAGAGAATATATCATAAAAATCTTAAGAGATTTCACAGTATGGAATAAAAACAGACTATTTTAACACGTTTTGTCGAAAATATTTCACAAAAAAAATTATAAAACCTATATTTCAAAGTCGCTTTACTGAAATCGACTTGTTTATTTTTCAAGCATAGTTATCAGAAATATCCTTTTTCTCAATGATAATTGAATTATTATATAGGAATAATATTGTCAATGATACCTTCCATTCTTATCACTTATCTAATCTCTGACCGCACATAATATATATATATATATATCTATCTATAATATAATATATCTATATATATCTTAATATATATAATAATATATAGGTATAATTTATTATTTATATAATGATATTATTTTGATATATCTAGATATAATTATAGATTATATATATTCTATATATTATATTTATATATATATATATACTAATATATAGATAGATATATATATATATGTTATATATATATATAATAGATATATATATCGATAGGATAGGTTGGATTTATTATATTTTATATATTTTAGTATATAATTAATATAATTAACTTATTATTTTTATTTATATATAAGTATATAAGAATATAACTATATATATATGCTATATATATCGATATGATTTAGTTTGCTAATATTATTTCTATTATTAATAATATATATATATATGTAATTTTATTTTGTTTTTTTATTATATATCTATAGTTATTATAATATCTTATTATTCTATTATAATATATATATATATATCTATAAGTTATTTAATAGATTAAGATATAATAATATTTTTTATATATTTAGAAAACGAGAGAATATATCACAATATCTTAAGAGATTTCACAGTATGGAATAAACAGACTATTTTAACACGTTTTGTCGAAAATATTTCACACACAAAAAATTATAAAACCTATATTTCAAAGTCGCTTCACTGAAATCGACTTGTTTATTTTTCAAGCATAGTTATCAGAAATATCCTTTTTCTACAATGATAGTTGAATTATTAATATGGGAATAATATTTTCAATGATATATACATACATATATATATAGAGAGAGAGAGGAGAGAGACTAGACCAGCCGATCATTTGAAAATACAGGGATGCAGTCTTTATTTAGAATGATATATCAAGAAACATCACTGAAGACGGCGCTTAAAATAGCTGTTTTGACAAACTGTTATCGATCTGGTCGTCTAAACTATTACAAAAAAAAATTCAAGAGAAAACCAGCCTAACCATTTAGCGGTCGATATTAATGGACTGGACTATCTCTGTGGTATGAAAGACATTCTTGAAGCGTTGGTAATTAGTGCCTCTCTCTCTCTCCTCTCTCTCTCTCTCTCTCTCTCTCTCTCTCTCTCTCTCTCTCTCTCTCTCTCTCTCTCTCTCTCTCTCTCTCTTTCACGCACACACAAATTAAATATACAGTATTTTGGAAAATTGCTTGGAGATAAATGAAGAACAGAAAAATAATGGAGAAAAGTATTACTGTGTATATTATTTAATATATTGCATAACACTTACATTATATATATTATACTCTACACAAACATTATATATATATATATATATATGTGTGTGTGTGCTCGCGCTTGCGTATATGTGTGTACAAAAACACGCACACAAGCATATACCCATAAATATATGATAAAATGAAGAAACAAGTAAAGAGGATTAACTGAATTGTCGAAATATGCGTAATGTTAATGAAGGACCTTTTAAATAGAAACCAAAGCTTAATTCACAACATAAAACGAACGAAAGAGGTATACTAAAAAATGGAGAGAGAGAGAGAGAGAGCAGCCAAGTCCTAACTCCAACCTAACACTTTGCTCCCCCCCAAAAAACACCGATTTTGGTAACAAACTTACCGCATATTTTCCTTTAAATTCACCCGCCATTTGATACGCAAAGCTCACTTATCACCCTCTTTCAACAAGATGCACCCACAATGTCTCTCTTTACACGCGTTATACCACAGATATAAAAGCCTAGATGCCGCATCGGCCGCTAGTTGAATAGGCTGGCGCACGTCATCAGGCCCGCCATCTTGGCGCGGTAATTCAAACAATGCAGCAGGCTGCAGTATATGACGTTTTTACGCCACTATTCGCTTAATATTGCACGGATTTTCTTGTCTGATGGCTCGTTACAAAGCTTATATAATTCCCTACAAGAATCTAATAAAATAAAGTTGTTCCTTATTGTTTGAAAGTTAACTTACAATGACTTTGTTTTAGCAGGTAGGGGGAGGGGGGCTAGTTGTACACAAATGTTAATATTTACCCATAACTATTGCTGTAAACAATAATTTGAAATGCTGTGATAAGACAGCCTACGAAAAAAATGGTTAAAACAATATTGTTTAAGGGCCATTAGGTCAATAAGGTAAATCGTGTATGTTGGACACTAATTTGATGTTTCTAGATTTCTTTCACTGCATTATAGCTATGTAATATTAAAGTGTTAATCTGGTCCTTGTAATAAGAACTAAATGGCCAAGCAAGGCACATAATGAGTTTTTGTTGATGTTTTGATATAGCCTGCTAATTTCATATCAATGCATATAGATTATCATTACAATGTAGTATCATTAAACTGTTGGAAACAGCAATGCAAAAAACTTGTTTAAACTGCTGGGAAATATTTAAATAAATAAATTACACAGATGTACAATAAATGTTATATATACCTTCCAATGTAAGAACAAATATCATGAAATAAATCATTGTGCAATACATTTTGAGAGTTGTTACTTCAAAGTGTAGGCTTAATGACCCATAAGGTCACCCATAGCTTTAAATTTATACATGTGTCACCAAACCAATGAACAGTTTGCTGAAAAAAAATTAGACTGGCCTTATGATTCTGGCCTAGGCTTAAAGGCTCGGTGGGGGTGGGGGGTACTATGACCGGTATACAGGGTTGCTTGTCAGGATTGGCTCATTTTGTTTGGCAATTTTGGTCTATAGATGGGTCCCCTTCTGGAAGGGTAGAAGTATAGAGATGGCCCAGGCCCTTATCCCAAATAAGGTATAATAATTGGGGTCCTTGACAACACAGGTCTAGAGATGAGCTATATTGAAATGTTAATGCTTGCCATAATGATATATCCTAGTCTGAGCAATTAAAGGTAAGTTTTGTGAAAAATTTAAGTTCTATATAATTATTTCACCATATAAAATTAGGTCTAGAGATAGGTCACTTTTGCCACTAGACGAGGTCTCTTGATACCCCCTAAATTTTCCAAAGCCAGGTCTAGAGGTCAGAATTCACTGAGGAGCATCCCGTTCCAAAAATTGGAAGAACCCCCACCCCACCCAGGCTCAAAGGAGCAGGCAGAGATGCAAAGGCTAGATAACACAGAAATCCAAGTTATTCTAGGGCCTACTGTAGTTTATTTTAGGCTCAACCCTACAGTTTTATGACTTAAACTTGTAGGCCTGTGCCAAAAATTATATGGGGGGATTTTTTAACAGAGCACTTCGTGAGAAAGATTTTACTTAAGTTGCACAGATCCATAGCTTTAGGCCTACTTTAGTACTCTGTCTTATCACAGCATTTCAAATTATTGTTTACAGCAATAGTTATGGGTAAATATTAACATTTGTGTACAACTAGCCCCCTTCCCCCTACCTGCTAAAACAAAGTCATTGTAAGTTAACTTTCAAACAATAAGGAACAGCTTTATTTTATTAGATCCTTGTAGGAAATTATGTAAGCTTTGCAACGAACCATCAGACAAGAAAATCCGTGCAATATTAAGCGAATAGTGGCGAAAAAACGTCATATACTGCAGCCTGTTGCATTGTTTGAATTACCGCGCCAAGATGGCGGACTTGATGACGTATGTCAGGCCGGCCGATGCGGCATCTAGGCTTTTATATCTATGCGTTAAACATCCTCCTTACGCCTACATGCTCCCCTAAACCACGCCCAAAAGCGCCTACGTTTCCTTCGAGACGAACGACATTCACCTGTTTTCGACCGCTGCTGTTTTGGTATTCAGTATTCCCCAGTGGAAGACGCCCGCCGTCCCCAGTGTTTACAAAACCAAGTCGCTTGATTTGCCACACTTCTTCGTTTGTATAAGGTACAAATATCTTGGCTACATCTATACCCTTTTTATGTCTATCTACTGATGTATATTTCTATATACACATTGACACATTTATATGTATATGCATGTATTTTTATCACACCACCGTGATACATAGACAGGCATTTAGCTACAAATGTCTTTTAATATCCAATTGCCCTACCTCGGAATTAATATACTTTCTTATATGTTAACCTAAGAGGAATTTTATTTTTCAGTTGGTAAAAATTTCGCCCTCTCGTGGATTCGAACCAGCGAGCAGAGGAGAAATCCGGACTTCAGTGACGTCTTCACCGACTCGGCCAGTAAGTAGGTAAACACGTCATTGATGTCCTGATTTCTCCTGGGTGCACTGGTTCGAATCCACTTTAGGGCGAAATTATTATCAACAAACAAATTTCCATTTGATTAACAGATATGAAAATATATTCATTCTGAGGTAGAGCAAATTGGATATTGAAGGACATTTGTAGCTTAACGGATACATATATATATATATATATATATATATATATATATATATATATATATATATATCTCCATATCCATTAAGCTACAAATGTCCTTTAGTATCAATATATATATATATATATATATATATATATATATATATATATATATATATATATATATATATATGTGTGTGTGTGTGTGTGTCCTTTAGTATCCATACATATATATATATATATATATATATATATATATATATATATATATATATATATATATATATATATATATATATATATATATATGATATATATATATATATATATATATATATATATAATATATGTATGGATACTAAAGGACACACACACACATATATATATATATATATATATATATATATATATATATATATATATATATATATATATATATATATATATATATTGATACTAAAGGACATTTGTAGCTTAATGGATATGGAGATATATATATATATATATAATATATATAATATATATATATATATAATAAAAAGATATATATATATATATATATATATATATATATATTATATATATATTATATGATATATATATATATATATTTATATAGATATATATAGATATATAATATATATATATATAGATATATCTATATATATATGAATACTGGTTTTAAACAACCTTATACATGATAATTAGTCACGAACATAAATGGAAAATTAGAGAAGAAAAATCTGTTCGTAAATTTCAAGTAGTTAGCACTTCCCCCCTTTAGGAGATGTCAGAAACAGTAAATCGATTAACTGAACCTACACTATGAAAAACGAGTTTCCTTGTTGGATAAAAGTCTCAATTGCCACCCAGCAAAGCCTCCTTTTTTGTTCCAATCTTCTAAGTACACGATAATGCCACCTTTTTACAAAAGTTCTGTAGCTTGTATACATATGTGTCTAAAAATACTGGGTGATTATGAAATCATGTATATTCACGAATACCCAGACATACCTTACTAAGAGGAGAACCTTAAGGTTCGTTTTCTGCAATGTTGTACACAAAAATCTACTGGTTAAAAACAAGAAGGAACCTCTGGTGGAAAAAGATCAGTTTAACCTCATCAGTTCAGGTAAAGTGCCGAAAGGGTTAAGAAGCCTGACGTGGACCTCAGGATTCCTTAAATCAATGCGGACAACCTCCAAAGACCAATTTAACCATAGCAGCTCAAGTAATCTGACGCAGTGTAAACACAAGACAGAAAAAGTGGCCTTAGGTCTCTGTCCTCCTGCTTAAAAGCCAAGCACCTCTGGTAGAAAAGATCATTTAAACCTCATTAACAAGAACTCATTCTTACATAGGGTAAAAAACCGCATGGTACATGGGTGGACCATGTACGATCAATGTGTACAACCCCAAGAAAAGTACATTATAACGTGTCCTGACACCGGAGTAGAGGTCTTTAGCTCCGTTTCTCACCAACAACAAGTCGCGTCTGATGCCCATCTCCGATGTAGGACGCATTATAATGTACTTTTTTGGGGGATGTACACATTGATCGTACATGGTCCACCCCTGTACCGTGCGGTTTTTTACCCTAGTGCCACAGAAAGGTACAGTAGTGCCACCTCTTGCCATGAGAGGCACTGTGTTTATTCATGTAAATAAGTGGTCTTAGGTTTCTGTCCTTCCCAAAAAGCGTGAATAAGTGGTCTTAGGTATCTGTCCTCCCCCAAAAATCAGGAACTTCTGGTGGAAAAGATCAGTTGAACCACAGCAACAACAATTCAATCTTAAGCAGTGCCACAAAAGGAAACAGCAGCGCCATCCATTGCCATGAGAGGCACTGTGTTCGTTCACGTTCCTCGGAGTCACACGTCGACAATTCTAACCAAAAGACACCTGGGTGGCCATCTCCTCGTCATACAGGTGGGTGCTTAATTAACTACAACAAGATTTTGATTGTCCTCATTAGAGCAAAAGTAAATTATGATTTTGTATGCAGATTATACATTTAGAGGTTTAGAGAAAAATATTTGACAATGTTAGTGATTAAATGTTGAAAGATTGGGTAAAATGTCTTGCTAAATGGTAAAATGCTATATTAAAATATTAAAAAGTGAAAAATACCTCATGAGAGCTAAGGTTAAATATATGAGAGACAAGGTAAAATATCTTTTGAAAAAATGCAAAATAAAATAAAACACTTATATTGGAGGAAGTGATAAAATATCTTGATACAACAGGTTAGGTTAGGTTAGCCTAGGTTAGGTTAGGTTTAGGTAGGGTTGGGTTGGGTTAAGTTATGTGTTAGGCTAAGTTAAGTTATAGGTTAGGTCAAGTTGGGTTAAGTTAGGTTACTTTCTTCCTGTGACTCTTATTACCAGCCAACACAAATTACTATGAATTTATTCCTGTGTTTTTTTTTTCTGTGACATTTTTACATACCTGGATTCACTGGGATGAGGGCAACACATAAAGCTAAATATAATCTGGAAAAACATCTATATCATAACATGATATAATTATCCCTTTTAACTATATTCAGTTCAACTTACCGTCTTCCAGCCTGCGGAGTAGCCTCTCTTAGAATGAGGGTACCATGGTTAGATCTTTGAGGTTGTGCTACATATTGCCTCAACAGTCAGGATTTACAATCCCCACCTTCTTTGATAATACCATCATTTTTTCACAGTATAGGTACACTAGCTCTGTAATAAATAAGCAGATTGAAGTCAATAAATAATTAAAGTTACAATTTCTTCATTAGATATTCAATTATTTTAATATGAACTACATGTAAAAATAGCCTAAAATTGACAAACAGTTATGTAGTACCTAATTCAATGCTCAAGTCAGCAAGAGTACTACATTGGTCGAATGTTACATGACTAAATCACTCTAGCCCGCTCGGTAATCGAACCCATGATCTCTTGCTGGTGAGGCAAGCATTGTAACCATAGATATAAAGGGAAAGACTGGACAGCCTATGATAGCCAAACGATTTGTGATGTGCACTGCCTGGCACAATTGCTGTGTGTTGATTATTGTGCAAACAATGATAACTCATGCAATCTAGTGTGAAACTCTGTGCTCTTTAAAATGTTTTCTCACTGTCCTTCATGACTGTCAAATGATTTATGCACCACTTACTAAATACAATATGTACTGTATGCAAGAATAAAAAATATTGAATTTTGCTGGCCCAGAGAAGACTGCTGGGCCTTGACCCAGCCTGATATCCCAAACATCTCTTGAAAATGGGCCACAGATAGGGCCTGAAAGTACTCGAGTGTGGAGGGAAATTAAATGTAAATAGTACTTAGAAGTAAACAAGTTACAAAGTGATTTTGTGGGTTTCTTTTTAAATCTTCAGAAGAAAACTGAAAGAAGTTTTTGTTTATATCTTCGATGTGCTAAGGTTAGGATATGGTAGGCTACCCTTTATTATTTGAAGATCAACCCTGGTGGACTATCTAGTAGGTAAAGTTTACTCTTAAAGATAGAATGTAGTATGAATTTCAAGTATCCTTTAGGGTAAAAGTGATAATGGTAAAATTGAAGAGGTGGTCTGGTAGATCAAATTCGGACGGAATTCTCTGCATACCAGGAGGTTTGAGAACTTAATAACATAGCTGATATATAGTAAATAACATAGTAAATTACATTATAACACTTTATCAACACATCAAACTGCAGCAGGCGTAGGGCTAGGCCTCATGATACTACCTATGTACATTACAGTACTGAGTAGTAGGTAGTAGGGAAAACTATAAAACCTAACCATGGTTATATGGGCTGACAGTAACCATACATGTTGATTTATTAGGCTAGTATAATATCAGTTATTATAATATGAATTTTATGTCAAATAGGCTTTAATTAATAAAATCCTTATTAGAACATTACTTAATCAGATCAAAAAGCAGGTGTGTAGTTGACTGTGATCTCCAAACACATAGGTACTTACTTGTTTCAGGTTGTTTCAACACTGGAAAAAAAAAAACTTGATTGAGGTTGTTTCAACAGTTAAAAAAAGTTCCCCGAATTAAAAAAAAAATGGGTATTGCTACAGAAGAAGCACTCCGCACGGACTGCAAGGAACGTAACCGCAGATACGACATCCAATGGGATTGGGCCGTCCAATGTATTTCGCCATGTTTAGTACTGGACCCCGGGGGTTTAATTACAGTCGTCGTAACACTGCTTAGAAAAACCGCAGCTGCCATACTCTAGGCCGTCGCGGATATGTATCCTAGATCTACCAAAGTATCCAACAAAGAAATAATTTCCATGAATGAAAATGCGTCACTTACTTGTGTGATCCCGTTTACAGAAAATAAGGTGGAAAACAGCAACTTTGTTAAAGTATTTGGCCACAATCACACTCGTACGTCCACACTAACACGCCTCAGTGGCGTGATCGGTATGGGCTTAGCCTGCCACCTCGGTGGCCGCGAGTTCGATTCTCGGCCATTCCACTGAGGTGTTAGAGATGTGTATTTCTGGTGATAGAAGTTCACTCTTGACGTTGCTGAATAACCAATGGTTCCATGCAACGTAAAAACACCATGCCAACAAACACTAACACGCAGAGACATCTTTTGGATAAAAGGGAGCAAACCAAGAAAGGCGATGAGCCGTTCAAAAGGCATTCAGTTAACGGTGATTCAGGTTTTCGGTACTAGTGTCTGTTTATTAAACTAATGTTAATAATTCGGTGTGAAATACATATATTAAACAATTATTCATCAAATAGTGAATTACTCTAAAGTAAAACACGTCATCTCACCAAATAACTCACGAAGCATCGAATCCAAAAAAGGCGATGGGCTGTTAAAAAGGCGATGGGCCGTTAAAAAGACTATCTGTTAACGGTGCTTTCCGCTTTCGATACTAGTGCCTATTCATCAAACTACATAAAGAAATCAGTATGAAATACATATAACAAACTCTTATTTATCAAACGTTATTATATTCTCAAATAAAACACGTCTTTTCACCTAAACTCGACAAGCATTAAATCCAAGAAAGGCGATGGGCCGTTAAAAAGACGATCAGTTAACGGTGCTTCCGGAACCCTAAGCCTATTCATTAACTACATTAAGAATTCAGTATGAAATACGTATAATAAACTACTTATCAGACGTTACTATATTCTCACATAAGACACGTCATCTCGCCTAATAAGAGCACTTAAATCCACGAAAGCAGATGGTCTGTTGACAGGGTAATTGGTAACCGGTGCCTCACCCTATCGGCCATCTTGGTAACTGATAATGGCTGTATTTACTTTTTGATTGAGCTTGAAATGCTCAACAGATTCAGTAACCTGTTACTGTCATTCGTCCAGTGCGGTTCAGTAGTTCCTAATGGAATGGAAAAGGTAAATAATTAGTTGAGCTTTCTGTCGCCATCGTTTCAAAACTTAGGTGGCAATAATATGTCGTTTCAACTTACCTTATGAGTCTGAGAGGTTATAAATGGAGGGACGGTTCATATAAAATTTTATCTAATATGTGTTGTTGTTATCATGATAAAATCGCCGAGGTAGTTCAGTTAACGTCGTAGGGCCCAGAGTCTCTGGTAAGGCCGAGTCAATGGCGTGGAGTGCTGTCGATCGCCATGTTGAAATGTCATGATAGTAATTTAAACTAGAGACTAAGCTTTTTTCTCTCTCGTTTAATCATTGGAAGAATTATGTTTTTTTATAGGCAAATTGATAGCTCTAAGCCGCTATTAACTGTTACTATTAAATATATTTCGAAAAAATTCTATTCCCAAGTTTTCTGTGGTTGATGTGCAGAATTTTGCATACTTAGCCATATAATTTCCAGTTATTATTATTATTATTATTATATTATTATTATTATTATTGTTATTATTATTATTATTATTATTATTATTATTATTATTATTATTGTTTGACCCAATTTCTCAAAGAAAAATAAACTTACAAAGGCAGGTTGGCCTAAGCACTCTAACTATTGTGATCAAAGTGAGGCCTAAGCATCTGCCCCTGGGTCTAAGCAATGTCTAGCATAGATGGTTCCTGTAAACTACAGGACTTTCTTTGCATACAGTCACTAAACAGTAATGTACAATCCTTAACACTAACACTCACTATACTCTGTTTTTTTTTTCATCTGTCCATCCGCCTGTGGTGTTTTTGTATGGTAACACTGCGTTCCGGGCTTTAAATAGTTACGCTATTTGTAAGTTTTAGGTAAATAAAAGGATATCTGGGTGTACATTTGCAACTGAAAAGTGTTTTAATAATTTACTGTATGCGAATTACACCGTTAATATTCGAAATAGGATATTATTATAATCGTTGAATGTAAGCTGAATGTAACAATCTAAAGCCCGGGACGCAGTGTTACCATACAAAAACACCACAGGCGGATGGACAGATGAAAAAAATCAGAGTATAGTCACTCACATTACTATATACACTCACTCAGTAACACTAAACACTCACTGAATACTCAATATTCACTAAGCACACACTATACACTCACTAAGCACTCGCTATGCACTAAACATTCACTAAGTATTCACTATACATTAACACTCGGTGAAAATTCACTAAGCACTAACTATAAACACTCATTAAAATTTAAGCACTCATAAGCACTAAATACTCGCTAAACTCTAAATGCCTACTAAACCCCTAAAAACTCAATAAGCACTAAACAGTCATTGAACATTCACTAATCACTCATTAAACACTCGCTAAGCCCTTACACACTAAATATTAACACTCACTAAACCCTAAACACTCACTAAGCACTTACTAAAGCATTCACCAACACTTACAAAACACTCACAAAACCCTAAACACCTCGCTTAACATACTGTTACATTCTTGTCCTTTAGTACTTAGGTCCTAAGAAGTCAGGGTGGTCATTCACGTACTTTATTATGGTATATCAATTACAAGTAAGGAGACCCATGCTTATGCTGGCTTCCCAGTTTGTGGATGGCGGGAGATTTCTACAACAACTCACCAACACTTACAAAACACTCACAAAACCCTAAACACTCGCTTAACATACGTTAAACGCTCACTCATTAAGCATTCAGGACTGGAATTCACAATCGCTCTAAGCTCGTTTACAGTTTGTAGGGCTTTAAAGAAATGCCATTTGAACTTTGATTAAATAAATTCAAAGATGGCCGCCAGGTAACGCCAATTGAGCGTGATCTGAAGCATATCAGTTAAAAATAGGATTGGTCTTTCACACAGTATCACAATTACTGTTCTCTGATCCTACTACTTCTACATTGGGATTACAAATCATACCCGAGTTCTGAATAGTGTTATTTGTTTCTTCTAATCCTTGTACATTACGGGGAGAAGAAACTACAGGAACATAAGGAATCATTGTATCTTCTAATAGTGACGGTTCATCAGTTACTCTAGTATTATACATTTTTCTCTCAAATAACTGTGAAAGGTGACACTTCCAAGTCAAAATACCATTAACCTCTACAGAAACCAAATAATTTCTTTCACCAAGAACTTTGATAATCTTAGCTTCCACCCATTCTGGTCCTTTACCAAATTCTTGGCATATACTGCATCGCCAACTCTGAATTTAGACTCATGAACATAACACTCATCTCTTTGTTTAGGCATTATAACATCTAATGGACCCTTAAATTTCCTTCCAAACAATAATTCAGCTGGGGAGCAGCCAGTAGAAGACTGTACTGTACGTCTATAGGTATACAAAAATTTGGCCATTCTGTTTTTACAGGCAAATTACAATCAAACTTTTTGAAATTAGTTTTGAATATTCGGACAGCCCGTTCTGCAAGCCCGTTTGTACTTGGATTTATATGGTGCTCCTGAACAATGTCTAACACCATTTTTCCGAAAGAAATTCTGAGTCTCCCTAGACATAAAACAAGTTGCATTATCAGATACAATTGTGTCAGGAATACCATAATTAGCAAAACATGACCTTAAACATTGTATGGTACCCTCTGAAGTTATATTCTTGCAAGCATAGACATCAATAAATTTAGAAAAGGAATCATAATAATCAAATATTGCATGTTGTCAATGGGTCCACAATAATCTACATGCAAGCGGGACCAAGGTCTATCTACTGACGGCCAAGATAAAGGTGAAATGCCCTTATGTTTGAGATTTGTTATGCATAATGCACAGTTGGAAGTTATTTGTTCTAAATCTTGGTCCATGTTGGGCCAATATACAAAAGACCTTGCTTCAGCTTTCATGGCAACAATACCCTGGTGGCCCTCGTGAAGCATTTCCATGAACACGCTTTCTCAACATCTCAGAACCAAAATAACGATTCCTATAGAGTAATACATTGTCATGCAAAGAAAGATCATTTCTCAATTTATAGAAAGGTAACATACTAATTTCCATCACCTTTTCCTTGGGGAACCCTTCCTTACATAATCTCGTACTCTGCATAAAACAGTGTCTCTTTCTATACATTCTTTTACCATTGTAACATCAAAAGAATTCTTATCCAAAATATTAATCAAATTTACATATTCTCCTGGTACATGAAAATCAGCATCATCTCTACACAATGGTAGCCTACTAAGAGCATCTGCCACTGTATTATGCACTCCCTTAATGTGTCAATTTTTAAAATCAAACCTGATAGAAATAAAGCCCACCTTTGAATACGAGCATTAGATAATTGTGGAATAGACTTACTAGGGTTTGAAATAGATGAGTCAAGGGTTTATGGTCCGTCCTGATAACGAACTTCCTACCCAAAAAGATAATCAGAAAACTTCTTGACTCCAAAAATAATGGATAGAGCCTCTCTATCAATTTGAGAATAATTACACTCAGCATTAGATAATTTTCTACTTTTGAAAGAAATAGTAGAAATTCTACCCTTATATTCTTGCTTAAGAACAGCTCCCACTCCTTCAGGGCTAGCATCAACTTCTAAAATCATGGTAGCATTGGGGTTAAAATTATCCAAAATATCAGCTCTTCCCAAAGCTTCCTTAATACTCTGAAAAGCTTCTTCATGAACTGCTGCCCAATGAAACTCCACACATTTCTTTTGGGTTCAAATTATATAAATGACGATAAAATAGAGCTGAAGCTGAGGTACAAACCTATTGTAATAAGTACATAGCCCAAAAATGATTTTAAAGACTGACAGAGTGAGGGGTTGGAGCTTCCAAAATTGCCTCTATTTTCTTTGGGTCAGGTTTAATTCCATCACAACTTAAAATGTATCCTAAATAAGGTACTTCCCTAGAACCAATAATACATTTATCTTTATTCAATTTAACATTTCTCTGTTGCAAAATTGATAAAACCTTACATAAACTCTTGTCATGTTCCTCCTGGTAGCTCCGACAATCAATATGTCATCTAAAAATACATGAACACCCTCAATATTTGCCAATAATTCAGAGATAAACTCTGAAATATACCTGGTGCTGACGACAACCCAAAAGGCAATCTATGAAACTTATATAATCCCAAATGAGTATTCATAATCAAATATTGTTGAGAATTTTCACTCACAGATACCTGTAAATATGCATTTTTCAAATCCAATTTCGAAATATACTGACAAGAACTACATTTGCGAAAATATCATCCAAATCTCGGTAGTGGAAAGGTATTAACACTGGTTTGGGTATTGAGATACTTAAAATCTACACAAATCCTTATTTCACCATTAGCTTCATTACAGGAACAATAGGACTGGCCCAATCTCCAGCATGCTCGACCTTGCTCACTATATTTTTACTTTCTAGTTCTTTCAAACTATTCTCAATTTTACATTTATAATGATAAGGAACAGATCTAGCTTTAAAAATACTTAGGCACAGCATTTTCTTTTAACATTAATTGACATTCATAATTTGTAATGGGTGATCCTTCCACCACCTGATACTCATTGAACATTTTTACACAATCAAGCTTAGGCCTAGATGCACTACTTGGGGTAATAAGAGGACCTTTAAATTTATCATCACACACATTATCAATTTGTACCCACTGGTATTTCAATTTCTTCATCAAAGACCTGCCTGCTAAATTTAAATCATTATCTACAACAAAAAACTTTTGTCCCTGGACCATTTGGCCTTTAAAAGAAACATCACAATTTATTTCACCGTACACTTGCATTTCAGCTTTATCATAATTTGCTAAGCGTTTCCTTGTTGGTAATGGGGTTAAATTCAATTTATTAGCATCATGCCGTGAAATAGTGGATGCACCACTGCCAGTGTCTAATTCAAACTCTAGGGGAAACCCATTTAACCTTAAAATTTCTCTATATGGTTCCTCATAATCATCGACAAAATCAATAGAATTCACATTAACATCAAAAAGTTTCAATAATCATAAGAATCATGGAAACTTTCATTAACAGGAATATCCTTACTAGTAGACTCCTCTACATCATGCACTGTATTAACATTCCTAGATTTATTTCTTAGCCTTTTTATTGGGACACACTGTACTAACATGGCCTTCCTTGCCACAGGAATAACATTTAGCATTCTTAAATCTACAATTATTAGCTAAATGGTTATCGCGCCCACAATGAATGCATTTACTTTGAACTTTACAATAATCACTTTTACCTCTCCCTTTAGAGTCTGCACTAGAATTAGGCCTAACCTTGTTAACAGTACCTGCAGGCCTATTATCTATAAAAGAACTTGAAGTAGGACTACATTCAGTAACATAAGCAGTTTCTAAATTGGTAACCTTGGCAAGTAATTCACGAGAGGGATTGATTTAAACTCAAAAGGATCAGCTAATAAAACCTTAAAATATACTTCATTATCAATACCAACCAATAATTGTTCCTTCAACCTTCGGTCAAAATCACTATCAAATTCACACTGTTGAGCTAACAATTTTAGTTCTGCATAATATTCCTTCACGGACTCACTACTTTTCTTCTTCTCCTGTAGGTAAATCACACAATGCTCTATGATAACTTGGTTTTGTTATAAAATGCGACTTTAGTTGATTTACTAGGTCATCAAATGGAACTGCAGACGGCAATTTCGGTGCTGTTAACTTACAGATCGTGGAAAATGTCTCTACTCCAACTGAAGAAAGCAACAAAGCCCTTTTTGCTGTCGCCTCTGTTACGTTCATTTACTTCACAAACTTCATGGAAAATAGATCCAGCCAACAAGATAATTCCAACTTATCTGGGTTAAACTCGGGAATTGTCGGTCTCCTTGCTGCTGCCATCCTTCCTGACAGGGTATGGAACTTCGGTAGTCCCCAACAAATACAGCTGAATTCAGGCTACTCGAATACTGGAGTCTGGACGTTGGCCAGGCCTAAACTGGTATGCTAGGCTAGATACGGCCGGCTGTCGTTGGTACACTAACTCTCCTTCAATGTGACATACCTCTTCGTACACTGGGTTCTTCCTCGTCGCCACTGTTACATTCTTGTCCTTTAGTACTTAGGTCCTAAGAAGTCAGGGTGGTCATTCACGTACTTTATTATGGTATATTCAATTACAAGTAAGGAGACCCATGCTTATGCTGGCTTCCCAGTTTGTGGATGGCGGGAGATTTCTACAACAACTCCCAGAAGGTTCAACATAGTAGAATAGAGAGTAGTGTTTCTCAATACATTACACATACGTTAAACGCTCACTCATTAAGCATTCAGGACTGGAATTCACAATCGCTCTAAGCTCGTTTACAGTTTGTAGGGCTTTAAAGAAATGCCATTTGAACTTTGATTAAATAAATTCAAAGATGGCCGCCAGGTAACGCCAATTGAGCGTGATCTGAAGCATATCAGTTAAAAATAGGATTGGTCTTTCACCACAGTATCAGAGCTGATGAGTTTCGCGTCCTTTTGCGATTTATTTAGGAAAAACTGATGAAGTCGTAGCAAAACAGTATACTGGACTAGTCATGTAGCTTGGACCTTAATAGGCTTAAGTAAAAACTACGGGACGCTATGCTTAGTATATACCGGTACCTCGCGGGTGAACGCGGTAAATTTCTCGAATTATGGCACCTGTACTGCATCATATACACCCTACTCTATATTTCGGTCAAAAATTGGTGTTCATAAACGATAATATCTTCGTGTAGAATCACCCGCCAATAATGCTGGAATAGTATCCCACTAGGAAGAAATTATGTAATGGCAGAACGGTTGAAGGCAAACCACATTGAAACGAAGCATCATTTCAAATGATTCGAAATGAACAGTATAATCCGTATGCAGCTAAATGTTCTGTAATAGTGGAACAGTTCCCTCCGTTCTTTCCGGAGTGTAAAAGCCGTTATGTATCGAATGTCTCATGATAGCGGAGGAACAGTTCCCTTCGTTCCTTACAAATCATTAAAGAGGTGTTTGCCCTCATCCCTCAAAAACCAGAGGGGCCAGCAGAGTCCAAACAGAAGGGGTAAAGTGTTTACATCAGATGATAACTTCCATCACTCGTAAACTGGCTTTAAAATTGTCATGTACGGACAGAAAGAGAGAGAGAGAGAATGGTGCATAGGGGAAAAGAGGGTGGTAACAATGATTTACTTTGATTATCGCTTCATGGAAGGAAGTTCTTTTTAAGATTTGTTAGCCAAAAGTGCAAATGTGTAGACACTTCAAAAATCATATTGTGTACCTGTTATGAGTAATATACATTCCCCGTTGTTAGATTAAACTGACCTAGTATTAGCCTAGCTCAGCACGTAAGCAAGCTCTTTGAGGAACCTGCAGGCTGCAAGTTATTCTGTCACAATCGTTCAGTTTCTTATAGTTTAACCTCCTATGAAGCATCGTTTGATATTCTTTATGATATGGCCCCACCTAACCAATTCGCTGTTCTATTTAGTACCCTTTCATGGTTATTTTCTCATTAGAATTTGAATTCGAGAACGTTCTTAGGCCTATTGTCAAAGTCTTTTTAATATCATTACACTCGGCAATAACCTCTATTAGTGGTAAGCAGTAGTCGTCCCATAGTTAGGAGGAACATGGAGTGTGAAACGATAGATTGTAATTTGAATTTGAAAGTACATAGTGTAAATTACACTATGTATGATAGAGAGCATATGATACTTGTTGCTAAAACAAATGTTGTCCTAAATGTGGTTTAAGCCATTTGATATTATTTGTGGTATTACATAGAACAGCTATTCTATATACATTCGGGGAAACAGTTTGAGTTGAATCAGCCATGTTAATAATGTATAAGGAAGATAGGATTAAAAATGTGCTAGCTTATGGAAACATCAGAGATAATATGGTTTCTGGAATATTTAATTAATGAGAAGCAACATCTTTTGGATTAGAGAAGAGCACTCAAAGAATCACCTACGTATTTACTTTGCTGATCAAGACTTAGCATAATAATGATACCGAAGAAACATTAGTCCAAGTTTTATCTAAGTAATGACATAAAAGGTATATATTAGCCTAACACTTAGCTAAATAGGACATCTTAGAAACATTACTCTAAAACTTGGCTAAATCAAAGATATATATTAGTCAGAGATCTTTAAGCTGAAATTGAAAGATGCGGAAACTGGTGAGAGTAAACAATAAATTAAACATATCAAAAATAATTTTGGAAGTGAACTTGAAATGCAAGCATACCTTTCTAATTGTTCTACTCACTGTTTATGCATGTTTGTGTGGGTGTGTGTGCGCATATATGAGAGAGAATTTTGCTCACTATGTTTGTGAAGGTGTATGTGTCAGAGAGATTTTGTTCGTTGTGTTTATGTTTAGGTGTGTTGTGAGAGAAAGAGGGAGGAAGATTTTGCTCACTATGTCCGTTTGTGGTGTGTGTGTATGAGAGAGAGAGAGAGAGAGAGCACAGAAACTGATGCGAAAGGCATATAATGTGTTGTCGGTCTAGCTCCCGATTGATATTTATCTCATCCTGAAGAAGAGAGTAAATTCAAAGTTAGCTGGAAGCCGTAAGCAGTATTACAAAAGCGAATATCAGAAAGCTAAAGGCAATGTTTCTGCTACTTGGAAAATAACAAAAAAATATGCTATTTAATGGACAACAAACAGATAGGAGCTCTATGCCATTGCCAGCAGTAACTAATGTACACTCTAAGGCTGAAAAATTCAATGATTTTTTCGATGAGGTCGGGAAAAAAACTTTCGAAAAAAACCCAAGAGGAAATTAGGAAATGTAATCTCTCTACTGAAACAGTACGTAATATTCCAGTTAGAGAATGAGATAGTTTAAGCCTACTCCTGTTGATTGTATATAATACTGTCATCTTAATTCTAAAAAATCTTAAAAACACAAATGCCATTGGATCTGACGGTGTTAGCTTGCGTTTCATTAGGGATGGGTTATACATTATTGCATTTTACCTTACAGTTATAATTAACACATCCATAGCCACTAAACAGTATCCGGAGTTATGGAAAATTCCCCGCGTAATTCCTGTTTTTAAGAGTGGTGATGTGGAAGACGTCTCTAATTATCGTCTTATATCTTTGCTACCGGTATTGTCAAAAGTTCTGGAAAAAAATAATTGCTATTCAATTAACTGATTTTCTAGAGACAAATGGTCTAATCTCACAAAGTCAACACGGCTTCAGACCAAAATTATCAACTGAAACGGCTCTATTAAAAATATCAGATAAGATTTATAATAACATGGATCATAAAAAAGTTTCACTACTCCTTTTACTTGACCTCTCAAAAGCCTTCGACAGCGTGAATCATAATATATTATTTGATAAATGTACATCACTGAGTATAGATCCACTCTGGGTAATGAATTACCTACATAACAGATCCCAGTCAGTTAGAATGGGCCAAACTGTGTCTTCCCAAAAAATTGTAGAGTTTGGTGTACCCCAGGGCTCTATTCTTGGCCCAATACTCTTTGTAATATATGTCAATGATCTGGTAAAATCACTACCCGGCAGTTTCGTCATCCAATATGCCGACGACACCCAGATCTTAATTGAAGGAAATGTAAATGAAATAGACGAACTAATTCATAGGGCAGAAAAAAACACAATTCATTTTAATAGGTTCTCGACAATATATATCAGAAATTGGAGACAATGTGCAAATAGATTTTAATGGAAATATGATTAAACCCATGAAAGCTGTAAAAAATCTAGGGGTTTATTTTGATAAATATATGACGTTTGAAACGCATATAGATGAAATTTATAAGAAAGTGATGGGTACTTTAATTTATTTAAATAGAGTAAAAGATTCATTTGATTCTTCTACGCGTAAAATAGTTGTTCAGTCGCTGGCTATGAGTATAATCAACTACTGTTTAAGAATTTGGGGAGTAACTGGCTCTACACAAATGAAAAGGGTTCAAAAACTTCAAAACTTTGCCGCCCGAGTGGCTGTTGGTAATGTAAAAAAACATGACCACATGTCCCCTTACCTAAAAAAATTAGAATGGTTAAAGATAAAAGACAAATATACCATAGATGTCTGTAATTTGGTATTCAAAACAATACGAAAAATAACTCCCTGAAGCCTGAAGGTTATATGATTTTCCAACAGTACACAGTTAATGGGGTTTCTACTCGACAGCAGGAAAATCTGTATGTAGAAAGGGCGAAAACAGAGATAGGCTCCCGCCAGTTTAGTATTCGAGGCCAAGCATTATACAATAAAGTACCTGGCACAATTAAACAAAAATCCTCTCTCGCTGCTTTTAACGTACACTTAAAGAAACTAATTTTAAATGGTTCCGATTATTGTAAGTTTTACTGAACGTTATGCTTAATTGTCATATTATAAGTACTTTTGAAGGCACTACTGTACTTTTATAGATGTTGGAATTAGTTTTAGATAATACTTATGGATAAGATGGCTTTTATTTACAAATTAAGATTTCCTTAGTCCTTATAATCTAGTATGCTTATTTGATTACTTTGTGTTATTTTAATACTATTTGTACATGACTTGTTTTTAACACAACTTATGTGGTCTATGACAATGTATTTGATATTCAAGAGGAATATTTTTTACTCACTATATTTTAAGTAAATGCTTTCTAATTTTATCATATTCCTTTTATTACTGATGAATTTTAATTATTAAGTTTTAGCCGATTTGTTGAATCTTAAAACAACTTTTGTATGTCTAAAATAACAAATATTTTAACTATTTGTAAGATGGTTTTACTAATTGTAGTTTTATATTTTATGAATACCCAATGTTAATATTGGAAATAAAGAATTATTATTATTATTATTATTATTATTATTATTATTATTATTATCATCAGTTTCCGCGCTAGAAGGTCATATAACACTCCCATGTGAGAGACTACCTTGTGTGTGTTCATTTCACGGTCATTTTCTTCCCTTGTGATATTCGCTCTTTCTAGAGAGCACTTTTGATATCATTCACTTCCGTATTTCGTTGATGTTATTGTGGCAAGAGAAGAGAATAAGGGTAATTAGGCTGATACGATTTATTTATTTATTTATTTTTTAGAATTGAATAACTGTAGGTGAGATTTTTTTTGGTTTGAGGATTTTTCCTTTTCTTGGTATGAAAAAGTGATAGGTATGTAGTTTATGTATGTGTAAAAATCTGCGTATATATATATGTAACCTAAACACATAGGCCTATATATGTTATGAATGTATGTGTATGTGCATATTCATGCATACATATGTTTGTTAACCAGCAGGTACATTGGAATGTTAGAACCACAGACGAAACTAGACCTATCTCTACTACTTCGTGTCCCTCATAAACGGAGCGCGGGACTGAACTTGTTATAAAGTGTAGTACGCGAGCGTGTGTACTATAGTACGTGTGTGTGTATTCGTGTACCTATTTATGTACGTGTTTGTGTACGCGTTTGTGAGTATGTGGTCACGTGTGGCTATGTGAGTGTGGCCAGGGGCATCACACGGACAGTGCGAACTATTTTGGTAGCATGGCCACCATCTCTTCGCGGAGTGCCATTGCAACACTCGCCCCCCTCTCTCTCTTTCTCTCTCTCTCTCTCGTACCCCACCCTAGGACTCCGTCGGTACCCTTCCAGAACCCCTACCCGCCCCCCTTTCTCTCACCTGGTCGTACCGGGAACCCTCTCCCTCCTCCCTCTCCCTCCCCCATGACTCCCCAAGCTCTCTCCCCCACCCTACATCCCTCCCTCCTCCTCCTCCGCCACTTCCCACCACTTCCGAAGGTTTACTTACCGCTACCAACTTCTCGCGTTTCAATCTTTTTATCGCTCTTGTTCTTTCCATCGTCTTGATTCGTCGATGAAAAACGGGACTCAATAAGAAAATTTTGTTTATCCTTTCCTCAGTATTGACTTTTCTCTCTCCTTATCATCACTGAGAGAAAGCGTTTATATTTTCCTCTCTCTATTTTGTAGCTCCCAATTTTATTTGTGTTTTTTTTTTCCTCTCATGACCTTGTAAAGGGCCAACGAAGTGCCACCCGGCCATCGAAGAACCTGACTGCTGGCGATTTGATTATTACATTTATTTATTATTTGTCTGTTTGTTTATATATAATTTTTCTATTGTTTAGATTATACTATTTTATTCATTTCATGCAAACAAGAACCAGAATACACTTAAACGTTACAGACAGACTGTATATGTGTGCAATTGAGTAAGAATTGTCGCCCATACCTAACTATTATGTATTTTTTGAAATTAATTAATCTATTCATTTTGTCATTTAAGTGTATCGGAATTCTCGTAATGCAATTAAATTACTGGCAAAATAAATAAATTACTTAAATATTTAAATTTAAGAAATAAATTACTACATACATACATACATACATACACATACATACATGGCCTCCTCACCTCCTTTGGGAAATCGCGTGGCCTATGCGTCAGCGACCAAGTCGTTAGCGTTGACGGTGTGAGAGCGTCTGGCTGGACGGGAGAGGAACTCCACAATGCCTTGAGATACTCACAGGATGTAACTATCGAGGTGTTAAGGTAGGTTTGAAATGTTAACTTTTATATATATATATATATATATATATATATATATATATATATATATATATAAACCGTGTGATTGGTTGAACGTCGTCTATTTATTAGACAGGGATGGTTGAACGTCAGGGGATTATCTATAAGACAGGGGATTGGTTGAACGTGTTCGTCTATTTATTATAAGACAGGGGATTGGTTGAACGTGTTCGTCTATTTATTATAAGACAGGGGATTGGTTGAACTCTTTCGTCTATTTATTATAAGACAGCGGATTGGTTGAACGTGTTCGTCTATTTATTATAAGACAGGGGATTGGTTGAACTCTTCGTCTATTTATATAAGACAGTTTGGATTGGTTGACTGTTCGTCTCGTTACATTCATATAAGACAGGGGTTGATTGTTAACGTTGGAACTCTTTCGTTCTATTTCATTATAAGACAGCGGATTGGTTGAACGTGTTCGTCTATTTATTATAAGACAGGGGATTGGTTGAACTCTTTCGTCTATTTATTATAAGACAGGGGATTGGTTGAACTCTTTCGTCTATTTTATTATAAGACAGGGGATTGGTTGAACGTGTTCGTCTATTTATTATAAGACAGGGGATTGGTTGAACTCTTTCGTCTATTTATTATAAGACAGGGGATTGGTTGAACTTTTTCGTCTATTTATTATAAGACAGCGGATTGGTTGAACGTTTTCGTCTATCTTATAGAGGGGATGGTTAATGTGACTTCCTTTCGTCTATTTTATTAATAAAGGGGAGGGGATTGGTTGAACGTTTGTTTCGTCTATTTATTATAAGACAGGGGATTGGTTGAACTCTTTCGTCTATTTATTATAAGCAGGGATTGGTTTGAAACGTTTTTCGTCTATTTATTATAACAGGGGATTGGTTTGAACTCTTTCGTCTATTTTTAATTATAAGACAGGGGGATTGGTTGAACGTGTTTCGTATATTTTATTATAAGACAGGGGATTGGTTTGAAATCGTTTCGTCTATTTTTTAAGACCATGGATTTGGTTGGAAACTTCTTTCGTCTATTTATTTAAGACAAGGGATTGGGAATTGTTGAAACGGGGATGGTTCTGTATTTATTTATTGGACCCAGGGTGGAATTGTTGACAGGGGTATTCGTCTATTTTATTAAAGACAGGGGATGGTTGAACGTGTTCGTGAGGGGTTAACTATTTATTTAAAAGAGGGGATTGGTTGAACTTGTTCTATTTTATTATAAGACAGGGGATTGGTTGAAACGTGGTTGAACATTGGTTCTCTATTTATTATAAGACAGGGGATTGGTTGAACGTGTTCGTATATTTATTATAAGACAGGGATTGGTTGAACGGTTTTCGTCTATTTATTATAAGACAGGGGATTGGTTGACCCTGTTTTCGTTCTATTTATTTATAAGACACGGGGATTTTGGTGAACGTGTTCGTGCCCTATTTATTATAAGACAGGGGATTGGTTGAACGTTTTCGTCTATTTATTATAAGACAGGGGATTGGTTGAACGTGTTGTCGTCTATTTATTGGGAGGGAGAGGCAGAACAGGGGGATTGGTTGAACGTTTGTTTCGTATATTTAATTTATTGAAAGACAGGGGGATTGGTTGAACGTGTTCGTATATTTTATTATAGACAGGGGATTGGTTTGAACGGTCGTTTCGTATTTTATTTTTATAAGACAGGGATTGGGTTGAACGTGTTCGTCTATTATTTATTATAAACAGGGGATTGGTTTGAACGTGGTTCGTCTATTTATTATAAGACAGGGGATTGGGTTGAAACGTGTTCGTATTTATTTATTAATAAGGACTTTTTGATGGTTAACGTGTTTCGTATTTTATTTTCAGTACAGGGGATTAGTTGAAAAATTTTACGTGTTCGTATATTTATTATAAGACATTGGATTTGTTGAACGGGGTGGTTCGTATATTTATTATAAGACAGGGGATTGGTTGAACGTGTTTTCGTAATATTTATTATAAAGAGGCAGGGGATTAAAGGTTTGACATGGTTTTCGTCATATTTATTATAAGACAGGGATTGGTTGAACGTTTCCGTCGTAATCTTTATATAGACAGGAATAGGTTTTAACCCCTGTTCGTATATTTATTTATAAGACAGGGGTTGGTTGAACGTGTTCGTATATTTTAGTTATAAGACAGGGGTTAAATAGGTTGAACTCTTTCGTCTATTTAATTATAATTAACAGCTTGGTTGAACTCTTTCCGGGGTTCTTATTATTAGACAGGGGATTGGTTGAACTCTCAATTTCGTCTATTTATTATAAGACATGGGATTGGTTGAACGTTTTTCGTCTATTTTATTATAAGACAGGGGAATTGGTTGAACGTGCTTTTCGTCTATTTTATTAATAATACAGGGGATTTTGGTTGAACGTTTTGTTCGATCTAGTTTATTATAAGAACAGGGGATTGGTTTGAATCTCTTTCGTCTATTTCATTATAAGAACAGGGGCGGATTGGTTTGAACGTGTTTCCGTTCTATTTATTATAAGACAGGGGATTGGTTTGAACTCTTTTTTCGTCCTATTTGTTATTATAAGACAGGGGCGGATTGGTTGAAACGTTTTCGGTTTAAAATTTATTATAAGACAGGGGCGGATTGGGTTGAATGTTTCGTTCGTTATTTTATTATAAGACAGCAAGGGATTGGTTGAACCTTTCTTTTCGTCTATTTAATTATAAGCAGCAGGGGATTGGTTGAAACCTCTTTTCGTCTATTTATTATAAAGACAGGGGATTTGGTTGAACTCTTTTCGTCTATTTGTATTATAAAGACAGGGGGATTGGTTTTGAACGTGTTTCGTCTATTTTTAATTAATAAGACAGGGGATTGGGTTGAACGTTTTCGTTGCGTATTTTATTATAAGACAAGGGGCGGAATTGGTTGAATCGTTTTCGTCTATTTCTTATAAAGACAGGGGATTGGTTGAACGTTTCGTGCTGTTTATTAAATAAGACCAGGCGGGGATTTGGTTTGAAACGTTTTTTCGTCTAATTTATTATAAGACAGGCTGGGAATTGGTTTGAACGTTTTTCGTCTATTTATTATAAGACAGGGGAATTGGTTGAAACGTTTTTTCCGTCTATTTATTATAAAGATCAGGGGATTGGTTGAAACGTTTTCGTCTATTTTTATTTATGTATAAGACATGCGGATTGGTTTGGTTGAACGTTTTCGTTCTATTTATTTATAAGACAGGGTAGATTGGTTGAACGTTTTCGGTTCGTATTTAATTTATTAACAAGACAGGGATTGGCGTTTGCAACTGTTTTCGTTCCTATTTATTATTAAGACAGGGATTGGTAATGAACTCTTCGGTCTATTATAAAAGACAGGGAATTGGTTGAACTCTTTTCGTCTCATTTATTTAATAAGATGGGCGAATTGGTTGAACGTTTGTTCGTCTATTTTATTAATAAGACAGGGGATTGGTTGGAAGTCTTTTCGTTCTATTTTTATTAATAAGAGCAGGGGATGGTTGAAACGTTTTGATTCCGGCTAAATTTTAATTATAAGACAGGGGATTGGTTGAACTCTTTCGTGTTTTATTTATTATAAGACAGCGGATTATGGTTGAAACCCGTTTTGTTTTCCGTTACTTAATTTAATATATAAGACAGGAAGGGATTGGTTGGTTGAATTCGTTTCTTCTATTTAATTATAAGACAGGCGGATTGGTTGCAACGTTTTTCCGTCCTATTTATTAATAAGACAGGGGATTGGTTGAAACGTTTTCGTTTCTTTTATTCTAATTTCAGGGGATTGGTTAACGTTTTCGTCTAATTTATTATAAGACCAAGGGGATTTGGTGAACGTGTTTGAATATTTTTTATAAGACAGGGGATTTGGTTGAAACGTTTCAATCATTTATTGTAATAAGACAGGGGATTGGTTGGTTGAACTCTTTTCGTCTATTTTTAATTAAATAAGACAAGGGGATTGGTTGAACCGTTTTTTCGTTTCTATTTATTAGAACAGGGGATTGTTGAAGTTTTCGTCTAATTTAATTATAAGACAGGGGAATTTGGTTGAACGTTTTCGTCTATTTATTTAAGACGGGATTGGTTGGAACGTGGTTCGTAATATTTATTATAAGACAGGGGATTTTGGTTTGATGTTTTCGTCTATTTTATTAATAAAGACAGGGGATTGGTTGAACTCTTTCGTCTATTTATTATAAGACAGGGGATTGGTTGAACGTTTTCGTCTATTTATTATAAGACAGGGGATTGGTTGAACGTTTTCGTCTATTTATTATAAGACAGGGGATTGGTTGAACGTTTTCGTCTATTTATTATAAGACAGGGGATTGGTTGAACTCTTTCGTCTATTTATTATAAGACAGGGGATTGGTTGAACGTTTTCGTCTATTTATTATAAGACAGCGGATTGGTTGAACGTTTTCGTCTATTTATTATAAGACAGGGGATTGGTTGAACGTTTTCGTCTATTTATTCTTATAAGACGGGGATTGGGTTGAACTCTTTCGTTTCTTATTTATTATAAGACAGGGGATTGGTTGAACGTTTTCGTCTATTTATTATAAGACAGGGGATTGGTTGAACTCTTTCGTCTATTTATTATAAGACAGCGGATTGGTTGAACTCTTTCGTCTATTTACTATAAGACAGCGGATTGGTTGAACTCTTTCGTCTATTTATTATAAGACAGCGGATTGGTTGAACTCTTTCGTTTATTTATTCTATTTATTATAAGACAGGGGATTGGTTTTGAACTTTTCGTCCTATTTATTCAGCGGGATGGTTGAAACTATTCTATATTTATTATAAGACAGCCGGATTTGGTTGAACCTGTGTTGGGTTAACTATTTATTATAAGACAGCGGATTGGTTGAACTCTTTCGTCTATTTATTATAAGACAGCGGATTGGTTGAACGTTTTCGTCTATTTATTATAAGACAGGGGATTGGTTGAACTCTTTCGTCTATTTACTATAAGACAGGGGATTGGTTGAACTCTTTCGTCTATTTATTATAAGACAGCGGATTGGTTGAACTCTTTCGTCTATTTATTATAAGACAGGGGATTGGTTGAACTCTTTTGTCTATTTATTATAAGACAGCAGATTGGTTGAACTCTTTCGTCTATTTATTATAAGACAGGGGCGGGATTGGTTGAACTTTCGGTGTTATTTTTATTCTTAATCTATTTATTATAAGACAGGGGATTGTTGAACACTTTCGTCTATTTATTTTATCAAGACAGCGGGGATTGGTTGAACTCTTTTCGTCTATTTATTATAAGACAGCGATTGGTTGGTTTACGTTTTGTCTATTTCATTATAAGACAGGGGCTTGGGTTGAACGTTTTCGTTCTATTTTATTTATTAAGACAGGGGGGATTGTTTTGAAACTTTTGAATTTTCGTATATTTACTATAAGACAGCGGATTGGTTGAACGTCGTCTATTATTTATAAGACAGCAGGATTGGTTGAACGTCGTCTCAGCTATTTTATTATTATAAGACAGGGGATTGGGTTGAACGTTTTGTCTATTTTTATTTAAGACAGGGGATTGGTTGTTTTTGAACCTTTATTTTCGTTTTTTTTTTATTCCTATGTATTATAAAGACAGGGGGATTGGTTGAACGTTTTCTTTTTTATTTAATTTAAAGACAGGGGATTGGTTTTGACCTATTTCGTATTTTATTTTTTAATAAAGAACAGGGGCGGAATGGTTGACGTTTTCGTCTTTTATTTATTATAAGACAGCGGATTTGGTTGAACTTTTCGTTTTCGTACTATTTACTATAAGACAGCGGATTGGTTGAACTCTTTTCGTCTATTTATTATAAGACAGCGGATTGGTTGAACTTTTGTCTATTTACTATAAGACAGCGGATTGGTTGAACTCTTTCGTCTATTTATTATAAGACAGCGGATTGGTTGAACTCTTTCGTAATTTTTTATTTTATATAAGACAGGGGAGGTTTTTGGTTGAACTTTCTTCGTCTATTTTAATTATAAGACATTGGGGATTGGTTGAAACGTTTTCGTCTATTTTAATTCAAAGACAGGGGATTGGTTGAAGTTTTCGTCTATTTATTTAATAAGACAGGGTAATTGGTTGGAAACTTTTCGATATATTTATTATAAGACAGGGGATTGGTTGAACGTCCGTTTCGTTATTTATTTTTTCTATTATTATAAGACAGGGGATTGGTTGAACGTTTTTCTCTTTTATTTTTAATAAGCAGGGGGATTGGTTGAATGTTTTCGTATTTATTATTTAAGACAGGGGCGGATTGGTTGAACGTCTTTCGCAATATTTATTATAAGACAGCGGATTGGTGAACTTTTGTTTACCGTTCGCCTATCATTATTATAAGACAGGGGTTGAATTGGTTGAACGTTTTCGCCTATTTATTATAAGACAGGGGATTGGTTGAACTTTCGTCTATTTACTATAAGACACGATTGGTTGAACTCTTTCGTCTATTTATTATAAGACAGCGGATTGGTTGAACTCTTTCGTCTATTTATTATAAGACAGGGGATTGGTTGAACGTTTTGTTCTATCTATTTATTATAAGACAGGGGATTGGTTGAACTCTTTCGTCTATTTATTATAAGACAGCGGATTGGTTGAACTCTTTCGTCTATTTATTATAAGACAGGGGATTGGTTGAACTCTTTCGTCTATTTATTATAAGACAGCGGATTGGTTGAACGTTTTCGCCTATTCATTATAAGACAGCGGATTGGTTGAACGTTTTTGTCTATTTATTATAAGACAGGGGATTGGTTGAACTCTTTTCGTCTATTTATTATAAGACAGCGGATTGGTTGAACGTTTTCGTCTATTTATTATAAGACAGCGGATTGGTTGAACGTTTTCGTCTATTTATTATAAGACAGGGGAAAGATTTGCAGGGGAAATTGGTTGAACCTTTTTCGTCTATTTTATTATAAGACAGGGATTGGTTGAACTTTTCTTGTCTAGTTTATTATAAGACAGGGCGCGATTGGTTGAACGTTTTCAGTCTATTTTTATTATAAGACAGGGGATTGGTTGAACGTCGTTTCAGTCTATTTATTATAAGACAGTTGGATTTTGGTGAACGGTTTTCGTCTATTTATTATAAGACAGCAGATTGGTTGAACGTTTTCGTCTATTTATTATAAGACAGGGGATTGGTTGAACATTTTCGTCTATTTATTATAAGACAGGGGATTGGTTGAACGTTTTCGTCTATTTATTATAAGACAGGGGATTGGTTGAACGTTTTTCTATTTATTATAAGACAGCGGATTGGTTGAACGTTTTCGTCTATTTATTATAAGACAGCGGATTGGTTGAACGTTTTGTCTAATATTATATAGCGATTGGTTGAACGTTTCAGTAATAATTATTTATTATAAGACAGGAATTTTGGTTTGACACGTGTTCGTATTTATTATAAGACGATTGGTTGAACGTGTTCGTCTATTTATTAGACAGAGGTTGTGAACTCTCGTTTTCTATTTATTATAAGACAGGAATTTTTGACTTTCTTTATTTCATAATTAATAGACAGGGGAAATTGGTGACTTTTTCGTCTATTTATTATAAAACAGGGATGTAGTTCTTTTCGTCTATTTATTATTTTAAGACAGATTGGTTGACGTTTTTTTCGCTTATATTATTTAGACAGCGATTGGAATTTCGTTTCGTCATTTATTAGCGGATTGGTTGAATTTTCGCTGTTCTATTTTATTATAGACAGGGGATTGGTTAACTCTTTCGTCTATTATTATTTAAAGCAGGGGATTGGGTTGAAGTTTTCGCTATATTTATTAGACAGAGGATTGGTTGAACGTCGTTTCGTATTTCTATTTAGACTTGCGGATTGGTTGACTCTTTCGTCTATTTATTATAAAGCCGGAGGTTGGTTTGAACTTTTCGTTTTTTGTTCGTATTTATTAAAAGACAGCGGATTGTTGAACGTTTTTAACAGTCTAGTTATTACCTAAGACAGTGGATTGCTTGAACGTGTGTTCGAACCCCTTATTTTCTTATTTATTATAAGGACAGGTGATTGCTTGAACTGTTCGTATGTTCATTATAAGACAGGTGATTGGTTGAACCTTTTCGTTCTATTTATATTCTAAGACATGGTGATTGTTGAACTCGTTTCGTCTATTTAATTAATAAGACAGCGGATGGTGGCTGAACTCGTTTTCCGTCTATTTTTATTAATAAACCAGGGGATTGGTTGAATGTTTTCGCCTATTTAATTATAAGACAGGGGATTGGTTGAAACTTCTTTCGTCTAATTTATTATAAGACAAGGGGATTTTGGTTGAACTCTTTTCCGTTCTATTTTATTTTATAAGACGAGGGGATTGGTTGACGGTTTTCGCCTATTTATTATAAGGACGGGATTGGTTGAACGTTTTGTTCGTCTTATTATTATAAGACAAGGGGATTGGTTGAATCTCCTTTCGTCTATTTATTATAAGACAGGGGATTGGTTGAACGTTTTCGTCTATTTATTATAATGCAGGGATTGTTTGAACGTTTTCGTATTATTTAATTTTAAGACAGGGGAATTGGTTTGAACGTTGGTTCTATTTTTATTATGACAGCGGATTGGTGAAAACGTGTTCGTAATTTATTATAAGACAGGGGATAAGGTTGAACCATGGTTTGTCTATTTATTATAGGACAGGGGATTGGTGAACACGTCCTTATGTTTATAGTAACACCTCTCATTGGTTGAAATTGTCCATATATTTGTGTGAGTCTCCGTTATTTTGAGATCTCAGTCAAATTTGATAGGTTAAAATGAGTTTCGTTGACCGTGTTCGCTGTTTGGTTTAAACATGGCCGCCGTTATTTGAAGGACCTGACTGTTGATATACCTACTAGGAAAGGGTCGTTCCTTGATTGAGTTTTATTATTATTATTATTATTATTATTATTATCATTTTGGTTGGGTGGGTGGAGGAGAAGGGGTTGCAGCTTGGCCGTTGGAACGACAATTGTACGGAAGACCTGTTGTCTACCAGAACGTTTGGGTTATGAAACCTATTTTTTTTTTTTTCATCAGGAGGTTGAAGCTGGAAATTGCTATTGGTAAACTATATACTTATTCCTTTATTCTTGATTGCACTTTGCATGTTTTATTATGCTTTTATTTTCTGTTCTTCGGTTGTTCCATATGAAGAGTAGTTGGTACTGTGAGAATAGTATTAGATATTGTCTTTTGCCGAACGAACCTATAAGTTTTGTAATGTTCATTTTTTTTTAAACCAGTATCCACTACAGATTTAGTTTTATTTTAACGGCTGCATGATTCGACTTACGATTAAATTGGCCTTATGCCAGCACGGGCTCTTGCTCGTAGAACAGCCCCAGCTACTGCCCATCTTCCCGTACCCTTGAAATAAAAAAAAAAAAAAAATAATGCAGGTTAACCATCCAATTAATATAAAAACTTCAGTTCTAGACACAAAAATCTATATCGTAATGTGCTGGACGCCTTTCGTTCCTTTTACTGTACCTCCATTCATACTACATTCCTTCCATCTTCCATTCCTCAGCTGCTTTGAGGCTTCCTTCCTGTTACTACATCTCTCAGCCCTTTTTCATCCTGGAATTCCCTTTCGGCGCTGAATGACCTCATGGGTCCCAGCTGCGCTTGGCCTGTGGCCTAAATTCTTTGTTCACTTAGAATTGATTGTGAGGTTTGTGTAATGGGGAGGTGGTGGTGGGGGGGTGGGCGTTGCTTTGATGCTGCGTGCAATTGTTATTTCTCTCTCTCTCTCTCTCTCTCTCTCTCTCTCTCTCTCTCTCTTTAAAAAGGCAGCTCTTGGTAAAGAGCTATAAGCTTCCTGTATATATACGTATATA
This sequence comes from Macrobrachium nipponense, assembly GCF_015104395.2. NCBI lineage: Eukaryota > Metazoa > Arthropoda > Malacostraca > Decapoda > Palaemonidae > Macrobrachium > Macrobrachium nipponense. The sequence continues at coordinate 64,707,152 of NC_087211.1, forward strand.
CATATATATATATATATATATATATATATATATATATATATATATATATATATAATATATATATATCGACACATTATTGCTTTTTCTCATCATTTGAGACGAACTGTAGCAAAGCCTCCTAGAAAAGAAACCCACCTATAATATATATATATATATATATATATAATATATATATATATATATATATATATACATTATATATATATATATATTTATTTGCGCTGATAGTTTTTCAATGGCGCAACGGCTTTATCACGATCCTTTTTTCTTATTTGATTTGATTTTTTTATTTTGTTTCCCCTTAAACGTACCTCTGGCATAGAGGGAGACGGCTTATAAGCCTGTTGTTTTGATTTGTCCAAATAAACAACCTGCTTATGACGTCTGATTGGGGGGAGAGGGGGGGGGGGGGCCAAGAAGCAGGGACCCTCCTCACTCACCCACAAAAAAAAAAAAATTGGAGTAAATAGAACAATAAACACTGATCTCAGAATAATGACGTTTGGAAAAATCATTACTTACACTAGTATTCATATTGGCTGATCTTGCTATTTTTAATTACTTACTGATTTTATTATTATTATTATCATTGAATACAATAGCTGTTTCAACGGCATTTAATTTATATAGAATCTTCTCAATTCTTCTTATTATCTTTTTCTCGTCAGCATGTAGCAGGTGTATTAAGTTTCCTAAGGACATGTAAAGATTTTCATTTGTCTTAGGTTTATTCCTCTAACGTGTCGACAGCGCACAGGCAATCATCTATGAGAGTTTACAGTACAGTGAATTAAGATACAGTTTACAAGATTTATAGCATGCAAGGTCGTGTACAATCGGTGGGCGGGTCGGTGGGAACGGATTTTAATTGGTCGTTGGATGGAAACGAAATCTCCCCCTGAGCGTTCTGACCTACGTAGTTTGGACGGGGTTATTAGCGTCGGTTGGGTGTTGTTTGGGGTACCCCCACCTCTTGGGCGGCAGGCTGTACAATTGATATATCTTCCGCTCGTTCTCTCCCGCTTTCTCTCTCTACTTCTTCCGCTCTTTCTCTCTCTCTTGCTCTCTCTCTTTCTCTTTCTGCAAGTTCCTCTCTCTCTCTCTCTCTCTCGTTCGCTCCTTCTAACGCTCTCTCTTTCTCTCTCTGCCTGCTCCTCTCTCTCTCTTTCTCTCTCTCTGTGCTCCTCTCTCTCTCTTTCTCTTTCTCTCTCTCTCTCTCTCTCTGGCTCTCCCCCCTCGTCTCTCTCTCTCTCTCTCTCTCTGTCTCTCCCCCCTCGATCTCTCTCTCTCTCTCTCTCTCGTCTCTCGATCTCTCTCTCTCTCGTGGATGTATACGTAGTCGGTTGGTTTCTTGCGCCATTTCTTCTTATGATGGTGGGGAGAAACTGTTTCTTTTACCTGTTGATAGTCGGTTTTTTTCTCTAATATATGTAAGCTTCAAGATAACGTAGGCGTTTTCGGTCCGGTGCATGGTCAATAATTTTCTATGTTCTTTATAAGCTCAGCTCTTTCTGGTCTCCTGTTGTGTTTTTTCCCTATAGTGAATGAAAATGCCCTTCTTGAAGATGACACGAGAGACGCTTGGAGAGTCTGGTAGTGGTCATCCCGATATAAGAATGGTGGCATCCATCCACCGAGCATGTGAATTCGTAGATGACACTCCTTCTCTTCAAAGATGTTTCTGGGGGCGCCGGTTGTTTCTAAGAAGCAGCTGGCTGGTTTTCATGCTTTTGTAATAAATTATGAGGCTAATTTATTCACTTTCTGTAGTGGGGGAGACATTTTCACTGATTATTTTCCTTATAGCCTTTTCGTCGTTCTTCCAAATATTTGTGGTGCATATGATTTTTATAAAATATTTTTATAGCTCCACTTTGGTCGTTGGTTACGGTCGTTCTTTCTTGGTGCCATTTATTTATGGAGTCCCTCGTTTGGCGTTCGACCATACGGTTTGAAAAGTTATTATTAATGAGAACTTGTGTAGACCTTTCGATTTCCCTGGTGGTTTCTCTCCATGTGGAACAGTGTGTAAGGGCCGCGCGGACGAAGGCATCTACCACCGATCTTTTATACCTCTCTCGTGTCATCTTCAAGAAGGGCCATTTTCATTCACTAGGAAAAACACACACAGGAGACCAGAAAGAGCTGAGCTTATAAAGAACATAGAAATTATTGACCATGCACCGGACCGAAAACGCCTACGTTATCTTGAAGCTTTACATATATTGAGAGAAAAAACCGACTATCAACACGGTAAAAGAAACAGAGTTTCTCCCACCATCGTAAGAGAAATGCGCAAGAAACGCAACCGACTACGTATACATCCACGAGAGAGAGAGGAGAGATCGAGAGAGACAGAGAGAGAGAGAGAGAGAGAGATCGAGGGGGGAGAGACAGGAGAGAGAGAGAGAGAGAGAAAGAGAGAGAGAGAGAGCAAACAGAGAGGAGAAAGAGAAAGAGAGAGAGAGGAGCAGGCAGAGAGAGAGATGAGCGTTAGAAGGAGCGAACGAGAGAGAGAGAGAGAGAGAGAGGAACTTGCAGAAAGAGAAAGAGAGAGAGCAGAGAGAGAGAAAAGAGCGGAAGAAGTAGAGAGAGAAAGCGGGAGAGAACGAGCGGAAGATATATCAATTGTACAGCCTGCCGCCCAAGAGGTGGGTACCCCAAACAACACACCCAACCGACGCTAATAACCCCGTCCAAACTACGTAGGTCAGAACGCCTCAGGGGGAGATTTCGTTTCCATCCAACGACCAATTAAAATCCGTTCCCACCGACCCGCCCACCGATTGTACACGACCTTGCATGCTATAAATACTTGTAAACTGTATCTTAATTCACTGTACTGTAAACTCTCATAGATGATTGCCTGTGCGCTGTCGACACGTTAGAGGAATAAACCTAAGACAAATGAAATCTTTACATGTCCTTAGGAAGAAACTTAATGAAAAGATAATAAGAAGAATTGAGAAGATTCTATATAAATTAAATGCCGTTGAAACAGCTATTTTATTCAGTGCTACTGCCCTCAGAGAAGGCCTCCTCCAATTATTATCATTATTATTATTATTTTTTTTTGCTCTATCACAGTCCTCCAATTCGACTGGGTGGTATTTATGTGTGGGTGGGGGTTCCGGGTTGCATCCTGCCTCCTTAGGAGTCCATCACTTTTCTTACTATGTGCGCCGTTTCTAGGATCACTCTCTTCTGCATGAGGCCCGGAGCTACTTCAGCCTCTAGTTTTTCTAGATTCCTTTTCAGGGTTCTTGGGATCGTGCCTAGTGTCCTATGATTATGGGTACGATTTCCATGCATATCCCATATCCTTCTTATTTCTATTTTCAGATTCTTGATACTTATCCATTTTTTCCCTCTCTTTCTCTTCAACTCTGGTGTTCCATGGTATTGCAACATCAATGAGTGATGGTTTCTTCTTGATTTTGTCAATCAACGTCACGTCTGGATATTATTATTATTATTATTATTATTATTATTATATATATATATATATATATATATTTTTTTTTTTTTTATCACAGTCCTCCAATTCGACTGGGTGGTATTTATAGTGTGGGGTTCCGGTTGCATCCTGCCTCCTTAGGAGTCCATTATTATTATTATTATTAGTATTATTATTAAAAAAAAAATCCTCATAGTAGCTCGAATCTTCAATGGAGAAACAAATCCACAGTTATGTAAATGCACATATATTTAAATTCAAATATATATATATATATATATATATATATATATATACAGTTACATAACTGTGGATTCGTTTCTCCATTATTATCATTATCATTATTATTATTATTATTATTATTATTATTATTATTATTATTATTATTATTATTATTATTATTATTATTATTATTTCTTTTTTTTTTGCTCTCATCCTGTCCTCCAATTCGACTGGGTGGTATTTATGGTGTGTGGTTCCGGGTTGCATCCTGCCTCCTTAGGAGTCCATCACTTTTCTTACTATGTGCGCCGTTTCTAGGATCACACTCTCTGAATGAGTCCTGGAGCTGCTTCAGCCTCTAGTTTTTCTAGATTCCTTTTTAGGGATCTTGGGATCGTGCCTAGTGTTCCTATGATTATTGGTACAATTTCCACTGGCATATCCCATATCCTTCTTATTTCTATTTTCAGGTCTTGATACTTATCCATTTTTTCCCTTTCTTTCTCTTCAACTCTGGTGTCCCATGGTATTGCAACATCAATGAGTGATGGTTTCTTCTTGATTTTGTCAATCAACGTCACGTCTGGTCTGTTTGCACGTATCACCCTACCTGTTCTGATACCATAGTCCCCAGAGGATCTTTTGCTGATCGTTTTCTATCACTCCCTCAGGTTGGTGCTCGTACCACTTATTACTGCAAGGTAGCTGGTGTTTATGCACAGGCTCCAGTGGAGGGCTTTTGCCACTGAATCATGCCTCTTTTTGTACTGGTTCTGTGCAAGTGCCGGACATTCGCTTGCTATGTGGTTTATGGTCTCATTTTTCGTATTGCACTTCCTACATATGGGAGAGATGTTATTTCCGTCTATCGTTCTTTGAACATATCTGGTTCTTAGGGCCTGATCTTGTGCCGCTGTTATCATTCCTTCAGTTTTCCTTCTTGAGCTCTTCCTACGTAGCCATTTTTTTTTTTTTTTGTTTTTTTTTTGCTCTATCACAGTCCTCCAATTCGACTGGGTGGTATTTATAGTGTGGGGTTCCGGTTGCATCCTGCCTCCTTAGGAGTCCATCACTTTTCTTACTATGTGCGCCGTTTTCTAGGATCACACTCTTCTGCATGAGGCCCGGAGCTACTTCAGCCTCTAGTTTTTCTAGATTCCTTTTCAGGGTTCTTGGGATCGTGCCTAGTGCTCCTATGATTATGGGGTACGATTTCCACTGGCATATCCATATCCTTCTTATTTCTATTTTCAGATCTTGATACTTATCCATTTTTTCCCTCTCTTTCTCTTCAACTCTGGTGTTCCATGGTATTGCAACATCAATGAGTGATGGTTTCTTCTTGATTTGTCAATCAACGTCACGTCTGGTTATTATTATTATTATTATTATTATATATATATATATATATATATATATATATATATATATATATATTTTTTTTTTTTTTTTATCACAGCCCTCCAATTCGACTGTGGTATTTTTTATAGTGTGGGGTTCCGGGTTGCATCCTGCCTCCTTAGGAGTCCATTATTATTATTATTATTATTATTATTGAAAAATCCGTCATAGTAGCACGAATCTTCAAATGGAGAAACAAATCCACAGTTATGTAAATGCCACATATATTTAAATTCAAATATATATATATATATATATATATATATATATATATATATATATATATATATATATATATATACAGTTACATAACTGTGGATTCGTTTCTCCATTATATTATTATTATTATTATTATTATTATTATTATTATTATTATTTATTCTTTTTTTTTTGCTCTATCACTGTCCTCCAATTCGACTGGGTGGTATTTATGGTGTGGGGTTCCGGGTTGCATCCTGCCTCCTTAGGAGTCCATCACTTTTCTTACTATGTACGCCGTTTCTAGGATCACACTCTTCTGAATGAGTCCTGAGCTGCTTCAGCCTCTAGTTTTTCTAGATTCCTTTTAGGGATGTTGGGATCGTGCCTAGTGTTCCTATGATTATTGGTACATTTCCACTGGCATATCCCATATCCTTCTTATTTCTATTTTCAGGTCTTGATACTTATCCATTTTTTCCCTTTCTTTCTCTTCAACTCTGGTGTCCCATGGTATTGTCAACATCAATGAGTGATGGTTTCTTCTTGATTTATTTTGTCAATCAACGTCACGTCTGGTCTGTTTGCACGTATCACCCTACCTGTTCTGATACCATAGTCCCAGAGGATCTTTGCCTGATCGTTTTTCTCATCACTCCCTCAGGTTGGTGCTCGTACCACTTATTACTGCAAGGTAGCTGGTGTTTATTGCACAGGCTCCAGTGGAGGGCTTTTGCCACTGAATCATGCCTCTTTTTGTACTGGTTCTGTGCAAGTGCCGGACATTCGCTTGCTATGTGGTTTATGGTTTCATTTTTCGTATTGCACTTCCTACATATGGGAGATGTTATTTCCGTCTATCGTTCTTTGAACATATCTGGTTCTTAGTGCCTGATCTTGTGCCGCTGTTATCATTCCTTCAGTTTCCTTCTTGAGCTCTCCCCTACGTAGCATTGCCATGTGTCATCGCTGGCTAGTTTCTTTAGTCTGTCTCATTTTTTGTATTGTCCGTGCATTGGTTTGTTGTGCCAGTCCTCTGTTCTGTTTGTCATTCTCCTTTCTCTGTATATTTCTGGGTTTTCGTCTACTTTTATCAGTCCTTCCTCTCATGCACTCTTTAGCCACTCATCTTCACTGGTTTTCAGATATTGCCCCAGTGCTCTGTTCTCGATGTTGACGCAGTCCTCTATACTTAGTAGTCCTCTCCCTCCTTCCTTTAGTGTTATGTATAGTCTGTCCGTATTTGCTCTTGGGTGTAGTGCTTTGTGTGTCATATGTTTCCTAGTTTTATTATTATTATTGTTATTATTATTATTATTATTATTATTATTCAGAGATGAAAGATATTCAACTGGAACAAGCCACCAACGGGCCACTGAACTTGAAATTCAAGCTTCCAAAGAACATTATGGTGTCCACTAAGTTGAGTCTATTCCTCGGGTTGGCCGAAGGATTGTTCATGACGTCTCCTTCAGTTCCTTGTATATATATATATATATATATATATATATATATATATATATATATATATATATATATAGTGAACAAGTCCACAGCTGATGGTCGAAACCTTTAATTTACTGTACAAGAAATATATATTTCATATGAGTACATTGTAAGGATTTTACATTATTGTGGATTATATCCCTATTTCATTAGAGGCACGACATAGTACCTAGTTTTTGTTGCATATCCTAATATATATATATATATATATATATATATATATATATATATATATGTGTGTTGTGTGTGTGTGTGTGTGTGTGTGTGTGTGTGTGTGTGTTTGTGTGCGTGTGTGTGTGTAGTCAATGTAGCAGGAATGGAGCAGACGCTTGAGAATGTCATAAAATCCACGTAAGAAGGAAAGTAAAAAAAACTGGACATGACACAAGTACTTTCGTAGTATATTCATCATTTTCAAGTTCACACTAAATAGAAACAGTTTATAGAGCCACACACACACACGCACACAGACATATATATATATATATATATATATATATATATATATATATATATATATATATATAAATGTGTGAGTGTATGTAAAATGAATGACAGAAATTTTGTTGGAATGACGTTTAAATCGGAGTTTATTCTTCATAGGCTTTTTTCATCCGAGGAATTTAATAAATTAGGTGAGATAAGAGATAAGGGGAAAGAAACTTGATAAATTTCGTGTTCACGAAAATGATAATTAATGAAGAAAAACGATAAGAATGAGCCTCGCGTGAAACAATCTCGTGGGAACTTCATTCATTCATTCATAGAGTCCATTAGGGCAGTGGTTCCCAAACTTGGCCATACCAAGGACCCCTAGATATGATAGGTACCAGCCGAGGACCCCGCCAATCAAAAGTTCATTTAATATTTGCATATTCCAGCGCAAAGTAAGAACGATACTAGATGATAGGGAATCAGTAATGTCAATGTTTTATTGTATATATATATATATATATATATATATATATATATATATATATATATTGTGACGAAGTGGGCAAGAGTATCTGGGTCTGGATACCATTAATACTTGGGGGGGAGTGGGCAAGAGTATCTGGGTCTGGATACCATTAATACTTGGTGCATGAAATAGTCAAAGATCTGTGTCTGGACACCATTAATATTTGTTAACCCAAATTGCCAAGTATCTGGTTACTACACTTACCATTTGTACTTGCTAATACAAGAGACCCTTTTATTCCTGGGTCTGGGACACCCTTTGTACTTAGGGCACAGTTCATTCAAGTACCTGGTTGTTACTTACCTCACTACAGACAGACACCTGACCTTCATCACAATACTAAACGACTGAATACTCTAAAGGTAAGAGTGATCCTTTTTTCTAACTGACAGTAAAGAAAACAATCAGTCTAAGTTCATTAAAAATATGTGTGAGGTAATCTTAATTAAAGGGCATCACTCGTGCAACTTCAAATCTAAGTATTTCCTGATTCTGTTTTATTGTGGGAAATGTCACAATTATCACTCTATATTTCTACCTAGACAAACAAAATATCATGCTGGTGGTTCAATGAATACTCATATAATCTTAAATACAAAAATTTATTCTAAATTCAAAATTTATAAGTGAAATACACAATCTCAGGGAAATTGTTATTACTTGAAACCAAAAGTTTAATTAATTCTTGAGTTAATTATTAAGCAAAATCAAATAAAAGTTTGTCAAGAAAATTAATTAAATCAAATCATAAAGCAATAATTAAATTTGAAATTAAATTTAATTAAGTGCAAGTTAATTCACAAGTGTAAGATTCAAAATGTACACAATAGAATATTATTCAAACTAATTAAACAAAATAAAGACAAACGCAGAAAAACATAAAGCATAATATGAAAACAATTAAAGCATTGACAGTACACACATTAAGCATATAAAAATGGGATATGTGAAAAGAACAAAGCAAAGATAAATGTCTAGAATGATAAAACCCACGAAGTGCACTTCAAAATCATTTGTAAAAATACCTTATACACAGCTGCAGCTTCAATCAAAAGGCCTGTTACAATTTTACACTTTTTCACTATTTTCTTGGGCGCCTTCACAGATTTAACAAATATTACTATGTTCAGATTCCACAAACAACACATATATTACTAAGAATTATATAAAAATGAGTGACCAGCTCGTTACGTTAAGTTACTGAAAACAGCTCGCAACCGACGAGCGAGAGAGAGATTTTGAGAGAGAGAGAGAGAGGGACTCTCACACACGCCGCTCTCCTCCAAGCGAATGAATAAAGTTCTCTCACCCCTAAGTATGGGCGAATTAGTATCTATACTCTGTTTTTTCATCTGTCCCATCTGCCTAGGGTGTTTGTGCATGCACACTGCGGTAAATAGTTACTTCTGTGTGTAAGTGTTAGGTTAAACAAAAGATCTGGGTGACATTTGGCACTGAAAATTGTTTTAATAATTTCTGTATGCGAATACACCGTTATATTCGAAATATATTATTTATTAATCGTTGAATGTAAGCTGAATGAACACTAAAGCCCGGGACTCGTGTTACATACCAAAACACCACAGCGATGGACAGATGAAAAAAAACAGAGTATAGTTTCAGACAAAAAACAGATACGTCAACTCTATAGGGGCCTATACAGCCCTCTTGACTCGTTCACAATGTCTATAAGAGGCTCCCTTGTGTTTCCATTCAGGCCGACTGCATAGATAAAAAACGACGTGTGTTCATCGATAAGAAAAATGCTTGGCTAAGGCATTCTCAAAGAGCAAAAACAACTCTCTTCCAAAGGCTTATGAGCTTTCACTCTCTCTGTGTCTTACGTACTTCAAAATGAAAAGTGGGATTACTTAGCACATGTTATGTTTAAATTTGGGAAATCTGAACATACCAAAACACACATTTCATAACATGATACAAAGGCTCCGATGTGAATCAATCATATTACCACAATTATAATTGCATTCCAAACTTACATTATAAGAATATATATATATCTTTCTTGAGTTGGAAACATGTTCCCCTCTCCAGCAGGTCTGCGGACCCCAGTTGGGAACCACTGCATTAGGGCAGGGTACAGCAGTGCCACACCCCTTTAGCCCATGCCCAAAGACGAAAGAAGAAGAAGAAGAAGAAGAAGAACGTATGTGGCGTAGTCCTCGAGAAGAGCATAAACCGTCTCAAAAAAGAGGAAAGGTCATATAGTAGACTCACATTAACCGTGCATCTGATGTCTAGGCCAGTCCCTTTCGACGCTCCTGATTGGATGTTGATAAGCCAGTCACGGGGCTGAAAACCAGTATCCCTCAGGAGAGGTGGAACATTCATCCTGCCTGTGTGAACACTCTCGAGAGAGACTGAGAGTTTCGAGCTCTGTGATTGGCTTATCAACAACCAATGAGGATCGTCATAAGGGACTGGCCTAGGCATCAGATGCACGGGTGATGTGAATCTACTATAGTATGGTTGATGTGAAGAACAGAATCAGAGATGATATTTTGGGTTATAATGATATATATTATAAGGCAGCAGACGTGATATCTCAGAGTTCTTGAGAACACAAACGGAGCCTGACAGGAACCACTGTATAATTTAGGGGATTCCATCAGTCAGGTCCGTCGTCCGTTCGAAACTTTTCCATGTTAGTCACAGGACACCTGCAAGATAGAAGGAGGAGGTCAGTGATGATCAAAAGAATCAGGATTTCTCTTCAAACTTCCGTTTTGCCTTAATCTAAGAGACTTTCATCCATCTGTCTTATGTACATTTTGTTTGACAGGGGTAGGTGAGGATGAGATACGTTGTTTGGAGGGGGTTGGGTGAAGTAGTCACGGGTTAGTTCAGGGCCTCTTGCATTATTTGTTAAGAATGAGGCAGAAAACTTGACTTCCTGAAATATAATGTGCAATGTATCATGAGTTTAGGAGGCCTGGCCTACATCGTTGTCACACGCACGATCACCTTTTATAAAAATCAAAACTACTGAGGATGAGGGCTGCCATTTGGTATGCTTCATGATTGGAGGGTGGATGACCAACATACCCATTTGTAGCGTCTAAGATCTGAGGGCGGACATTTTTTTTTTCTGGAAACTGAAAAGAGGCATTTACCATAAAAGAAAAAGTGAGTTAGAATGTTAGCAAAAACGCCAGGTAGGAATTTCAAAAGGTATATATATATATATATATATATATATATATATATATATATATATATATATATATATATATATATATATCATATATATATATATATATATATATATATATATATATAATATATATATATCAATGGTTTTATTGATACATCAGAATATAGCTATGAATTTCTTTAAGCTTTGGGAATTCAGAGAGAGAGAGAGAGAGAGAGAATTTCTTGTAGGTAAAGAGAGAAACCGAAGCTGTTAGGGGTCAAGTAATATGAGAAAAAAAAATTTGGCGAGATTTGGAAAGGTGAATAGAGATAGATAAGCAGATAGAAATGAGAGAATAAAACTTAAAACTAGCGAAATGTTGGAAGGTGCATGGCCAGATAAACTCATGAAACAACGAGCAAAGAGAGAGAGAGGGAGGAGAGCGAGATGAAAAGGCATTGGGAGAGAGAGAGAGCGAGGCAGCATGTAGGGCAGTAGAGCAGGCCCAGTGGCAGTTTGGCTGTGTCTGTAGCAAGGTTAGGGCTTTTGCCGCTCTTAGCTAGAGAGGGGTGAGTTTTGGCGATCTCTATTTATACATAAATATATATAACTAATATTTTCCTGATTTCCAGAAACCGATCATTCGTGCGTTCAAAGTGTCCGTCACTCGAACTTTTAAGCAAGTGCTTGTATAAGTAAGTGCCTCTTAAAAAAGATTTTTAAAAAGTGTTTTTGATTCCCCGCTCTTTGAAAGCAGCAGCAGGAAGAATAATAAGTGTCTGATAAAAAAAAATATATCGATCGGATGAATAATTATCGTGGTTGAATCTTCTTTAAGCAACATAGCCGGTGATTCGCATTGTCGCATCGTGAGGGTGGTTGACTTTTATATATATATATATATTATATATATATATATATATATATATATATACTATATATATATATATAATATATATATATATATATATATATATATTTTTTTTTTTTTTTAAAGGGAGACCGGGCGACCATCGTTCAACGTAAGTAGGCAACCCATCTCATGTTACACCTGAGGGGAGAGAGAGAGAGAGAGAGAGCGTGTGAGAGACAGAGAGAGCGTGTTGAAGAACAGAGACGAGAACGTGTCCCCTCTCCTCCCTCACGGGGGAGAGAATGTTGGCTGCCACTGCGGTAGCAAGAGAGAGAGATAGGAGAGCGCCAATAAAACGTGGGTGGAGAATTCACTTACTTTTAAAAGTGTTCTTTTTCCCCCAGTTTTTTTTTTTTCCCCCCCAGTTTTTTTTTTTTTTTTTAAGGTGACTAAATAATATAATTTGTGACAGGTAGACTTATAAAGGCATACTTTGTGTGTGTGTGTGTGTGAGAGAGAGAGAGAGAGAGAGATCCCGTGCCGGTCAGGACTGTTGCCCACTCAAAATAAGAGCACAATGTATCGCTGGTCTTCTCTCTCTCTCTCTCTCTCTCATAATACTTTATTGTTTCCAACCTTCCTACCGTCTTTTTCTCATTTAGTTTTCTTTTTAATTCCATGCGATGAGAGCACATGAATGCACTTCCTCTCTCTCTTTCTCATTACTTTACTGTTTCATTCTTCTTACAGTTGTTCCTTTCTTATTTTGCCTTATTATCCCACCCTATCAGAGAGCATGAACACTTCTCTCTCTCTCTCTCTCTTTTACCCATAAACTTTCCTTCCCCTTTTCTCACCTTTACGTCGGCTCTACAAAGGGACACTTCCGTAAACATACCACGAGAGAGAGAGAGAGAGAGAGAGAGAGAGAGGTTCCATATTTTCCATCACTAATTCTTAGATTTACCAGAGACAGATGTCTTTGTGGGAGGTATCTTTTTTTTATTTTGAATTATTCCATTTATTCAGAGGTGTGTGAATATATCTATCTATCTGTGTCTGTGTCTATCTATATATCTATTATATCTATTTGCCTGTCTGTTTCTATCTATGTCTATCTAGAATATTAATCTACCTATGTACATAAATATGAGGCATTAAACACTTCCTTGTCATCGCACTGAAATCACATGCTGTAACACACAAAAACACGCCTCGTGCACACACACAAACACACACACACAAACACACACACACACTGGCAATGCCTCTACATGCACACAGTAACAACTATGACGGAGTGCCACCTTCTTACTAATTACGTAGGCACTGGCACCGATGAAAAGAAGGGTCTCTTGTCAGCTGTGCCCGTCAGACCACCTTCTCTCGCATATAATCAGTGAATGATTAGGAAAATGGGTCTGTGGGTTGTATTTTTTTTTTCTTTTTTGTCTCTCTGGCCTCGGCTAGATAGAGGTACTGTAGTAGATTCACATCAACCGTGCATTTGATGTCTAGGCCAGTCTCTTACGACGCTCCTGATTGGCTGTTGATAAGCCAATCGCAGGGATGGAAACTCTTAGTCTCTATCGAGAGTTCAGATGGGTAGGCTCTATGTTCCACCTCTCTCGAGGGGTCCGTCTTTCAGGAGAAGTGGAATATATATCCTGCCTATGTGAACTCTCTCGAGAGACAGAGTTTCCCAGCTCTGCGATTGGCTTATCAACAGCCAATCAGGAGCGTCGTAAGGGACTAGCCTAGATATCAAATGCACGGTTGATGTGAATCTACTATAGGTTGTGGGTTCTGATAATATATGCGTTCATTGATATTCCTATGGGTTTTGTAAGGGCGTTGACGTTCATCTGGATATCGTCCGTCCTTACTTTTATGAAACGTTTTTGTAGTTCCATCGATTCAGCACTGCAAGTTGCCTGCTCCTTTGTAGACATCCAAATATATTTATTCACTTGATTTTTCATTATTCTGTTGCATTTTCTGCACACACTCATACCCAGATTTCAAAGCGGGTGCGACACCTGCTTCCATCTTTTCTTAACGAAAGTAACTGTGTTTGAACAGTTCACGTTTTATGAAATTTAGGGAAAGAAAACTAATGCACTGTTGTCACTTAGCAGTCAGTCAATGATGCCAAACACGGGAACACCAGCTCAATAAATCAGTCGAATTAATCAATCCATGATATAAGTTTCATATCCTGAACGAGCGCTGCTCATTTTCATTTTTGCATATATGGCTTTCATTTTTATGGGTTATTCATTTTCAATATGGAAAATCATTTGAATGACACACCCTAGGTTATACAGGTTAAGTGGACAGGTTGTAAACTGGTAAAATACTTTGTTTTTTTTTTTTATTCGCAAATGCTTTGACGTTTTAGTGTGCATTTCTTTATAACTCTACTTTGAAAATACGACACTTCTCAATCCAAACTTAAGATACGTTCGGTTAAATTTTGTGAGTTTATGGCACACATTCTTCTAAAATTTACTTCAGTTTTTTTTAAATTTAATTCTTCATGTTTTTTTTAATCTTAATTGAAAGAAAGAATTAAAAGCATTTACAAAAGGATAAAATAAACGTATTTAAATAAGATATAAAAGACAGACAAATAGACTATATATATATATATATATATATATATATATATATATATATAGAATATATATATATATATATATCGGCAGCAATCAACAGGGTCCATCAAACACATAAAAAAGTCCATGGTTTATTACAAAAACGTTTCGCACATAACTCAGTGCATCTTCAGTCTGTAAATTTAACATACTCATTTAAAAATATTATAAATAACATTAAAAAGAAAGTAAATAAAAACATAAAATAAAAAAATTGAAAAAAACAACTTAAGAATTGAAACTTTACTTTAAAAAACCATCACAAGAATGTGTCAAAAGTAAAAGAGAGACCCAGTGCCTAACAACCTGTTAGAGTGGAGAAGGAAGAACGAATGACCGAGACTGCAGACCTACCCAAGACTTCAGTTATTGCTAGATATAGAGGAGCAGCAGATACGTTGGAGTTTAAAGACGGAACCAGCCGTTTAATTAAATGTATAAAGACTCAAGGGTGGTGAGGTAGTTACTGTGGCTTATCAACTTGCAATCCTGCCAAAAATATGGACGCATGGTTCCTAACACTAGAGAATTCAGGTTTTATATATATATCATATATATATATATATATATATATATATATATATACACGTATATATATGTGTGTGTATATATGAATATTGATAAACTTTTGAAGGATATTTGATAGTAACACATACATTCAACATTCAGCTATGCTTTAACGTTTATAGACATACTAAAACGAAGACACCGCCTACGTACTAGCTAGAAAGCTCGCACGTACAAACACACACAATCTTGCAGCCTCATTGACATCCGCACGACAACACCACCAATTACTGAGAAGCTGACACGTACCATTAATTTGCGGATTGTTGACGTTTGTTGTATCAGCGGGCGCCATTCGTCTCCCATTTGTTTTGAATAGATAAGATCAGAGAGCTAGAGCGTCCAACGCCATCTTGAATTGACAATTCAAGATGGCGTTGGAAGCGTCCAGGAGTTTAGTAAGTGAAAAGGGAGAGAAACTACCGTAGAGGTTTCCGACTTCACAGAGCCTTCATGGGAACAGAGTGACATGTGTATATGCACTTGTAAATGTTATTTTGTGTGTGTACTGATTCTTTTACATTTGCTGAGGCCCATAATTGTGCTTTATATCAGTTATTCTTCATTTCACCTTGTTTCGTTTTTTTTATTTAAAAGCTCTATTATTGTGTGTTAAGCCAAATAATTTTTTTCGCTTATGCAGCCATTTTGTGTACTGATTCTTTTAAATTTTCGTGGGCCATAATTATTTTTTTTTACATACATTATTCTCAATTTCACAAAGTTACATTTCTTTTTCTAAAATTAAAAAGCTCTATTCTGTGTTAAGCCAGCTATTTTTTTTTTTCCATTTTTCATTTATACAATATTATTATTCTCCTTTAGGTCTGAGCAATATAGTCGAGTTAGGTTGCCCCTCCCATCGACCTCTTCAATCAACACCCCGCCCCCCCACCCCAAAACCTATTCTTATGACAGTTAGGCCTCCTCATCCTAGAGCAGCCATCCCGTAGGCCTGACACCCCCCCCCCCCCCCACACACCATTTTAAGATAAGAGACACTTCATTGTCACTCTTCAACCTCATTCCTTACAATCTCATCAAATTTATCAAATTTTTGGGTCTTTTGTTGTCCTAATTTTTATTTCGAAGTCCTTTATCAAATAACGATGGTGTACGCTTAATTAGAAAATTATTTACTAATATTTAATCGATTTTCTATACTGATAAATATCAGTTTAGTGAACAGGTAACTAGAAAAGGAAGTAATGCGAATTAATGAAAAGTTAGCTTAACAAGGAAATTATGTAAATTAGCGAAAGGTTTACTGAACCACGGAACAATGAAAATTAACGAAAGGTTAACTTAGTGGGGAAATAAAGCAAATTAACGAAAGGTTAACTAATTCGGAAGTAATGTAAATTAATGGAAGATTAACTTAACCTGGTAATAGAGCAAATTAACGAAACGTTAACTTAACCAGGAAGTAATGAAAATGAACGAAAGGTTAACTGAACCTGGAAACAATGGAGGGGTCGTAGGGAGGGGATATGGGACCAAATATCACTGATATGATTATAATATTAAAGGAAGTAGAAAGCAAAATTTATTGCCTAATTTGTAATTTAAATCGATCATGATTTCTGTAATTTAATGCAATCACTTCTTAAGTTATTAAATGTAACAAATGTATCTAAAAGGAAATAAAGGCTTTGACGAGTCCAATTTCCTTTTAAGTAACTAGTACATAAAACAGAAAAAAATAAATAAATAAAAATAAACTCCTGAAAAATCCAGATTTCCTTATGGAGTGATTCTATACCAAACTCCATTTGGATCAAGATCAATAAAGTCACACGCATGTAATTAATTCCTCGAGTAACTAGTACATATAATAGACGAATTAAAAAAAATAAAAATAAAGCCCTCAAAAATCCAGATTTCCCTATGAAGCGAATCCATACCAAACTACATTTGGATCAAGATCAGTAAAGCCACACGTATATATGTAATTAATTCCTCGACATCCTCAGGCGGGCGTTGATATCGAAGATGGCGAACCCCCGGAGGAACCTGGAGAAGGAAACTACCTTCGAACAGACTCCACCTGCAGTATTCACATCCCCGACTCCGTCACCCTGTGGGAGGCTGATCCTCGCCCCCCAGAGAATTCGCCACAGGTGAGGCTCTCAGGAGATCTGCTACTTACTTGGCTGTCTGGTTATATATTGTTGTGTGTGTATATGTATCTGTCTGTCTGTGTGTCTGTTTATCTATCTATCTCTCTAACTAGCTTGCCATTTATATATATAGTATATATATATATATATATATATAATTATATATTATATTATTATATATATATACTATTATATATATATATATATATATATATATATATAAATATATATATATATTTATATATAATAATATTATTATATATATATTATTATAATATGTGTGTGTGTGGGTGTGTGATATATTAATATATGGACACACACACATATATATATATTCGTGTGTCCTGGTTTTGTTTTGTTTGTTCTGTGCGTATGTTTGTGAACGTGATTGCGTCTGTATATTCACCCGCTGCATATTTCGTCTGAGAGAGAGAGAGAGAGACGAGATGAGAGAGACGAGGGAGAGAGAGAGAGAGAGATGAGAGAGGAAGATTTCTCCTTCAAAAAACAAACGAGTGACGAAGAGTCGCAGAAGACCACTTCAGGACAAATGGCTTTATTCTGCTTTGCTGCCTTGGCTTAAGGTCAAAGTTCATGGCAGGAGACACTTTGATATTTATTTCGATAATTTACTCCTTTTTTATAATTTATGCAATTTCTTTGCAATGTATTTGTTTTATGTGGGCGGGGGGGGGGGGGGTGGCGGATGGTTCTATTCAGGGGTATTTTGGAAGTGATATTCATACGTCATTCAATCACAATGTTAAATTGCTTTTAGATATTGCAAAGAAAACTTGGCACTTGATTAAATTAAAGTAATAATAATAGTTAATGTAATTAAAATAGTTAAACGTTTGATGTGTGAATGTCCTAAGTATAATCAGCAGTTGTTATTAAGTTTTGGAAATCAATCAACCAGTCAAGTTTTGTCAGCAGCTCCCATATTTCCGATTAATCCAATTATAAAATTTTGAAAAATTGCAGTTTAATTGGTAAAATATATAAAAAAAAATAAAAACAATGTTAGTGAAAACGAATCCATCTGGCCTTCGCCGTGAGAGCTGATAATTATCAGCTCAGTGGCCTGGTAAAGCTATTTTATTTAATAATAATAATAATAATAATAATAATAATAATTAATAAAATAATATATATTATTAATTATTATTATTATTATATTATTATTATATTATTATTATTATATAATTACAATAATAATAATAAAGCGAGTAGTTTTTGTAACATAATTATAATGGCATTGTAATTATGTGTTTATACATACATATACATACATAAACATATATTTCATATATTTTATATATATGGATGTATGTATAACTGAATCATGTAAGTTTCGAGCGTGATAAATCCATAAATGAAGGTATAAGCCACGAAGGAAAAATAAACAACGGAGTTTCTGCAAGATCTTTCGACTCGGCGTCCTTTACTCAGCAGACAAACTGACTTACATGAGGAATTTACAGTACAGGGAAGGTCGTATAACTGACAGATAGAGATTATAAGATTAGTACCTAGAATCCGGCACAACTGGAGAATGAGTAACCTTTCTGAACAAGCATAAACATGGGTACAATTTAAAAACAAAAAGATTAAGTCCCATTGCTCAGACAAAGGGACAAGACAATTAAAAGATTATACAGGGCGACAGCTGACCAATTCAGATCTTTGGTAAACAAAAACTTATTCACAAAACATAATTTAAACATACATATACAACGAAGATATCTGTAAGGCAACTAATTTGTATTTAAGTCTGTAATTATATCTTTGAGGTCATTCTTAAACATGTTACAAATACAAGGGTCTAAATGAAACAGGCCACGACTAATATTAAAATTACAATGGGAAGTAAGTTGTATTATGGCAGATTTTAAAAGATTTCGTGATAAGACATCTTTTGATCCAGCAATTACTGAACTACTAATCCAATTTGTCCGGTGGTTATTTTCACTTAAATGAATGAATATTGCATTAGATGTTTGCCCAGTTTTTACAGAATATTTATGCTGGCTTAACCTTACTTCTAAGCCCTTGCTCGACTGTCTGAGATAAAAATGAGGGACAGTTCATATATGGAATTTTATATATTATGTTGTTGCTTTCCCTGGGGCCATTTTTTATTAACATTCCTTTAAGTGTGTTATTATAGGAAAAAATAAGGTTGACCTTAAAGGCTTTTAACAGTGATTTAATGGTTTCAAATCCGTTAAAATAAGGCAAACTGAGAATGTCCTTAGAATTTTCTTTCTCTGTGTTACTTATACTATAAAACTTTGTGTGGGCTTTATTATAACAAATATCTAATATATGTGAGGGATAACATAAATCTTTCCCTATTTTTCTTATGTGTTCAATTTCTTGATCCAAATATTGGGGACTGACAATGCGCAATGCTCGTAAAAACATAGAAGAAAAAATTGATATTTTGATGTTAAGATGGTGGCCTGAATAGAAATGAATATAAGTTAGGTTGTTGGTTGGTTTCCTATAAATAATGAATTTACATATAAATGGTTCTCTATGTATCAAAACATCTAAGAAATGGAGGCAATTGTCTTTTTCCAATTCTAGAGCAAACTTAATCGATGGTACCTGGTTATTTAATTTAGAGAGTAGATCATTTACATCAATACCAGCAGGCAGAACAGCTTAAATATCATCAACGTATCTATACCACTTTACAGGAATATAAATGATATTAGATAAGTAGCGTTTTTCAAAGAATTCCATGTACAAGTTTGAGAGGAGTGGTGATAAAGGGTTGCCCATTGCCATGCCAAATATTCGTTGATAAAATTCACCATTGGATATAAACATACAAACCTGAAGGTCTCTACATAGGATTTTGTTTGTGCGCACAAGTGGAACGGCTGTTAACTTTCAGACAAAGTTGTTAGCTACCAACGGTCTGCACTCCACTTTGCCTTTTGGCCCAGGTACCAGAATTAGGGTTGGCTTAGGTTGGTTGTTAATGTAAAGACCTTCAGGTTTGTGTTAGGAAAGATACAAATTACTTTAAAATTTGCAATTGGTTCCCACACAAATAGAAACCTTCGGTCATTACACATGAGACTTACCCATTAGAGGGTGGAATCTGGGTATAAATCTGTAATCAGACGAAGTTCTACCCACCTGGGAATTTCTAACTGGTCTCAGAGCTGAGGAAGGAGTTTCATGCCTCTTGAACATATTGGATGTTCAACTGCAGGACTTCTGGGTTTTAATTAATGAATTTGTGTCAAAAAAAGAAATAAAGGCTTGGACAATCCCATGCTGTCAGAGACAATAAAAGGCTAATACATAACACCAAGTCTATCTATATATATCACTCCCTGACAGACGAGACAAAATGTCAGGGAAGCGAACAATAGGAAAACGCCTTCTTCATTAGGTTTGATTTATTTTCAGCCCCTCTCTCCCCTCACTAGAGAGAGGGGCAGGACTTGCATCCAACAATCTACTCTACCTTTGCTAGAGAGAGGGGCAGGACTTGGATCTAACAATCTACTCTACCTTTGCTAGAGAGAGGGGCAGGACTTGCATCTAACAATCTACTCTTCCTTTGTTAGAGAGAGGGGCAGGACTTGCATCTAACAATCTACTCTAGTGTTTTCTCGTCATTATTTTGGGCCTGCTTTAGTTATATGACCCATACGACAATTCTTCACTCTTACCTGTAGGCAGAGGGAAAGATGGTGTTTTGGTATTGGAGGTAATATTCCATTTCTCGTCGCCGAGGTTCCGGGATGAAGGGCGATAATAAAGCAATATCTTCTGGCTTGTGTTTATTGGCTTAAACTACATTGAAGAAAGCGGGTAGTTGAATATACAAAATACAATAAGCGTATATAATAGAATCATAACAAACATATGAGCATCGAAGCTCTATATATATACAATAAGGAATCATATCCTGCATACATGAGGTAGAATTTATAAGATCGAAGCCTCTGTGTCGGACTCGATACTAACACAATAATAATTGGTTATACTTATAACATTTACGCATTATGCAACACAGTGCAATAGCTCTGAACTGAACGTGTCTGCGGAGCTAAGATTTCCCGCGCTCGTTACATAACGTCTTGCATACATAACATCTAGATTACAGACAGGGAACTCAATTATCTAGACACCTGCATAACACGCCCGTCCAGCGCATGAATGTTCGCCACCGGCCTCTGTGCCCTACGAGAAAGAAAAGTGAAAGAGAAAAGGGTGTTCCTATTGGGGGCCCAAGGAAGCCTTGGACCTGAAGAGGAAGGGCCAGCCCGATCCAAAGGGAGTTCTGCCCAGATACAGAGAATTCACTTGGTTCAAAACGCCCTCTGCACATCCCAACTGTGGCAACAGATCGAGACCCTGGGTTCATTCTGGGGTTCCCAGAAGGACCCTTTGGCTGAAATGTGGTCAACGGGGAAAGGCATGGTCTTTTCCTCGAGATCATTATTCTGCGATATCAAATGGGCTATCCCCGAAAAACTCCCCTGCAACTTGGTTGCGTCCGAGTCCTGGGGCATAGGACCCTCAAGTCCTTCCAGGTCACGGACTCCCAAGTTACTTATTCTGCAGGAGGAGGACTCTCCTCAGAGGACCCCCAACTCCAGCATACGACCGGTCCAGTCCGAGGAAGTCGGACCTGGGTCCGTAGACTTTTAACCCTTATAATCCCAGGTAGGTGATTTCTCAGGACTGGCAGTGGTCCGCTCTGCGCGGGAGTCTATGGAATTCGGGCAGCATCTCCTCCCCTGCCATAGTGACAGGGCCTTCATTACGGGGAGTACCACCACTAGTGAGAGACTCCCGTGACTGGCCGTCAGCTCAGAAGCCCTGCTCGACTTCTTATGGCTGGGTGTGGCAACCTTCTTCCTCCGCCTGCTATCTTTGGAAGCAGAAGGGGAGGAGGTCCCTAAAGAACAAATGCACGTGGTATTTTGTAAACAAGGTAAAAATAAATAAACAAGCAGCACTAGTATTGTACTCCTGATAACAGGGAATAACGCTGAAAGAACCAAAACTAACAGACTAAGGAAAATATGATTCTAGGAGGCAAAATTTGGAGAACTGCAACTGAATCAACATGATAAAATTACTTGTATTTGGTGTTCTTTTTGGCTTTGATGTGTTATAATAATTTGATTTTCTCGGACTCATTATTCTGCAAGTGTGTCATTTATTCAAAGTAGTTGGTTTTAAAGATGTTAAAATGATCCTTTGACAGAATGACTAAATTTGACTTGGTCAGTTTTTTGCAGCTTGGGCCCTTTTTGCACACAAAGGAAATTAATATATTCCAGTACATACATTAGCTTGATGTAATTTTTGGAATGGGAATCTAATGTTTTCAAAGCAGAATTATCTTTTGTCTGGTAGAAAAGGAGGTAGGTAGTCTACCCAGGCAATGGAATGAAATATAAAGTTTTGGCCAAAGGCTGAGCACTGGGGCCTATGAGGTCACTCAGCGCTGGAGAAGAAATTGAGAGTAGGTAGGTTTGAAAGGCGCAACAGGAGGAAAATCTGGTACTTGCACTATGAAATAATTGCTATAGCGAGATGGTAGGAAGAGGATGTGAATACAGGTAAGTAGGTAGTACAGTAAAAACTACCCAGGTCAATTAGACCTTCCTTCGAAATGAAAAATCACACCTATCATTTGTGTTAATACAAAAACATTTTTATTGTCTCTTTAGAAATAATTTAAAATTGCGTTCCGACAGACCAGATATGGATTTTTTTTCCAGAAGAGGTAAGATGGTGTCGGCCGGCTTATGAAGGTCGGTCATTAGTTGATAAGGAAAGTCCGGAGGTAGTACACCGACTTAAACTAGAGCTGTATCTAATGTTTCCCTGTGTTACAATCTCAGAAAACTGCCAGTTACAGTACTAAATGTAGTACAATCACTATAATTGAGAATGACTGAGCTCATCAGAACAGAAAAAAAAAAATGATGGAGAGACAGGAAGGCAAATGATAATACATTACTTGGAATATATCAAAGGAAATCATGAAAACTTTGAATAGGGAAATGTGAATCACCCTTTAAGATGACGGCGACCTATAGGTATCCCATTTAATTGGAATCTAAAATAACGGAAACTAGAAACATCCCATTTCAATGCATAGATTAACATAAGTTAATAAATATGATTAGTGAAATACATGTCACAATCAAAGGACTTGTACAAAATAAGTCCGTTTGTGGAATCTCCTTGACTGAATTGGCACAAGGCCTGAGGCCAATTGTGTTTTATTGGTACAAGGGCGGGGCAGTGTTGCCACACGTACGATAATTATCGTACAAGTACGATAAAAACGGCCTTGGTACGATGCACGATAGTATTTTCCATTATCGTACGGTTTGTGCGATAATTCTAAGGTGTTGATAAGTAATTAATTACAAATATAAATGGTCGGTGAACTCCTCCATGAAACAGGCTAATTTCTATAAAAAAAGAAAGAAAGAATTATTTCGGAGTCCGTACATGGCTTCCCGCCGCTTGTCTCCAATTGTAACGTGGTTCAAAGGCTATTGGAACAGTGGGAGGCACTGAAGCTATTTTTCTCGGAGAAGTGGCTCGCTGAGAAACTATTAGCAACATAGTTGATTATCAACTCCCTTCATGATCCTTTCATGAAGTTATATTTCATGTTCCTTGACTGGGTTCTTCCAAAGTTTACTGAGTTCAACAAATTTTTCCCGTCAGATAAAGCAGTAATAACAGTTCTCCATGATAAAGTATCCATGCTATTCAGAGACCTCCTTCTCTCATTTATGGACAGGACCAAATGTACCTAGGAGTTAAAGTTATGCAGGGATTAAAAAACCCCTCCATACAGGAAAAGAAAGCTCAACAGCAGGAGTTTTATCAGAGGTGTAGAAGTTTCCTTATAGTGGCATGCACACAAATAAAGAAGAGGTATAATTTCAATGATGGTGTCCTGTCAAAGTTAAACTCTTTGTCCAAAAAATGCTCTCTCATCAGAATTCAGAGAAAGAATCCCCTCCTTATTCCCTCTTGCATCTGATTCTGAGCTTCCCCTAATCCCCTGATTGTACCCCCAGATGACCACTCACTACTTCAAAAGGTGGATGATCAATGGAGAATGTTTCCCATATTGCAACATGAACTTAAACATCTCGTTAATGAGTCACTGATAAGTTCTGGGGAGAAGTGTCCCAAAAAGAGTCTTGTTTTTCAGACGTAGCCAATTTTGCTCTAACTGCTCTTTGCTTGCCGCACTCTAATGCTGAATGCGAACGAGTGTTCAGTAAAGTTAAACTCTTTAAAACTAAACAAAGAAACAGAATGAAAACAAGGACAGTTAATGGGGCTCTTCTCTCAGCTAGTTGCACGTGTTCATGTTCAGCTGGTGAGTCTCCACCTATAACAATATCATCCAGATATGGATAAGCAAAATCATAAAAAGCTAACAATTGGGAAATGAACTTCTGAAATATTGCAGGAGCAGAAATGGATACCAAATGGTAACCGTAAATATCTATATAGACCCAAATGTGTGTTAATTACAAATATTTACGGTCTTCTGGAGCAACTTCCATTTGCAAATAAGCCTTCTTGAGATTAAGTCTGGTATAATACTTATATCCAGACACACTGGAAATTAATTCTGACATATTAGGTAATGGGAATTTAGATTCATGAAGAATTTCATTTATTCTACGAAAATCCCCACAAATCCTAAGGGATCCATTCTGCTTCTTGACAGTAACAATTGGTGAGACATAATCTAGCATTTCTACTATCTTTCTATAATATTTTTTTCAAGCTTCTTGCAGCGCACTCTCAGCCTCACTGCGTAACGTCAGTGGCACCGTGCGGACCTTCTGAAAACAGGAACATGACCAACTTTAGGATACAATCGGGCTTGACAGTTCTTAATTGGTTTCAAAATATTCTACATTAATATTAAATTCCTACCTATCAAGTTATTTGGGAGTCTGACCCAACAATTATGAATTAACGTCTGAAAGAAAAGCGGAAATGAAAACAGATGTTGGTTTATCTAGAAGTAGAAAGATGGTTAAAAGAATTTTTACACAACAGAAAACAGATAGTTATTGCAAAACGATGAGAAATCGGATGAAGCTAAGGTAATTCCCGGTGTGCCACAAGGTATGGTGTTAGCTGCATTACTGTTTGTTATTATGATTGCAGACATAGACAGTAATGTTAAGGACTCGGCAGTGAGTAGTTTCGCCGATGACACAAGAATAAGTAGAGAAATTACTTGTGATGAAGATACGAACGCGCTACATGGAGACCTTAACAAAGTATATGATTAGGCAGAGGTAAATAGGATGGTATTTAACTCTGATAAATTTGAATCAATAAACTATGGAGACAGAGAAGGAAAGCTATATGCACATAGGGGACCTAATAATGAGACAATCACAAATAAGGAAGCAGTTAAAGACCTTGGTGTGATGATGAATAGGAACATGTTATGCAACGATCAAATAGCAATTCTATTGGCAAAATGTAAAGCAAAAATGGGAATGTTGTTACGGCACTTCAAAACAAGAAAAGCTGAACACATGATTATGCTTTATAAAACATATGTTCGTAGTCCACTTGAATATTGCAATATGATATGGTACCCACACTATCAAAAGGATATTGCACAAATAGAGAGTGTACAAAGGTCCTTTACAGCTAGAATAGAAGAAGTTAAGGACCTTGACTACTGGGAAAGACTACAATCCTTAAAATTATATAGTCTAGAAAGGATAAGAGAACGCTACATGATAATTCAGGCATGGAAACAGATAGAAGGAATAGCTGAAAACATCATGGAGCTAAAAAAATATCAGAAAGAGCAAGCAGAGGTAGATTAATAGTGCCCAAAGCTATACCAGGAAAAATAAGGAAAGCACACAGGACATTAATCCACTAGGCACCAGCATCGATAATGCAGTGTCTATTCAATGCGTTGCCAGCTCATCTGAGGAATATAACAGGAGTGAGCGTAGATGTGTTTAAGAATAAGCTCGACAAATATCTAAACTGCATCCCAGACCATCCAAGATTGGAAGATGCAAAATATACCGGAAGATGTACTAGCAACTCTCTGGTAGACATTAGAGGTGCCTCATACTGAGGGACCTGGGCGGGGCAACCCAAACAAGATGTAAGGTCTGTAAGGTCTCTTTCAACTTATATCGAATGCAAAGCCTTAAACCTAAATGAAGGAACAAATGAAGAATTCCAGACCTTAGGGGCAAGATGAGAGAGAGAGAGAGAGAGAGAGAATTCATGAATTCATTTGACAAAATGGTAAACAAAGGAAAATCCCCGAATTTATTGCCATAGATGAGGTAAAAAAAAAACCGGACGAGAGAGAGAGAGAGAGAGAGAGAGAGAGAGAGACAGACTGTATTTGTGTGCATACTTGTAGCAAACGTTCAATTGAACTAAATAATTAATTGAAGAATCATTTGAGTAGGGGAACTTTTGGTAACAAATATAAATTGCTTGTGAAAATGATTTCTGAAAAATTAACCATCATAAACACAAGTCGCTAATGAAACTCTGTGTGTGTGTGTGTTTGGTGATCTCTTCATTCTGTATATCCCATTACCTCTGTTCTTGAATTTCAAGTCAATGGACCTGTGGTGTGGGCTTTATTCTATATGAATGAGGTCACCTTTAGAATAATAATAATACTAACTTTGAGACTACAACGGTCCCCTAGAAAGGCTAAAAAGGTTAAAATAGAACGGACGATAACTAGCTCACGAAATCAGGAAACAGAAAACTTCTTAATGGTATCAGACATCCGACATCCTAAAAAACAAGTGGCCAGCGTTACGCACGAGTTGTGTGTCAGTGAATTATTATTACCCAATAATTCAAGTTACTCATTGGCATAATGATTGTTGACGGACGTGCGAATTGTTAGGGGCAGTTGGGACGGGCAACCAGAGGTCCTGTTCTTGCCCAGGGCCGAAAAAATAAGAAAAAGGCAGAAAGGAAAGGGGGTTCTATAAAACCGTATATTCATATGGAAGAAGCCCACCAAAGGGGCCACTGACTTGAAATTCAAGCTTCCAAAGAATATTATGGTGTTCATTAGAAAGTAGTAACAGAAGGTAACAGATAAACAGACAGAAGAGACTAGTAATTGGAAAAGAAAAAAAAATAAAAAAAATATGGACAAATAATAAATAAATAAACAGATACTCGTAAAATGTAATAAGATTATAAAATACACACTGTTAACAGTCATTTCACGTTGGTCTATTCTTACTCACAGCTGTGGCCATCAGAATTTCCTTTAAAGAGAAAAAGGCCAAGTTCCTGAATACGCTATTTCGAAAGAAGAAGAAGAAAAACACTACCTGGTCACGGTTTGTGATTGGGAAAAAACATCATCATTAACAACCGTAGCCATTTTTCTCTCTCTCTCTCTCTCTCTCTCTCTCTCTCTCCTCTCTTAGTACTGTTGCACACATCACGTATATTACGCCCCACGTGCGCACGACGCGGGGTAAGCTTGCTTAAGGGCTGTCATAATTTCCATGAGTGGGTTTCAATAGTGGGTTTCAGTGCGCATTCCTGCTTCAATATACTTTTGATTCATTCGTGTCCTTTGGCGTTCCTCGTGCGTAGACAGCATGCCTAAAAGGTGACCTGACTTTGGGGCATTATATCATATATATATATATATATATATATATATATATATATATATATATATATATATATATATATATATATATATATATATTATATATATATATATATATATATATATATATATAGACAGAATAAATAATATTATATAAACCTCAATTAAAGCATTATACACTAAGCATAGTTTATACACACATTTGATTCTCTATTTTTCTGTTTTTCTACGCAAAATACGGTTCACGGTCTTCTTCTCTCTCTCTCTCTCTCTCTCTCGCTCTCTCTCCTTCTCCAAAAATATTGCCAATGCAAAGCCCTTAAACCTAAATGAAGGAACAAATGAAGAATTCCAGACCTTCGGGGGGGAAAGAAAGAAAAGAAAGTAAGAAAGAAAAACAAGAAAGAAAGAAAGAGAGAGAGAGAGAGAGAGAGAGACGAGAGAGATATTTCAGCAATTTATAAAACCAAGAGACAAGACATAATTAAAGTTCAGAATCTTTCCTGCTATATTTCGATAAACCAAAATATCTCTCGTGGAATATAGAAAATCAACGAAAAATCGAGAGAGAGAGATGAGAGTATATGAACTGGATACTTCAGATATGGATTTCAGTTTGAAGAAAATGTGGCCCTATCTGGCCTTGGCAGCAGATGTTATTAGTGATCTTGTTTGGTGTGGCTGCCTATTCGCTGGCGAGATTTCTCTCCTGACTGATAATGATGGAGCTGAAGAGCCTAAGGAAAAGGAACTGAACGAGAGAATTGCGGCCTTGCGAGAAGCCATCCAGTGCCAGAGAGAGCAGTGCGTGCACTTGGACAGGACAATAATTCTTCAGCTACAAGAGAGGCTCGACGACCAAGAAGAGACGCAGAAGGCGGGCGGAAGGGAAGAACGCGTTCTTGAAATCCAGATCACTGAGGAGGTGTTGCAACAGCAGGCCTTGCAAGAGAGGGCTCACTCGCTCGAAGCTGGAACGATAAAGAGAAGAGGGAGGAACGGCAGCTGGAAGACAAGATGGTCAAGCTGGCCGAAGAAAACCAGGATCTGAAGAACAACGTGTAGGAAATTGGTGAGAGGAACGATGCCCTTTGTGAGAGGATAAGGGAACTGTCTGGGCAGTGGTCAGACGCAAACTGCCTGCTTGAGGGGCTCGAGAAACTCCTACGACAGAAGGAGAAAGACATGCAGCTATAAACGGCAGAAGCGGCGCGGATAGCGAGGCTCATTCAGGAACAAAAAGACTCAAGAGAAAAGTGGGAATCCGACTGGAAAGACTTGGAGCTGAGGTTGCAGCGCCTGCAGAAGGCTTTGGAGGACCTCTTGGAAGGAAAAAGAAAAAAAAAAAAAAAAAAAGGGGCGTGGACTCCAGTGTAAAGTGAAACAGCGAAACTCAAGAGGAACGAGCTGGCATGCCTTCTAGAGGAAGGAAATGGTCGCCTGAGTCGCTGAAGAAGAAGGCGGGGTTGGGTCCAGGGCGAATGGAACGGACCAGATGGATGATGAGGTTGGATGGCTGCGAGGAACGAAGGAGAAAAATGGTCTCTGATTGAAGAACCTCCAGGAGAAATGAAGACGAATGGAGGAGAGCAAGTGAAAACTGCAGAAGCTTCTGTGGATCTTGAAGAAATGGCATGATGAAGACTGCACTGGCCTCATTCAGACGGACAAGATGTGGAAATTTTGAGAAGATGTTTATTTTTGTGTAATAAGTTTGTTTTGTTAATCCTTGAAGGAAATTGAACTAGAACGGAAATAAATATGTTAAAATGTTTTCTTAGAGTTTTATTGATTCGTGGATGGAAAAGAAAAGGGAGGGAATATAGAAACAGTGAAGAAAATAAGGGGATTTGTGTAGGTGCCGGGAGAAAGAAACAGGATTAGGTTAGAGAAAGAAGCCCCAAGAAAATCGAGAGGATTCAGTAGGATTAGTGGAGGTGCCAGAAGAAGAAAGAGAGGATTGAGTAGGATTCGTGGAGTGCAGGGAAAGAACTTGAAGATTCAGTGAATCCCCAGATTAATTGAGAAGATGCATGGCATATTCTGATTCCTAGGTACAGATAGCTATTACAACTGTGCAGGGAAGTGGCGGGCGAGGCCCGCCGCTTGTCCCGGGTGGGACTGGGCCGGACAGGCGTCCGCCGAGCGTGGTCCCTGGGACTGGTGGGCTGGCGTACGCCGTGGGTCCTGGGACTGGCGGGCAGGCGTCCGCCGAGCGTTCCCGGGACGGGCGGGCAGGCGTCCGCCGAGCGTCCCGGGGACGGGCGGCGTCGGGTCCGCCCGGGTCCCGGGACACGGGCGGGCAGGCGTCCGCGAGGCGTCCGGGATGGGCGCATGCGTCCTCCGGCGGGTCCTGAGGGCGGGCAGGCTGCCGAGCGTCGGGACGGGCGGGCAGGTGTCCGCCGAGCGTCCTGGGCGGAGACGGTCGGGCAGGCTGTCCCGCCGGGAGCGCCTCCCGGGACGGGCGGGCAGGTGTCCGCCGAGCGAGCCCGGACGGGAGGCGGGCAGGCCGTCCGCTGAGCGTCCCGGGCGGGAACGGGGGGGTGGGCAGGCAGTCCGCCGAGAGTCCCGGGACGGTCGGGCAGGCGTCCGCTGCGGGTCCCGGGACGGGCGGGCAGCGTGTCCGCCGAGCGTCCCGGACGGGCGGGCAGGCGTCCGCTGAGCGTTCCCGGGACGGGTGGGCAGGCGTCCGCCGAGAGTCCCCGGGACGGTGGCGGGCAGGCGTCCGCCGAGAGTCCCGGACGGGTCGGTCGGGCAGGCGTCCGCTGCGGGTCCCGGGACGGGCGGGCAGGCGTCCGCCGAGCGTACCCGGGACGGGCGGGCAGGCTCCGCCGAGCGTCCCGGGACGGGCGGGCAGGCGCCGTCCGCCGAGCGTCCTGGGATGGGCGGGCAGCGTCCGCCGAGCGTCCCGGGACGGGCCAGGCAGGCGTCCGCCGAGCGTCCCGGGACGGGCGGGCAGGCGTCCGCTGAGCGTCCCGGGACAGGCGGGCAGGCGTCCACCGCCGCGGGTCCCGGGACGGACGGGCAGGCGTCCGCCGAGCGTCCCGGGACGTGGCGGCAGGCGTCCGCCGCACGGGTGCCCCGGGACGGGCGGGCAGGCGTCCGCCGCGGGTCCCCGGGACGGGCGGGCAGGCGTCCGCCGAGCATCCCGGGACGGGCGGCAGGCGTCCGCCGCGGTCCCGGGACGGGCGGGCAGGCGTCCGCCGAGCGTCCCGGGACGGGCGGCATGCGTCCGCCGCGGTCCCACCGGGAACGGGCGGGCAAAGGCGTCCGCCGAGCCGTATCCCGGGACGGGCTGGGCGAGGCGTCCGCCTGAAGCGTTCCCGGGACGGGCGGGCCAGGCGTTCCGGCCAATAGGATCACGAGCGTCCCCGGACCGGGCGGAGGCAGGCGCCGACGAGCGTCCCCGGGAACGGGCGGGCCGGCGTCCCCCGGGACGGGGCGGGCAGGCGTCCGCCGAGCGTCCCCGGGTGACGGGCGGGCAGGCGTCCCGCAGCGTCCCGGGACGGGTGGGCAGGCGTCCGCTGTGCCGAGCGTCCCGGACGGGCGGGTAGGCGTCCGCCGAGCGTCCCGGGACGGGCGGGTAGGCGTCCGCCAGAGTCCCGGGACGGGCGCAGGCGTCCGCCGAGCGTCCCGGGACGGGCGGGTAGGCGTCCGGCGTTTGTCCCGGGACGGGCAGGCAGGCGTCCGCCGAGCGTCCCGGGACGGCTGGGCCGGTGTCCGCCGAGCGTCCGGTACGGGCGGCCGGCGTTTGCCGAGGTGTCCCGGGACGGGTCGGGCCGACATCTTCCGAGCGTCCCGGGACGGGCGCAGGCATCCGCCGCGGGTCCCAGGGACGGGCGGCAGGCGTCCGCCGCGAGCGTCCCGGGACGGGCGGGCAGGCATCCGCCGAGCGTCCCCGGATGGGCAGTAGGCGTCCGCCGCGGTCCCGGGACGGGCGGGCAGGCGTCTGCCGAGCGTCCCGGACGGGCGGGCATGGCGTCTGCCGCGGGTCCCGGGTTACGGGCGGCAGGGAGCGTCTGCCGAGCGTCCCGGGACTGGGCGGGCAGGCAGTCCGCCGCGGGGTCCCCGGGACGGGCGCGGGCAGGCGTCCGCCAAGCGTCTCGGGACGGGGCGGGCAGGCGTCCGCCGAGGCGTCCCGGGACGGGCGGGCAGGCGTCCGCCGACCGCGTCCCGGGACGGGCGGGCAGGCGTCCGCCGAGCGTCCCGGGACGGGCGGGCCGGTGTCCGCCGAGCGTCCGAGTACGGGCCGGGCCGGCGTTGCCGAGGTGTCCCGGGATGGGCGGGCCGGCATCTTCCGAGCGTCCCGGGACGGGCGGGCAGGCATCCGCCGCGGGTCCCGGGACGGGCGGGCAGGCGTCCGCGACCGTCCGGGACGGGCGGGCAGGGTCCGCCGAGCGTCCGGGCAGGTAGGCGTCCGCCGCAGGGTCCCGGGACGGGCGGGCAGGCGTCCGCCGAGCGTCCGGGACGGGCGGCAGGCGTCGCGAGCGTCCCGGGCGGGCGGGCAGGCTGGTCCGCCGAGCTCCCGGGACGGGAGGGCGGCGTTCCGCGAGTCGGGACGGGTGCAGGCGTCGCCGAGCTGCCCGACGGGCGCCCATGGCGGGTCCGCCAGCTCCCCGGGACGGGCGGGCAGGCGTCCGCCAGCTCCCGGTACGGGTGGGCAGGCGTCTGCCGAGCGTCCCGGACGGGCTGGCAGGCGTCCGCCGAGCGTCCTGGGACGGGCGGGCAGGCGTTACGCTGAGCGTCCCGGGGCGGGCGGGCAGGCAGGTCCGTCCGCCCGCGGGTCCCGGGACGGGCGGGCAGGCGGCCGCCGAGCATCCCGGGACGGGCGGCAGGCGCCTCCGAGCGTCCCGGGACCCGTCTGCGGATGCCTGCCCGCTCATCCCGGGACGCTCGGAAGACGCCGGCCCGCCCGTCCCGGGGACACCTCGGCAAACGCCGGCCTGCCCGTCCCGGCGGGATGCTCGGCGGACGCCTGCCCGCCGTCCTGGGACACACGGCGGACGCCTGCCCGCCCGTCCCAGGACGCTCGGCGGACGCCTGCCCGCCCGTCGGGCACGCTCGGCAGACCCGCCTGCCCGCCCGTCCCGGGACGCTTGGCACGGCGGACCCTGCCCGCCACATGTCCCGGGAGAGGTGGGCGATGTCCCCTCCACGGGTTTCCCTTTGGGCGCGAACGAATTACCGCAAACCGGTCCTTGGGACGGGCAGGCGATGTACGCTACAGGGTCCCAGGATCGGTGGGGGATGTCTTGCCTCTTGCCACGGGCGGTCCCATGGACGGGCGGGCAATATCCTGCCACCAGGTTTTCGGATGGGTGGACCCAAACCCACCTCTGATCCCAGGATCTCTGGGGTGAGCGATGTCCGCCATGGCTCCTCAGTGACGGGTGGGTAATGTCCGCCGCGTGTCCCTGGACCGGGCGGGTAGGGGCTTTCTTTGCGCGTTCCGGGACAGCGGGGCGATGTCTGCCTGTGTCCGGGACGGGGCAGGCCAGGGGCCTATCATGCATCCGGGGACAGCTAGCGATGTCTGCTACGTGAACGGCGAGCAATGTCTGCATGTGTCCCGGGATTGTTGGGCAGGGCTAGCCACGGGTCCCGGGATGGACGGGTGATGTTTGCCTCAGGTCCCGGGTCGTGCAGGCCTGGCCTGCCCACAGGTCCCGGGAACGGATGCGGGGATTGATATACGCCACGGGTTCCATGATGGGCGGACGATTACCGCAACAGTCGATGTCTACCTCTTGTTCCCGGGAAGGGCAGGCCGGAGCCCATCATTGGGTCCGGGGTCCCGGGAGTAGCAGGCGATGTCCGCCACATGTCCCGCGACTGGTGATCCCCAACCTACTCTTCCAGGGACAGACATTCAAGGTGTGCTACGGGTCCCGGGACAGGCGGGCTATATCTGCCACGGGTTTTTCCTGACAGGTGGACTGGGCCCACGTCTGGTTCCTGGGGATGGGTGAGCGATGTCCTGCCATGGCTCCCAGGACATAGTGGGCGATGTCCGCAACCACGGGTGGCCCCGGGACCCTGGTGGGGGTGAGGCCTGTACCCGCCATGGGGTCCCGGGTCTGGGGTGGGCGAAGGTCCCGCCTCATTGGGTGTCTCCGGGAACGGTGGTGGGCGAGGGCTGCCACGGGTCCCAGCCAGGCTGAAGGTGTGCCATGCGTCCTGGGACAGGTGGGCAAGGCCCGCCACGCATCCCGGGAAGGGTTGGCGAGGCTTACCAAAGGTACTGGGACGTTCGGGCAATGCCCGATACAGCTTCTGGGATAGTCGGGTGAGGTCTGCTACTGGTGCCTTTTAGGCTATTGAGGCCTGGCACAGGTCCCTTGATGGGCGGGCGTGGCCTGTCACAGGTGCCGGGACGAGCGGGGTGAGGCTTGCCAACGGGTCGGAATGGCCAGGCAAGCCCTGCCACGGGTTCAGGACAGGAGGGCAGGAGGGCGAGGCCTGTGATAGGTCCACGGATGGGCGGGTGAGGCCCGCCATTTGTGCCAGGGTGGGCTGGTGAGGCCTGCCACTGGTGCCTGGGTTGCCTGGTGAGGCCTCCCATGGGTGACGGGACTGGCGGGTGAGACCTGCCACGGGTGCTAGGACAGGTGAGTGAGGCCCGCCACAGTTGCCTGGACAGTCGTGGTGCGAGGCCCGCCTCAGGTTCTGGGATGAATGGGCAAAGTTCATCACAGGTCCCAGGACGAGTGGGTGAGGCGACCAGGTCGGGCCAACAGGTGTTGGGCCCCCAGCCGGGAGGTGACCAGGTCAGAACGCCATGGGTGGGACCTTGGTGGGGGAGGAGACTGGGTGGGGCCTCCACTGGGAAGCGAACAGGTTGGTCCGCCTGGGATGGGGCCCCCGCCGGTGAGGCGACCAGGTCGAGCCGCCAGTGGATGGGCCCTTGGCGGGGAGGAGATTTGGTCTGGCCGTCAGGGGTGGGGCCTCCAGCGGGGAAGCAAATCAGTTGGGCTGCCAGGAGTGGGCCCCCCAGTGGGGAGGCGATTGGTTATTGCCGCCAGGGTTGAGGACCCTGTGGGGAGGACACCGGTTTGGTCCCCGGGGGTGGGGCCACTGGTGGGAAGGAGAACGGGTCGGCAGCCTGGCGCTCGGCCCCCGGCCAGAAGGAAAAAAAAAAAAAAAAAAATAGTAGTTTCTCAGACCTAGCCAAATTTGCTCTAACTGCTCTTTGCTTGCCACACTCTAATGCTGAATGCGAAAGAGTGTTCAGTAAAGTTAACCTCTTTAAAACTAAACAAAGAAACAGACTGAAAACAAGGACAGTTAATGGGGCTTTACTCTCTGCTAGTTGCGTCAAAGATTCAGGAGGGTCATGTGTTCATTTTACTCTTGCAAATGATATGTTTTCCATAATAAATAATCATGCTCAGATATTCCAGAACGTCAGAGAACTTGAATTTGATTAGGAAGAAGATTCTTAAAGATATACTTAACAATTATTATTGTTATTAATTCCTTTATCATGGGATAGGTATCAGTACCAGTCATGTTTGTTAATTAGTATTATATTATTTATTTTAAATTACTACTTCCAGTAAGATGCTATTTTGATTTTCGATGTTTTGGGGTGCTTAAAGATATGTATGGGTGGGCCTATCAACTCACATATCTTCGTGTTAATTCGTTATCAGTTTAGTTTACATTATGGAAAGAAGTGACGTTCTAAGCTGTATACTTTTTTTTTACCAGTGTTAATACAATATAGTAATAATTTGTCCATAACAATTGTTGATAACATTAACTAATTATTCATAATTCCATTTTTTTTCGTTTTTGTAGAGAGAAATGTTTCATTTGTATTTTTTTCTTAATTATATATGTAAATTGCAAGATATTAATGACTACAAAGAAATCATACATAAATTCATTATTTGTCAAATTATAAGAATGTGTTAAATAATCAGAAACAGTGTGAGATAATAATTACGATAAAATCTACAATTTTGTACGATATTTTTTACTGAAAACCCATAATTTTGAGGAGCCAGTACGATAATTCCAATCCGAGAGTGTGGCAGCACTGGGGGGGGCCATCGTATTTAATTCTGATCGATCCAGAGTGCAGACCGAAGACAGGTTCAGCAATGCAGTAAATAAATAATAATTAAATTACAAACAATAATTCAGCAATGCGAATAACAATTAATTTAAATTAAGTTTAAAACTTCCTTAACGTGCGTTATTGGGTAATAAATATTTAAATAACGGCATAATCCAACAGGTTATAGTCACGACTGCAGCAACTAACAACACGTGTGGATGTTTTGGTTACGGCGTTCGTACCTGTTTCTTCAATAACCGAAAGCTTTCAATTACCAAAGTCAAATTAAATTGATTAATTGCGAAACGTATATCAATTTATAAAAAGATATATAATATATTATTGTTATATATGAATAAACCTTTCTTACGTTATAAGTCACAACAAGAGCAGGTTTTCGTACAATTCAAAGCCGCCGAAGTCAAGCCAAAATCTACACATTCAAACGCAAGGTGTTGGTTGCGTTTAGCGGGACTTCCATGACGTCACCAACGGCGGCTACCTTCGGTCTGTCTCACGCTCGACTCGGACCCTATTTTCTGGTGTTTCATCGTCAATATAATTTTATGAATTCCTAAGAACTGGGTTACGTTAAAATCACCCTGGGGAAACTAGAGGAGGAAACTGAGTGACGAGTTACTGGGAAGCACAGAGACCTAGGAGGAGGTAGGCAGGTCTACTGGACGAGTTAACTCCCTTTTCTTGCTGCAAGTCACTACAAACCTTTTAAGTTATGTCTCGTACTTTCGAATTGTCATGCGTAAGTGAGACGAGAATTAACATCTCTTGACTCCGTTTAGTCTAATTGATTTATGTATTTCATTTAATTTGTTTTGAAATAACCCTAATTCATTCTAATGGTGATGGTTGAGTGACGCTGAAATTAGGAAGACGTGGCCACCGAAACCTACGCTTGTCTAATTCTAGATATACTAAGTAGTCGTATTTAAGTATTTTAAGAATTGGCCATGTCGTTCTTTTAGATTGGCACCAGTCTGATTTGCTAGCAGAATTAGGGCTAAATAGGGCTGCTGGAAGGTTTTAAGCAGATTGGCCATCTAGCTAGGTAGCAGATCATCAGAGGCACCCAAAACTAAACCCGTTTGACGACGACAGTATTTTTAAGTTATTTTAAATATTGGTCGGTAATCCTATCAACTATTTATGAATTTGCCACTAAAATATATAATGTTTGGAATGTTGATGAGATATTAACCTAACTAGGCTAGGCCTAGGACAGAAATTTAATTGCCTAGCACTATCACGGCAATTGAATTTCTGCTGAGGTTCGGTTGAAAAGACGGCAAAGTATACCTATTGTAGGGTAAAAAACTGCATGGTACAGGGGTGGACGATGTACGATCAATGTGAACAACCCCAAAAAAAGTACATTATAACGCGCCCTGACATCGGAGATGGGCATCAGACGCGACTTCTTGTTGGTGAGAAACAGAGCTAAAGACCTCTACTCCGGTGTCAGGACGCGTTATAATGTACTCTTCTTGGGGTTGTACACATTGATCGTACATGGTCCACTCCTGTACCATGCGGTTTTTTACCCTATACCCATTGTATATAGATATTCAATATGGGCCATTTTTTATATTCCTAACCTGCATATTGATTTCTGTTTGATTCTCATTACATAAAGGAAACCTGTCTAGCCTATCTGTTATCAGGGAATAATTTAGGCCTAGGTGATTTGTCAGAAACACCAGTGCCCTCAGTAGATTTGGTAGACTCATAGTGGGAAAATATCTTGAAGTTATAATCAGGGGAAGGGATAAGTGTTCAGCCATGGGACGTGCCTACAGCTGCTAAAATATTATACGCCAAATGACAAATTGCAAAGAATAAAAGTTGTATAGTATGCCAAAATCCACCCTTAAAGTAACTTACCTAACCTAACTTCAAATACTGTTCCTTAACCTGGCTGTCCTGCACCCCCCTCCCCCCTCTTCCCAAGTAAGTCATGACCCAGCACACTGCATTTTACCCAAATAAGCTATATGAAATTCCAACCTAATCTAATCAATAGTGGTCGTCGTCGTCTTCTTTCCCATCTACCTCTGTCCCGTGTCATCTCCTCCCGTACTCCCTTCTCCCTCGTATCATCTCTAATGCAATCTCTCCACCTGGTCTTAGGTCTTCCTCTCCTTCGTGTTCCATCCACCTCCACGTCCATCACTTCTCTTGCCATGTGTTGCTCTTCTCTTCTCATCAGGTGGCCATACCATCTTAACCTTGCCTCTTGCACTTTCTTTGATGCATCAGTGACTTTTACTGTACCCCTAATATGTTCATTTCTAACCCTGTCCTTTTTGGTTACTCCACTCATCCACCTAAGCATCCTCATCTCGGTTACCCTTTGGACCCCCTCTCTATGCAACCCTTTTCCTTCCACCTATTCTGGCCTAGGGTATTGTGTCGTACCTGGTCTGACTGCCCCCATAAACTGCTAAATAACAGGGCAGTGTTAGTTAAACACACATCTTAAGCATCTTGTTTCATTTGGATCTGTACTGGATGTAGGTTAGATTTTCCATAATAAACTGCTTCCCCAACAAAAAAGTAGATAAATAAATAAAGAAAGCTTCATTCCTCATCCTTAGGCTAATTGACTGAAATGTTTGTTAGGCCTTTCAGTATCCAGTATAACTATATAGTTATTTAGTAATCTTTTTTATTTGTAATATACGTCAAGTGCATCCATCACATGTTAATCTAAGAAGTTCTGCAGATTCGTTACTGTCAATAAATTGATTGCGTTAAACAATTCAGATTTAAAGAGTCCTTTGTGATCGAGGCTAAATGACTAAATTCAAAATAAAATTTGTCCATTGGAAGCATGTGTTGCAACGAATACAGTTACAAAACAATGGAGTTTATATTAGTGTGTGCTACAGTAATGTTATATGTATTTCTCAGTTATTCCAGTAATTCTAAGTGAAGGTAGAGTTTAATAGACTGAAACAGGATTCAAAATCTGTGCTCTTACATTTAAACTGAATAACGAGATAATTTTGTGTAATATATGTTTTTTATAAGAAAATATTTAGTATGAGCATTTTTTATGCTTTGTACTTTTCAGGAAGAAAAACAATCATGGACTTCAACAAGTTGTTTGAACGAAAGCACATTGACATCAGTTCCTCTAAGATACTCTTGGATATGAAGACAAGCTTCCAGTCTGCCTTAGGTCCTGTTGAGTCTGCCAGGACATGTAGTCAGTTTCTGCAGCTTGAAAATTTTCAAGAGATGTTTACCCTCTTGTGGAATAGCCCTGCTGCACACAAATGTTTTGAGTTCAAAGGTCCCCTAAGCCCAATGAAAGTCGAGGATATCTCTAAGTTATTTAGAGAAGAAGGCAACAAATTTTACAAGTTGGGTAATTTTGAGGAAGCGTTGAAGCTCTATAACTTGGGTATTATAATGGCTCCGCATCCAAAGCTTCCATTTACAAGCAACAATGGCCAAAACGGTGATGGAGGGAAGAAAGGGGACGAGAAAGGTTCAAGTGATTTTGAATCTCTCGCTCTTGGGTATGCGAATCGTTCTGCCATCTTTTTCAGCTTGAAGGACTACAAGAGATGCCTTGTTGATATAGATTTAGCCCTTAAATATGGATATCCAAACCACCTAAGAAGTAAGTTAATTGAGAGAAAAGAACGATGTGTCAAGGAGCAGAAGAAGTCTCGAGTAGATAACTTCACCATTAAATCTGTTAATGCCAAGTGTCCCCCAAAACTAGCAAGAGTTAACCCTGATGTCCCAGCTTTTAGCTCTTTCTTGAAGGTTATCCATACTCAGGAGAGAGGTAGACATGTTGTCACAACAAGAGATATACCTCCAGGTAATTAAGAAATTAACTTTGAATTAATGTAAGGTAAGAAGTGGAAGATATAAGTTTAAGTTTATAAGGTAAAAGAAGGGGTTGTAAATTGGGTAAGACATAGCTAAGCTGTATATTATTATCTAAATGTTATTATTATATGCTGTGCGTTAATGGAATTTTTCTTATTTTATCTGTAGGAGAAGTCCTTGCTGTTGATAGTGGTTATGTCAGCTTTATAAGATATAACCAAACCATGATGCAGGCATGTTCGGAATGCCTAATGCGTTGTGAGGGCCAAGCCCTCCCTTGTCCAAACTGCTTGGTAAGTGGTTCTCTCTCTCTCTCTCTCTCTCTCTCTGGCCTAGCCAATGAAACCTAATGCAGAAACCTGTTTTTCTCAAGTTAGACATTCATTAGTTTTATTGTATTAGCTAGTCAAGAATGTTAAGGGGAATAATTTCTTTTCCGTTCAACTTTCCTAAACTACAGGTGTCGAAGTACATACCTCATCTCTGCTTTGTGTTTTCTTTCCGCTTTACTTTCCAGTTGTGTAAACTTCCAAAATTTCATTCACTATTGAAGGGAGGTAATTTCCCAATAAACTGTCATGAACTCAGATGGTGTGTGCATTATGTATCACATGAAACAAGTAGTGTGAAGAAGGAAACTAAAGAAGCAACATTTAAGTTATGGCAGAAGTGCAGTAGAGGAATAAAAGTCAGCATTAAACTTTTATAGTATTTGATTGAGAAATTTTGATGTCTATTGCCTGGACATGCAAAATACTGTTGAAGGCAAAGGGACTTTTAATTTTCTTTAAAAAAAAAAATTGAATGCGGTGATTCATGGTTGCATTGAACTTTACTCAAGTTTTTAGATTTGTAAAAGAAGAGGATAGGGCAATTGAGTTTGAGTGCAGATGCCAGGAGAGGGATGGAGAGTTAAGTACCCACAAAGGTGCAGATAGTAGGTGAGGTAGACTGACAAAAATCACTGGCAAAGGTGAAAAAGAGTAAATGAAAGAACAGGACCCAGAGGAGCACCATGAGAGATGTACCATCAACAACAGATCCAAAGCTATTTGTTAAATAAATTTTGAAAAATGGGAAGGAAGTTTATGTAAGGAAGGATTTTATACATTCAACTTACCTGTCAGATATATACATAGCTATTGACTCCGTCGCGCCGACAGAATTTCGAATTTCGCGCACACGCTACAGGTAGGTCAGGTGATCCACCGCGCCGCCGCTGGGTGGCGGGAATAGGAACCCATTCCCGTTTTCCATCAGATTTTTTCTGTCG
Source organism: Macrobrachium nipponense (assembly GCF_015104395.2). NCBI lineage: Eukaryota > Metazoa > Arthropoda > Malacostraca > Decapoda > Palaemonidae > Macrobrachium > Macrobrachium nipponense. The sequence continues at coordinate 64,748,119 of NC_087211.1, forward strand.
GCCATACTGGCAACATCGTTGTTGGTATCTCCGGCTGGATTTCGTTTTTGGATATAATTGATCATCGTTTTGGACCCTTTGGTGACGTATTTGGATCGTTGTACTGGCATACGCTTTTGTGGATCGTTATTTGGATTTTGGCTTGGAATTTTCATCATGATGTCTGATTCTGGAAGTGTGGTGAGAATGTGTGTGAATGAAGGGTGCAAGGTGAGAATGCCGAAAAGCTCGGTTGATCCTCACACTGTATGGAAAAGATGCAGGAAGTATGAAGCTCGATGGATAACACTTGTCATGAATGTGAGAGTTTGAGTGCTGAAGGGTGGAAGTCTCTAACTTCTTATTTAAGGAAATTAGAGAAAGACCGGTTAAGGAAGTCATCTTCCAAAACCAAGCTAGCTCTCAATCTTCAAGGTGGTTTGGTGAGTAATGTTGACCCTCCTCTAACATTATGAACGCTCCTTGTAATATTTATTTCAGGTCCTTCTCCGAATGCAGATCCTACGGACTCTGCTTCGGAGATAGCAAACCTTAAAGCTGCGCTTATTGAAATGGAGCGTAAAATGGCTGCCATAGAAGGTAAGCAAAGTAGTGCTGTGGAAAGAAATGAGTGTGAATATTTCCCCCAGTGAAGTGGAGGAGGCGTCTGTATTGGCTTCACAACGCTTCCCAGCCTAGACCTCTTTCAAGCTCCCAAGCCCAGAGGAGAAGGAAATGTCGAAAGCCTTACGGAGGTTATGGAGGATCCCCACCAGTCAGACGTCTCTTCGGCAGAATCTGTAACGTCACAGACTGCCCAGAGAACGCATTAGAAAAAGCGTTCTACGTGAATGTTTTTCGTCATCGGAGAATTCCCCCTCTCACCTAAAAGAGGATGGAGATCAGCGGATCGTTCTCGTTCCCTTGAAGAGGATCTGGGAAGAATCGGGCATAAAAAAACTCGAGTCCAGGAACGTTTTTTCGGAGGACTCCCCGACAGAGAATAAGAAAGCAAAGGTTTTGGCTTCTCCCGATAAGTTGTGGGGAATGGAGAAAGAAGGCTCTTCCTCTCGTTTAGACCAGAGAGAAAGAAACGACGAAGATATTAAAGGATATGCAAGAGTCTATTGCTTCTCTAGTCGGGGTCCTTTCGAGAGCCCTCCAAGAAGAAAGGATGTTAATCTTCTGTAAGAAGTCAAAAAAAACCCTTACTATCAGCCTCCCAGAAAAGAAGATTCTCTCAGATGAAGGGTCTATTATTCACAGACCCGCGAGTTCGGGGCGTGAGGCGTCAGCCAGGGCGTGAAGCGCCAGCCGAGCACAGAAGCGCCAGCCAGGCGCGAGCGCCAGTCAGCCAGCAAAGAACTAAACCGTAAGCGCGAGGATCCAATCAGGCGCGACGCGGCAACCAGGCCCTATCCGATATCGCAGGAGACGACTAGGCGCGAGAAGCAGGGCCAGGCGCGAGGAGCAGCCGCGCGTGAGAATTCCTACAAGCAGGAAGAGACAATCAGGCGCGAGGCGCCATCCAGGAGCGTAGCGCCAGCCAGGTGCGATGCGCCAGACTGCCGAGAAGCGCCTACCAGGCGAGAAGCGCTAGCCAGGCGCGAGGCGCCAGGCGGCCGCGAAGAGACATACGGGCGGCGGGAAGCGCCAGCCAGACGCGACGCGATAGATGGCCGCGAAGCGCCAACCAGGCGTGAAGCGCGAGTCGAGCGTGAGGCGCCAGCCGCGCAAGAGGATCCAGCGAGGCGCGAAGAGCTAGCCGAGCGTGAGGCGCCAACCACGCGAGAAGATTCAACCAAGCGCGAAGCGCCAGTCAGGCGCAAGGCGCCAGCTGATCATGAAGAGCGGCAAAGAGCGAGAAGTTATAAGGGGTATAGAAAGATCGTTTTCATGTAATGTCTTCGGATAGCGAGTCTCCTACAAGTAGAAAACCCTAATGCAAGGAAGCAACCTGGTACATCGGAAGGTTACTTTGGTTTTTTCAAACCTCCATGTCTCAGGATGTTTTGGTGGTTAAGAAAGGGAGAACTTCTAGATCTGTCATCTCTCTCCTTCTAGGAGTATTTATCTATAGGGAATATGTCTACGGACAAAGAATCTATTAAAAGAGCTCGCTCTCCTTCTAGGATGGAGTTGGATGAGGGTTTCGGAGGAAGAAACCCGAACAATGAGGGGGTATCTAACTACAAAGTGTTAGCCTCTTCTTCCTCCTACAAGAATTTGGAGACTCTCTAAGCCCTGCAGCTCCCCTCCTTCCCCGAGATTTCTGTTCTCCAGTACGAAGGTTCCTAAATCGTCTTCGTATTTAAAATGAAACCAGCCATATCAATGAAGAAGGCTATTCAATCTTTAAATAATTGGATGAAGGTGAAGAAGGAAGCTCAGAAGACAGTTTTTTGCACTCCTCCATGTAAGCTTGGAGGTAGGAGGGGAATATGGTACAGGACAGAGGAAGCGATGGCTTATGCTTCCATCTTCCGCGGAGGCGGATTTTTCAAGCTTGGTTGAAGCATCGAGAAGACATGCTTTGAATACAGCTAAAAGCATATTGGAGCATGTCAGAATTGGATCAACACTCAAGGGACTTTTCTATGTACTAGAAGTTTTTAACTTCTTGGATTGGTCCCTGGAGTGCTGGCCAAGAAGGCAAATGAACCAGATGTTTAGAACCTGAAGTTTTACATTGCATTTTATCCTGTTATGATAAGGCGGTTCAGGATGGATCGGGAGAATTGTCATCTCTATTGGAGCAGGAGTAGTGAAGAAGAGATCATTATTTGGCTCATTTCTAACCAAAGCGGTTTCTCCTTCACAAAGGTCAGCCCTGTTATACGCTCCTCTCTCGGATCACCTTTTCCCTTCGCACTTGGTGAAGGAGATTTCAAAGTCTCTTGCTGAAAAGGCAACCCAAGACTTATTAGTACAATCCTCAAGAAAATCAAGACCAACAGTACCAGTAGCGAAGAAGACTACTCGTACTCCGGTAGTGCCCTTTCGGAGAGGTTCCACCTCTCGTCCTCCAACGAAAAGGAAGACAGCAGAAAAAGCGAGGAAGGTCCTCCTTAGATCTTTCAAGAAATCAAAGTTGCAGCGAGGTCCTCCAAACATCTGTAGGGGCCAGGCTCCTAAACTTCGTAGGGGCATGGAAGATAAGGAAAGCTGATCCTTGGACGCTAGCAGTCTTGGGGAAAGGTTACATTATACCTTTTCAGGACAGACCACCTTTGTCGAATTCCCCAAAGGAACTGTCGGCGAAGTACAAGGACCCTGTTTCTGAGGGAGACACTTCTTCAGATGGTGATAGGAATGAAGGACAAAGAGGCAATAGAAGAGGTTCAGGATCCTCCTCTCCGGGGTTTTACAACCGCCTGTTTTAGTTCCAAAGGCATCCGGGGGATGGAGGCCAGTCTTGGACGTGAGCATTCTGAACAAATATGTGGAAAAGAAAAAGTTCTCGATGGAGACTTCTGCCTCGGTACTTTCAGCCCTGCGAAGAGGAGACTGGATGGTCTCTCTAGACCTGCAGGATGCATATTTCCACGTTCCTATTCACCCGTCATCAAAGAAGTATCTCAGGTTTGTGATTCAAGGGAAAGTCTACCAGTTCAGGGGCCTTGTGCTTCGGCCTCTCCACGGCTCACAGGTATTTACGTACCTGATGCGGAACGTAGCCAGATGGCTACACCTGGAAGGCATAAGCGTCTCTCTGTACCTAGACGATTGGCTGATAAGAGCAAAATCCCAGGAACAATGTTTGGAGGATCTGAAGAAAAACATTAGAATTGACAAAGGAATTAGGACTTTCGTGAAATCTCGAGAAAATCGCAGATGACCCCCAGTCAGGACATAGTCTATTTGGGGATTCAGATGAATTCTCGGGATTTTCGGGTTTTTCCGTCCAAGAAAGGATTCTTCGGGGGATTCAGAAAGTTACATCCTTCCTAAAGAAAGACAGGAGTTCAGCCAGGGAGTGGGCTGAGCCTTCTAGGGACTCTTTCTTCCCTGGAACAATTTGTATCCCTAGGAAGACTTCATCTAAGGCCTCTACAATTCTTCCTAAAGAGATCTTGGACTTGGAAGAAGGGCCATCTGTCGGACACTTTTCGGTAACATTAGAGGTGAAGAAACACCTAAAGTGGTGGCTGCTCCCACTCAAAGAGAACAAGGGAGTGTCCTAGAGGTTCGGAACCCAAACCAAATCTTGTTCTCAGACGCTTCAGCAAACGGGATGGGGAGCGACTCTAGGGGCAAGAGAAGTCTCTGGCAAATGGAAGAAAGAACAAAGAGATTGGCATATAAATGCCAAAGAACTATATGCAGTGTTTCTGGCATTAAAATTCTTCGAGTCAGAAGTAAGAAATCGAGTGATTCAAGTCAACGCAGACAACACCACGGCGTTGGCTTATATAAAAAAACAGGGGGGACGCACTCGTTTTCCCTATTCGAGATAACGAAGGATCTGTTGTCATGGACGGAGAGGGAAGGAATATTACCTCCTGACCAGATTTGTGAAAGGGAAAGAAATATCAGAGCAGACAGGCTCAGCAGGACGAAACAAGTTCTCCCCACGGAGGGTACTCTGCACGAGCAAGTCTGCCAAAGTCTGTGGAACCTGTGAGGAAGGCCGCAGATAGATTTGTTTGCGACGTTCCTGTCAAAGAGGATAGAGAACTTCTGCTCCTTAGTAGAAGACCCGAGAGCGATAGCGGTGGATGCCATGCTACTGGAGTGGTCGGGACTCGACGCTTACGCTTTCCCTCCATTCAAGTTGCTAGGGAGTAGTGATGAAGAAGTTCGTAGCATCAACAGGGACGAGATTAACTCTCATCGCCCCGTTTTGGCCATCCCAAGATTGGTTCACAGAGGTACAGGAATGGACAGTAGACTACCCAAGATCTCTTCCAAACAGGATAGATCTTCTCAGACAACCCCACTTCAAGAGGTTCCATCAAAAAACCTCCCCGCTCTCGCTCTGACTGCCTTTGCGACTATCGAAAGATTGGTCAGAGCGAGAGGCTTTTCAAGCAAGGCTTCGAAAGCAATTGCTAGAGCCTGGAGATCGTCAAACTATCCGGGTCTATCAATCGAAGTGGGATGTGTTTAGAAGATGGTGTAGGAAGAATAAGCTGTCCTCCTCGATACCTCTGTGACCAATATAGCAGATTTTCTGTTATTCCTGAGAGAGGAATCCAATCTGTCCGTAGCTACAATAAAGGGATACCGAAGTATGCTCTCAGCGGTATTTAGAAATAGAGGCTTAAACTTGGCAGAGGATAGAGATTTGCACGATCTCATAAGATCGTTCGAGACGTCAAAATCTATATCCTCTACTCCGCCAAGTTGGAATCTGGATGTTGTGCTCAAGTTCCTTACATCGGAAAAATTTGAACCTCCCGACCGTGCCTCGTTCAGGGATTGGACGAGAAAGTGTGTTTTTCTCATAGCCTTAGCGACGGCTAAGAGAATAAGTGAAATCCATGCCCTAGATTCTCGGGTGGGTTTTAAGAAAGACGCAGCCATCTGTTCTTTTCAAACTCTGTTTTTTACAAGTAACTTACCCAGCAGATATATACTTAGCTATAGACTCGGTCGTCCCGACAGAATTTCAAAACTCGCGGCACACGCGACAGGTAGGTCAGGTGATCCACCATTCCCGCCGCTGGGTGGCGGGGTCTGGAACTATTCCCGTTTTCTAAGCCATAATTTCTCTGTCGGTTGAACGGACAACACCTATTGTTCGTTCCTCCATCTTGGATTTCAACTCGTTTGCCGATTTGGATTTGGTTGGTTTTTTGGTGACGTATTCTGTTTTTTCTCTGGCTTGGCATACGCTTATTGTGGACTGTTTTTCGACTTTGGTTTTGACTACTCTTTCACGATGTCTGACGCTAAGGCTTCACCTATGTTTAGAGTTTGCAGTAGGGAAGACTGTAAGGTTAGGCTGCCTAAATCGGCATTGGATCCTCATAGTATTTGCACTAAATGCAGGGAGAATGAATGTTCTTTTATTAACACCTGTGTGGAATGCGAGAACCTTACGGAGCTTGAATGGAAGGAATTATCATCATATGTTAGGAAGCTTGAGAGAGATAGAGTGAGAAAGGCTTCAGCTAGGTCATCTAGTAGATCTTGCTCCTTAGAACAAGAAATTAACTCTCCTTCTAACAATTTTACTTAGCCTCAGCTGCTTCTCCCTGTTCTGAATCCAAAGATTCTTACGTCAGAGAGGGAAAATGTTAAAAGCTTTCAATTAAGAAACTTCAAGCTCAGCTACGAGCTCTAAACCAAGGTAAGAGTGGTGATAGTGATTTGTGCAGTGTCTCCAGTGCAGTGGAGGGGGCGTCTGACTGGTTCCTCATTGCTCCTAGGCCTAGACCTCTTCCAAACTCCCAGGACCAGGGGAGGAGGAATGTCGAATCCAGGCTGCCTCGGATTGCCGTAGAAAAGGCGTCCTAAAGGAGTGTTTTTCGGCCTCAGACTCTTCCTCTCCTAAACGAGGATGGAGTTCGGCCTCCCTTTCGCGCCCTTTGAAGAGAGCCTGGAAGGCGCCTAAAGGAGACGCGGCTGACTCCAGCCCAGAGCGTTTTCCCGAGGATTGGCCTTCGGGACCTAAGAAGACGAGAGAGGATCCTGCTCTTCAGGATCCTATACCAAAGTAAGTTTTTTGGTCAATCTGCAAGAGCAGTTAGCTTCGCTCGTAGGCTCTTTTGCTAAGGACTCTACAAGGAGGAAGGATGTCTCGCTCCCTGTTAAGAGTTCCGCTAAGCGTCCTGCTTCGTATAGGAGAGAACTCTCACGATCTCCAGGGCGTTTATCGCCTTCGTCGAGAGACTCGTCTGATAGGAGTTGTTCTCCTGAGAGAAGAGCCCTTTCGCCCTATAGGCTGTCTTCCCGAAGCGCCCTCTTAGACGCAGCGAATCGAGCAGAAGTCTCGATCGGTTAGGTGCAAGGAACCGGAAAACCGATTTAGGTATCAGGATCCCTTGGGGTCTTCAGGACCAGGAGCCAGACAGGCGCAAAGAGGCAGCAAGACGCAAGAAAGGGCGTCAGAGCCTCTTAGACACAGGATTCAGGACGTCAGGATTCTGCTAGAAGGCAGGAATCAGGACGCTATGAGCCAGGACGCCATGAGTCAGGGCGCCAGGAGTCAGGGCGCCAGGAGTCAGGGGCGTCAGGAGTCAGGGCGCCAGGAGTTAGGACGCCAGAAAACAGGACGCCAGGAGTACGTTAGGCGTCAAGTGTTAGGGCGCCAAGAGCCTGTTAAGCGTCAGGAATCAGGACGCGAGGGATCTTTTCAAGCGCCCTGAATCAGGACGCCAGAGCCTAGCAAGCGCCACGAACCCGACGAACCTAGACACAAGAGTCTAGTAGGCACAAGAGTGTTTCCGACAGACAGGAGCCTCACTCTTCGTATAGGAGTGCTAATGTTCCGCGCTCTTCCTCTCGGGAAAGGAGTTTCTTCTCCCGGGAAGAGCCAGATCACTCCAAAAACGATCCCTTCTTGTAGATCAGTTGGACCAGGTATCGGAAGACGAAGAGCCTGTAGATGTAGCAGTTTCGGACTACAAGAGACTTTCTCTTTGCTACTAAAGGAGTTCGGAGACTCCCTTCATCCTGCGGACCCTCCTTCACCAGGATCGTTGATGTCCAGCACTAAAGCTCTCAAATCGTCTTCCTTCGTTAAGATGCGCCCCGCTCTTTGTATGAAAAGGCATTAACTTTTTCAGAGTGGTTGACTTCCAGAAGGGAAGCGGGCAAGACAGTTTTTTCCTGCCCTCCTTCCAAGTTAACAGGCAAAGCCAGGAAGGTGGTACGAGACCAAAGAGCCGATGGGGTTAGGTCTGCTTCTTCCGCGGATGCGGATTTTGCTTCCTTAGTGGACTCTGCTAGGAGGAAGTCGTTGCTGTCTGCTAAGGCGACTTGGGGCATGTGTGAGCGGACCACCTTCTAAAGGGCCTCTTTCTTAAAACCCTAGAAGTCTTCAACTTTTATGGACTGGGCTTTAGGAGCATTAGCGAAGAGAGCTCAGGACATGACTTTGTTTTCCATGGAGGAAACTTTCGAGCGTCCTGGCTTGCCTGGACCGAGCGGTCATGGACGGTCTGTGGAAGTTGCCTCTCTTTTTGGAACGGGAGTATTGAAGAAGAGATCTGTCTTTAGCTCTTTCTTAGCAAGAGCGAGTATCACCCTTGCAAAGGACATCTCTTCTTTTTGCTCCTTTATCCCCGCACCTTTTTCCACAAGAGACGGTTAGAGAGTGTCGAAATCTCTTACGGAGAAGGCAACTCAAGATCTCCTCACGCACTCAAGCCAAGGAAGTTTAGGGCCGGCAGTGGACTTTAGAGAAGAAGAGAGACCTCCCCCTCTTTTGTTGAGACCCTTTTGAGGGGCCCTCCTCTTCTAGAGCCCCTCTTAGAGGTAGAAGACAGAGAGAAAGAGTAGACCATCTAGAAGGTCCTTCGGGAAGTCTAGATGAACAGGAAGTCCTCCAGACGAAAGTAGGCGCCAGGCTACTCCACTTGCCAAAGTCTGGGCGCAGAAGGGAGCGGATCCTGGTCCCTCTCTATCCTGAAAAAAAGGATACTTGATCCCCTTCAGGGAAATCCTCCCTTGACGACAACTCCAAGGGAGTTGACCGCAAGATACTCGGATCCGGTCCGAAAGCTTGCTATGTTGCAAGCAGTGGAACAGATGATTTCCAAAGAGCGGTAGAACTGGTTCAAGATCTCCAGTCTCCAGGATTCTACAATCGGCATTCCCTGGTACCGAAAGCATCGGGGGGATGGAGACCAGTTCTAGACGTCAGTGCCCTGAATTTCTTTGTCTTGAAGAAGAAATTTTCAATGGAGACGTTCTTCCTCGGTTCTATCTGCTCTTCGTCCAGGGTACTGGATGGTGTCCCTGGACCTTCAGGATGCGTATTTCCATGTGCCAATTCATCCGGCAGCAAGGAAGTATCTGAGGTTCATGTTCCAAGGGAAAGTGTTCCTAGTTCCGAGCGATGTGCTTCGGACTTTCGACTGCCCCTTAAGTCTTTACGGACATCATGAAGAATGTAGCTTATTGGCTACATCTGGAAGGGATCAGGATATCGTTATATCTGGACGATTTGGCTAATAAGAGCCCAATCGGAGAAAAAATGTCTGGAGGACCTATTAGTTACTCTAAAGTTGACAAAGTCCTTAGGACTTTTAGTAAATCACGAGAAATCCATGCTGACTCCCCAGCAAAGTATTGTCTATCTGGGGATTCAGATGGATTTCTCGGGATTTTCTAGCGTATCCTTCGCAGGAAAGGAGAGAACGCTGCCTAGAAAAGGTGTCAGTCTTCTTAAGGAAAGAACATTGTTCCGCGAGGGAATGGATGAGCTTGCTGGGGACCCTCTCCTCGATGGAACAGTTCGTTTCCTTAGGAAAGATTCACCTACGACCCTTCAATTTTATTCTGAAGGAGAAGTGGGATTGGAAGTCCAACAATCTGGGAGAGACTTTTCCAATCTCGAAACGGATCAAGGAGAATATCCGTTGGTGGTTAGATCCACAGAAACTAAGCAAAGGAATCTCCCTTCGCTTACAGAACCTCGCCTAGCGTTGTTTGCAGACGCCTCAGATTCAGGTGGGGAGCGACCCTAGGTTCGCAAGAGGTGTCAGGCATGGGAAGGAGAACAAGTGTCCTGGCACATAAACAAGAAAGAGCTAACAGCCATTCATCTAGCTTTGGTTCATTTCGAGGAACAGTCTCAGGTCTGGGGATTCAGATTCACTCGGACAACACAACAGCCCTCGCTTATATAAAGAAACAAGGGGGGCGGGGGGACGCATTCCTTTTCCCTGTACGAATCAGCAAAGGATCTGCTGATTTGGGCACAGGAAAGGAAGATCTCTCTCCTCACAAGGTTTGTGCAGGGAGAGAAAAATGTCCGGGGCAGATCTGTTAAGCAGAAAAGAACAAGTCCTACCCACGGAATGGACTCTCAATCCTCAGATTTGCCAACAAACTTTGGCATCTGTGGGGAAGGCCCAATATAGACCTGTTCGCGACCACAAGAATCAAGGTTAGAAACCTATTGCTCCCCGATCTCGGATCCTCAAGCAGTAGCAGTAGACAGCTTTCTGCTAGATTGGACGGGCTTGGCGGGCGCTACGCCTTTCCCTCCTTTCAAGATAGTAGGAGAAGTATTGAGGAAGTTCGCTTGCTCGGAAGGAACAAGAATGACCCTCATCGCTCCCTTCTGGCCGGCTCTCGATTGGTTCACAGAGGTGCTGGAGTGGTTTAGTGGATTTTCCAAGATCGCTTCCACTAAGGAACGATCTTCTCAAACAACCCCACTTCGACAGGTTTCACAAAAACCTCCCCACCCGCTCTAAGTCTGACCGCCTTCAGACTGTCGAAGGACTTGTCAGAGCAAGGGGCTTTTCACGAGAAGTGGCGAAGGCTATTGCAAGAGCCAGAAGAGTCTCCACTTCTAAAGTATATCAGTCGAAGTGGGAGTTGTTTAGAAGATGGTGTAAGGAAAAGAAAATATCCTCCTCCAGTACCTCTGTAACTGAAATCGCAGATTTTCTCCTATATTTGAGAAAAGACTGTAACCTGGCAGTTTCAACAGTGAAGGGTTACAGAAGTATGCTGGCCTCAGTTTTTCGACATAGAGGAATAGATCTGACAAACAATAAAGATCTTCATGACCTTATAAGGTCTTTTGAGACCACGAAAGAACATGTAATCAAGAGCCTAGCTGGAACTTGGATGTGGTCTCAAGTTCCTAATGTCGGAAAAATTTGTACCTTTCTCACGCAGCTTCGTTTAGAGACTTAACAAGAAAGTCTTTATTCCTTTTTGCGTTTAGCAACAGCCAAGCCAGAGTGAGTGAGTTGCAAGCTTTGGAAGGTAAAGTGGGGTTTAAGAAGGATTCAGCGATTTGCTCCTTTCAACATTTTTTCTAGCGAAAAATGAAAATCCCTCAAAGCCCTGGCCAAGAAGCTTTGAGATAAAAGGAAGATCTCATTAACAGGGAGAGAACTAGAAAGGACTTTGTGTCCAGTCAGGGCACTCAAGTTCTACCTGGAGAAGAAGAAGTTGCTGAAAGGTACAGATGAAAGTCTTTGGTGCTCTGTAAGAGATCCGAAAAAGAGCGATTTCTAAGAACGCCCTTACATTCTTCATAAAAGATGTAATAAGGGAAGCTCACCTTAAATGCGAAGAAGAGCATTTCAAGGTTCTCAGAGTGAGAGTCATGATGAGAGCCATAGCTACGTCTATGGCATTTCACAAAACTGGTCGCTTCAGACTCTTATAGAATCGACATTTTGGAGATAATTCGGTGTTCGCCTCGAATTACCTAAGAGACGTTAAAATTTCGTACG
>NC_087211.1:64759966-64807590 GCF_015104395.2 Macrobrachium nipponense
GTTCTCTTCAGATAGCGCCGTAGCGCCCTCACAGGACAAAGCAGCATCTCATCCGCATCGTTATCGGTGAAGTCCAGGAGGGAGGGATCGTGAAAGACTCGAACCTGTCGTCAGGGATCGGACGGATTCTGAGTCTTAGCTACGAAGTTCGGGACGAAATCGAGCGTCACAGATCCCCAGCCTCTGGTATGTTTAACATCATAAGAAAGGCCATGTAGTTCCCCTACTCTCTTCGATAGCCAGGGCCAGCAAGAAGGGGGTCCTTGAGGGTCAGATCCCTGTCTGACGACTCTCGGAGTGGCTCGAAGGGTCTTCGAGTCAAACTCCTAAGTACGAGAGTCACATCCCACGCAGGGGGCCTGAGTTCCCTGGTGGGCAAGACCTTTCGAAGCTCCTCATTAGCAAGGATATCTCGAACGAATTCGAGATGTCCAGTCCCCTCAGTTTTAGGACGAGAGCCAGGGCGGCTCTATATCCCTTAACTGTGGTACTGAGAGGAGCTTCTCTCTGGCGAAGAAAGCACGAGGAAATCCGCTACCTGCTGAAGAGTGGCTCTGAGAGGAGACAGACCCTGTCTACGACACCAACCACAGAAGACGGCCCACTTCCCTGGTACACAGCTGCAGAGGACTGTCGACGTGTCCAGCCATCTCTGTTGCTGCGCTACGAGAAAAGCCTCTCGTTCGCAAGAGATGGTGGATAACAGCCAGCCGTGAAGTTGAAGGGACTGACTGCTTGGTGGTACCGTTTCTACGTGTGGCTGGGCTAGAAGGTTGTGCCAAGTGGGTAGCTCTCTCGGTGCGTCCGCAAGAAGAGCCAGCAGGTCCGGATACCAAACGGCTTGTGGTCGTTTGGGAGCCACCAGGATCATTCTGAGATTGGGAGTGACCAGCGCTCGACTGATCACTTTCCGAATCAGACAGAAGGAGGAAAGGCGTAAGCGAAGAGGTTGTCCCAGGGTGTTGGAGAGCGTCCTCTGCAGCTGCCCATGGGGTCCGGCACAGCTGAAAGAAAACCTGAAGTTTTCTGTTTTGTGCCGGGTGGCGAACAGGTCTACGACCGGTCGCCCCACAGGTTGAAGAGCCTTTCCGCCACGTCTTGGTGTAGAGACCATTCGGTCCCTATCACCTGATCCCGACGGCTGAGCTTGTCTGCTACTACATTCCTCTTGCCTGGAATTGTAGCGTGCTGACAGCTCTATTTGAGTGAGCCGTGGCCCACTCGTGCACCTGCACCGTCAACTGATGGAGCGGAAGAAGAGACACTAGCCCCCCCTGCTTGTTGACATATGCCACTACTGTGGTGTTGTCGCACATCAACACCACTGAGTGTCCCACCAAGCGGGTCCTGAAACTCTTGGAGAGCGTTTGAACGCCGCCTTGAGTTCCAGGACATTGATGTGAAGGTGCTTCTCGTGATGGTCCCACACACCTGCAGTCAGCAACTCCTCCAGGTGTGCGCCCCATCCCTCGGTCGATGCGTCTGAGAACAGCATCTCCGGGGGGGGAGTGCGTATGGGCACTCCTCTTAAGAGGTTCTTGTCGTCGAGCCCCACCAGGCTAGGTCCTGCCTCACCTTGTCCGTGATAGGCCACGGGAAAGTAAGGCGGATACCTTGGCCTGAGACCAACTCTCCCTTAGTCTCCACTGGAGAGACCGCAGGTGAAGACGCCCGTGAGGGACTAACTTCTCGAGTGACGACAGATTGGCCGATCACGACTTGCCATTGCTGTGCTGCCTGTTCCTGCCGAGACAGGAACCGGCCGGCTGCCTCCCTGAATTTTGCTGATACGCAAGTCTGCGGGAAAGACTTGCCCTGCTACCGTGTCTATCAGCATACCCAGGTACTTCATCTTCTGCTTGGTTCGAGGTCGGACTTCTCGTAGTTTATCACGATCCCCAGATCGCGACAAAACTTGAGGAGTCGATCTCTGTCCTGTAGCAACTGCGAGCGGGAGCTCGCCAGGACTAGCCAATCGTCGAGATACCCAGAAGACGTATCCCGTTCGAATGGGCCCAAGCTGACACCAGAGTGAACACTCGCGTGAACACCTGTGGGGCGGTTGAGAGACCGAAACAAAGTGCCCATGAATTGGTACACCGTCCCGTCGAAGATGAAGCGGAGGTACTTTCTGGAGGACTGATGGATGGGTATTTGAAAATACGCGTCCTTCAGGTCCACTGAAAGCATGAAATCGTTCCCCCTGATCGAGTCGAGCACTGAGCGTGCCGACTCCATCGTGAAACCGCGTCGTGCGAACGAAGCGGTTTCAGGGGAGAGAGGTCTATCACCGGACGCCAGCCCCCCGATGCCTTCTCCACTAGGAAGAGGCGGCTGTAAAAGCCCGGTGACTGGTCCTCCACGATTTCTACAGCTCGTTTCGCCAGCATGGTCTTGATCTCCTGTCGAAGAGCGTTGTCCTTTGCTGATCCCCCCGGACATAGGTCTGTAGATGGACCGGATTGGAGATTGAGGGGGGCCGAGACTCGAAGGGTATGTAGATATCCCTCCCGAAGGACGTCTACTATCCAGTTCTCGGCGCCATAGCGCTGCCAAGTCGCCCAATGGCTCGCTAGGCACCCCCCCACTTCCCGGCAGCAGGTGAGGGGAACGCCGTCCCTAGCGTTTCCCTCCTCGTTTCGACTTCTTTCCAGCACTTCCTCGGGGAAAGGAAGGCTGGGAGGAGGGCTGGTTGCGGCCTCCTCTAGCAGAAGTTGAAACAACTGGAGTCTTCACACGGGGTTTGGACGGTTGCAACCGTCTTCGCCGCCGTGGAAGCGCTAGCCAAGCTCTTTGGTTTGGCCGCAGTTACTCGAGATTGCCCATGAAACCTTCGACTGCCTGGGGTGGACTAAGCGGTCACTCTCGTCAGTGCGCCGCCGTTCCACCGCAGCGTCCACCATCTCTCCAGGAAAGAGAGCTGGGGAACTCCTAAGAGGTCCATTTCGTAGCCCGAGTGCCGCCTCACGCCCGGCCCCCTTGGTCTCGGGTAAGGACTGCGTCCCTAGGTTCGAAGAACCAAGTTGGCCCACAGGTTAGCAGTCTGATGGGCGAGGTAAGAGATTGCTCTTCCTCCAGACTGGCACGTCTCCTGAAAGAAGCGTCGTCTTCGAGAGCCAGAACTCCCAGAGCCGGCCGCTACTTTGGATATTGTGAGGGACCACAAATCCAACCAGGAAACTGCCTGGAATGCTGCCATAGCGGTAGATTCCAGGGCAAGTGCCTCCTGCTGCGAGAACCATAGGTTTCTCCGACAGGAGCTGCTGCAGGGACACACCTGGAGTCAGCCTCGCTAACTCCGGGTTAACCTGTTTCGGCAGTATCGGGTCTTCCGAAGGCACGTAAAATCGCCTCTGCCGCTGTAGAGGAGGAGGAAGCAGCTTAGAGGACCGTCCGGATTTTAGCGAGTCCTCCCGTCCTGAGACGAGATTCTCCACCTGATCCAGGACCGAGTCCGCAAGCTCCGATCGTGGCGGAACACCCCACCATCATTTTGGGTTCCCTCTTGGGACCCCAAATGATTCGAGCCGGGACGTGGCTCTGCTGGTGGTAGCGGCGATCCTTCCGCAAGGTCATTATGCAGACCGCATCAGCTTAATGACCTCTGCGAAGTTCCTCTGTATCTCAGGCGTTACAGCGTCTTGTGGAGTAGGACCGTCCAGTCCCTCCCAGCAAGAGCATATCCCTCGATACTCCTCCTTCCGAAGGAGGAACAGCGACGACCCCTGACGGTCCGCCTCCAACTACTTGCGCTGACGTTCTGGTCGGTCCTAAGACCGTGCCTGAGCGTACGGCGTCATAGCTGGGTCACGAGCGGCGCACCTCTCGTGATCGCTCCTCGGTACCTCGCTCCTCCCGGTATAGCCCGAGGAGGTTGAAGGTACGGGAGAGGCAGACCTGACGCTCCCCCCCCCTCGCTCGCTGGCAGGACCAGCGTGCGTGGAGGGCTGCTGCTGATCGTCAAGCCCGCGGTGACGGTCGAGCAGACAGGCCTAGCCTTGCCGCTCGCCTGGGGTCGATTGGCTCGGCTGAGAACGTCGAGGAACCGATCTCTAGCGTCAGGCGAGCTGCCGCTGGTCACCGTCTCCGCCCGGTCCCATCGGGAGCGGCGGACGGGTGTTGACCTGCTAGGCTCTCTGTCGCGTCGAGACCGGCCAGCGTCCTCTCGGCGCGTCAAACCGCTGGTACCAGCCGTGGCTGGTACCGGCGGCCGCCGTGGGGACTCCTTCCCTCGCCTCAACCCGTGGCCGGTCAGCGACCGTCACGTCAGCCCGAGCAGCCAGTTGATTGCTGCGAGAGCGTCCACTGGCCTGGCGAGAGTCGTGTGCACGACTCTCGCCAGTCTTCTGCTCCGCGCCGCTGTCTTGACGGCGAGCGAGCTCGGGCGTCAAAACTTTGGCTGGACGGTCCTCTTTGGAAGAGCGTCCACTCGGTGCTTCTCGCGAACGAGAAGCGGCCGAGACGGAACCTGGTTTAGCGGCAGAACCGCTAGCACCAGGTTGAGACGCACCAGCCGAGGCTGGTGCACCTCTGGTCCCCGTCGACTTCTTCTTTGCAGAAGAAGCGACGGGCACCGTTCCCGAAGAACAGGAGGACCAGCAAGAAGCGTCCCCAGCCTCGCCTGAGCGAAGCCGGGCCCTTAGAAGATCCCGAATGGAGTCTTCTTAGGGAGGGGGGAGGAGGCACCCTTCTTCTTCTTCGGCTGTTTAGCCTTAGAAGTCGAAGGGGAAGGAGAGGCAGCAGACGACGAAGAAGACGATGAAGACGACGACGACACTTCTTTCCTCTTCCTCTTCTTCTTCGCCAGGCTCCGCAGAACAGACGTCAGGTCTTCCATCCAGGAGGGAGCCGGGGCAGTTGCCGAAGCAACAGGGCCCGACTGCACCTGTCCGGAAAGACCTGAGACTGTTACAGCACCACCAACAGCAGGAACAACAGGAACAGGTCCGGGAACAGCAGGAACGGCAGGAACATCTGAAAGAGAATGTGCAGGCCCCTGATCTGAAAAGGAAGAGTAGCTGGGACGGCAACAGGTAAGGCAGGCACGGCAGGTACCACGGGAGAGCCAGGCGTCCTGTCGGCAGTTACCGTCCATCCGTGGCACTGGCGGCAGTCCAGGGGGTACTCTTTGGGCAGCGGAAGTCCGGGGTCGGCAAAAGCAAAGAATCCAGGTGGTGGTGGCACCGTCCTCTTTGGCACGGCAGCAATGGGTTTTTGTATAGCCGCCGTGGGTGTCACCGACATTATATGGGGCGTATACACCAGATGCGGTGGCATCTCATATGCTGGTGTCGTCACTGTGGTAGTAGTAGTGGTCACCGCACATGAGTGACCACTGCCGACCCCGCCAACCGTTGAAGCAACCCTTGGATGCTGGGCACTCCCTGCAGTCCCAGCGACTCCCCACACCTGTCCCAGGTTGTCCTTCGCTGATGGCACACCTGCGGAAGCAACAGTCGGGTAGTTAGAGGGGCTTCCTCGCGCCTGGGGGGAGAACACCCCCCCCAGAGCGGACGGAATACCCCGAGTACAGCTGTACGTCCGGGTAGCGGGCGCCCTCATCCACACTCGACGGATCGAGAGAGGAGACTCCGCTACCCCCCGCAGGGGAAGGCGCGAAACGTGGGGGCTGGCGGGGGGCAGGAAAGAGGACGAAGTGTCCGTTACCAAAGGAGTCACTGGACTTTCCGATGACTTCTTGGGCGGCCTAAGTCTCTTCCTGCCCTCATACGCACCCACTGCGCCTCGGACCAATTCATACATATGACACATGGCTCGTTGCGGGAGCACTCTCGCCCCCGACAACGAGTACAAACCTCGTGAGGGTCAACATCAACAAATGACCTAAAACCCCCACATCTACGCCCCTCCAGCCCGGGACACACTCTACGGGCGACTGGAGGGCGCGGTGATATCTCCATTTCTTCCTCACTCATTGCAAGCTCAATAAAGAAATGTACAAGTACTTACAGTCCCACTAGATTTATACAGAAAAGAGAGGGGGCAAATACTCAAACTCAAAGCAAACGACAAAGCGGGCAGAGCGATGACGAACACGTCCTTTCCCACACACGGCCGAAAGCAAAAGTGATTTGTTTTACCTCCCACCGCGCGACGATCGGACAAGCAGTTAACTACCGTTCTCCCTTGTTCGAAGCTTACGACCGTTCCAGCTGCCGCTAGCTATTCCTATTGTTAAAGGACCGAGGGTTTGTATTATTATCGGAACACTAGCCGTATAGATACAGCAAGGACAATTTTGATCAATCAAGAATGGGTTTATTTACAAAATTATGTGTAATTCAAGCATCACATATAGAGAGAGAGAGAGAGAGAGAGAGAGAGAGAGAGAGAGAGAGAGAGAGAGAGAGAGAAAGCAGTATATAGTAGAGGGAAATCTAAGACCAATAAAGCTTTTGTTACATAAGCCATAAAACAAACCAACAGTAATGAAACATCAATGTGAATACTTAGCATTTTCTTGGTAAATCAAAATAAAAACCTTTCACTACTGATCAAATGCACAATGCACTAACTTTCTGACTTACTGGATCCTTGGCTTATGTTTTCACTTTCCTCTGCAACGGCAATGGTATTTCCATTATCAACTGCCACGCCCTCATCATTCATTATCTTTGCTGCAGGCTTAACTGAAGGCTCATCTAAAACTTCAACAGGGGATTCTGTCTCCATCTCTCACTGGCCAAAAATCTGTAATTAAAATGTAAACTTAAAAAAAAGGCACAGGATATAGGTACGGCAGCCGCATCCCGATCGTGGTAGATATTGGTACGGCAGTGAATTGCGCATGCGTCAATTTCCAGACTTCCTGCCGTACAAATAATATAGTGCGGTGAGGGTACGGCAGATTCTGTCATTGGCGCCGTATTTGCGGTCTTGACTTGCTGTAGATACGGCAGTTAGCTGTATCCGTTTATCAGTTTGCTAATCATACTGTATTATGTAAACCAGAGCTCGGCTTTTAGGTGGGACAGTCACGCTTTTTGAACATCTGTCCCCCTTTTTTCAGTTAGCAAAATGTTCCTCCCCCCTGTTTTTGTTTGTTTAGCTTTTGTGAATTGTGTCCCGCTTTTTTGTACTACAAAAACAACACTATCCAGATTTTAATGGACCTGGTAAATTCTATCGTCTTCTCCGACAGCTGCAATATACCCAATGAAGTGAATTAAAAGAATATTGTAAAGTATATAACGGCCCTTGCAGCTGCCGACGTCGGGCAGAATAAAGAGCCGAGAGTCACCAAAGGTACGATGGTAGTGTATATATTTATATATAATCCTCTTTGAATCTCCTCTTCGGAATTCTTTTCAGGGCCGACTTCGATCGTTCGTGACCTACGTATACCACCATGAATTACCCAATTTTTGAAAGTTTGAGTCTTCATAGATGTCTATGGCTTTCTTCAGCTCGTTAAAGCCTGAAAACATCTGTTTTTTTTCGGCGAAAACTAATGTATTATTCCGCGGTTCATGCTGTTCCGTCACCATTTTTTCTTGCTGTCACTGATATGCCCCAAAGACTGTGTATATACTTCAGTATATAGTCTTTGGATATGCGTGAGGCGGTAAACAACGGTTAGCGCATGCGCAATTCACTGCCGTACCAATATCTACCGAGATCGGGGTACGGCTGCCGTACCAATATCCAGTTCGTAAAAAAAAAAGCAACGCTAAATAAATTGCAACTTCAAACATTTAAAAATCTACTAAATGAACACCACAAGATAATTTAGGTCTTAACCTTTTCTATAGAAATGGATGCTATCTTTACAATTATAATCTAGATGTTAACTAAGCGACTTACAAATCAGACTGTCAAAAATCAAAAGAGCAGTTATGACTTAACCTGTCACATGGGCACTGTAACCTAACCAGGGTTTTCAATTAGTATGCAGAAAAATCTAAATCTCTTTGTATTTACCATACTAACTGATGATATGAACTTAAATATTTCTTTAGGTCAGACCTTCTCAGGAAAAAAAACAAATGCAAAATCCTTACAAAAAAAGTGAATGAAAATGATGTTCCCATGAACTATCCTGAACTAGTTCATTGAACACATATTTATTATACTGGTTGATTAGGTCATAAATTTATCAAGGTGGACACCTTAAATAAGCATAGAGTATCTGAACAGGTAAATAGGTCGGACGAGTTTTTTCTTGGGGAGGAAAAGGGAGGTGTGGGGTAGGTAACCATTCCACTTACTCTGCTCATCCATGAGTTACCCAAGGCTCGTTGTTACATCAAATAGCAGATCACATTAGGGTTAAGGCTCGTTCTTACATTAAATACCTAGCCTAATACTAGGCTATTCCTTGGCTATTCTGAAATAAAAATCCTAGTAGCCTATGCTTGACAAAATTTGACAAATTTTATAGTACCCTCATGGTATTTCAACTGACGCCGAAGTTTAACCAAGAATTAGGCTACTACTGCCTAGGCTAGGTAGTCCTAGGACCTATAGCTAGTAGTAGGTAGGCCTAGCCTCAGACAAGGTTCTTTACCGAAATTGGCCTACCTAAGCTACCTATAGGTAAGCAAGTTGTGTCGAAATATTGTAGGCTATAATAGCCTAGCATACATGACGGCAAGCATTTGCCATGGAATAATCCTATGAATTTACAATAAATAGGTATCACATTCTTACTTCGCAATGGCCATGGGAACCCTACCAATTGGGATACTTGAAGGATACGCCGATTAAGTCTATGATTGCAAATGCATTTTCTATTCAAATTAATTTACAACTCTAAATGGCGAAGCTTACCTGTACCTAGAACAAATTAAATAGACACTGAAACAATTGACATTTGCACTTCACGAAGAACCGCGCCAGACATTTAAATATTTTGGCTCAAAGTTGAACCAGTGCTGCCACACTCTCGGATTGGAATTATCGTACTGGCTCCTCAAAATTATGGGTTTTCAGTAAAAAATATCGTACAAAATTGTAGATTTTATCGTAATTATTATCTCACACTGTTTCTGATATTTAACACATTCTTATAATTTGACAAAATAATGAATTTATGTATGATTTCTTTGTAGTCATTAATATCTTGCAATTTACATATATAATTAAGAAAAAAATACAAATGAAACATTTCTCTCTACAAAAACGAAAAAAATGGATTTATGAATAATCAGTTAATGTTATCAACAATTGTTATGGACAAATTATTACTATATTGTATTAACACTGGTAAAAAAAAGTATACAGCTTAGAACGTCACTTCTTTCCATAATGTAAACTAAACTGATAACGAATTAACACGAAGATATGTGAGTTGATAGGCCCACCCATACATATCTTTAAGCACCCCAAAACATCGAAAATCAAAATAGCATTACTGAGTAGTAATTTAAAATAAATATATATATAATTAAACATGACTGGTACTGATACCTATCCCATGATAAAGGAATTAATAACAATAATAATTGTTAAGTATATCTTTAAGAATCTTCTTCCTAATCAAATTCAAGTTCTCTGACGTTCTGGAATATCTGAGCATGATTATTTATTATGGAAAACATATCATTTGCAAGAGTAAAATGAACACATGACCCTCCTGAATCTTTGACGCAACTAGCAGAGAGTAAAGCCCCATTAACTGTCCTTGTTTTCAGTCTGTTTCTTTGTTTAGTTTTTGGGAGAGGTTAAACTTTACTGAACACTCTTTCGCATTCAGCATTAGAGTGTGGCAAGCAAAGAGCAGTTAGAGCAAATTTGGCTAGGTCTGAGAAACTACTATTTTTTTTTTTTTTTTTTTTTCTGGCCGGGGGCCCGACGCCAGGCTGCCCGACCCGTTCTCCTTCCCACCAGTGGCCCCACCCCCGGGGACCAAACCGGTGTCCTCCCCACAAGGGTCCTCAACCCTGGCGGCAATAACCAATCGCCTCCCCACTGGGGGGCCCACTCCTGGCAGCCCAACTGATTTGCTTCCCCGCTGGAGGCCCCACCCCTGACGGCCAGACCAAATCTCCTCCCCGCCAAGGGCCCATCCACTGGCGGCTCGACCTGGTCGCCTCACCGGCGGGGGCCCCATCCCAGGCGGACCAACCTGTTCGCTTCCCAGTGGAGGCCCCACCCCGCCCTCTCCTCCCCCCCCAACCAAGGTCCCACCCATGGCGTTCTGACCTGGTCACCTCCCGGCTGGGGGCCCAACACCTGTTGGCCCGACCTGGTCGCCTCACCCACTCGTCCTGGGACCTGTGATGAACTTTGCCCATTCATCCCAGAACCTGCGGCGGGCCTCGCACCACGACTGTCCTGGCAACTGTGGCGGGCCTCACTCACCTGTCCTAGCACCCGTGGCAGGTCTCACCCGCCAGTCCCGTCACCCATGGGAGGCCTCACCAGGCAACCCAGGCACCAGTGGCAGGCCTCACCAGCCCACCCTGGCACAAATGGCGGGCCTCACCCGCCCATCCGTGGACCTATCACAGGCCTTGCCCTCCTGTCCTGGAACCCGTGGCAGGGCTCGCCTGGCCATTCCGACCCGTGGCAAGCCTCACCCGCTCGTCCCGGCACCTGTGACAGGCCACGCCCGCCCATCAAGGGACCTGTGCCAGGCCTCAATAGCCTAAAAGGCACCAGTAGCAGACCTCACCCGACTATCCCAGAAGCTGTATCGGGCATTGCCCGAACGTCCCAGTACCTTTGGTAAGCCTCGCCAACCCTTCCCGGGATGCGTGGCGGGCCTTGCCCACCTGTCCCAGGACGCATGGCAGACGTCGCCTGGCGGGACCCGTGGCAGCCCTCGCCCACCATTCCCGAGACACATGGCGGACCTCGCCCACCCATCCCGGGACCCATGGCAGGCCTCCCCCACCAGTCCCGGGGCCCGTGGTGGACATCGCCCACCTGTCCTGGGAGCCATGGCGGACATCGCTCACCCATCCCAGGACCAGACGTGGGCCCAGTCCACCTGTCCGAAAACCCGTGGCAGATATCGCCCGCCTGTCCCGGGACCCGTAGCACACCTTGAATGTCTGTCCCAGGAAGAGTAGGTTGGGGATCACCAGTCGCGGGACATGTGGCGGACATCGCCTGCTACTCCCGGGACCCAAGATGGGCTCCGGCCTGCCCTTCCCGGGACAAGAGGTAGACATCGACTGTTGCGGTAATCGTCCGCCCATCATGGAACCCGTGGCGTATATCATCCGCCCGTCCCGGGACCTGTGGCAGGCCAGGCCTGCACGACCCGGGACCTGAGGCAAACATCACCCGTCCATCCCGGGACCCGTGGCTAGCCCTGCCCAACAATCCCGGGACACATGCAGACATTGCTCGCCGTTCACGTAGCAGACATCGCCAGCCTGTCCCGGGATGCATGGTAGGCCCCTGGCCTGCCCGTCCCAGGACACAAGGCAGACATCGCCCGCCTGTCCCGGAACGCGCAAAGCCCCTACCCGCCCGTCCAGGGACACGCGGCGGACATTACCCACCCGTACTGGGAGCCATGGCGGACATCGCTCACCCATCCCGGGATCAGAGGTGGGTTTGGTCCACCCATCCGAAAACCTGTGGCAGATATTGCCCGCCCGTCCTGGGACCCGTGGCAAGAGGCAGACATCCCCCACCTATCCTGGGACCTGTAGCGTACATCGCCTGCCCGTCCCAAGACCGGTTGCGGTAATCGTTCGCCCAAAGGGAACCCGTGGCGGACATCGCCCACCTCTCCCGGGACATGTGGCGGGCAGGGTCCGCCGTGCCAAGCGTCCCGGGACGGGCGGGCAGGCGTCTGCCGAGCGTCCCGGGACGGGCGGGCAGGCGTCCGCCGTGTGTCCCAGGACGGGCGGGCAGGCGTCCGCCGAGCATCCCGGGACGGGCAGGTCGGCGTTTTGCCGAGGTGTCCCAGGACGGTCAGGCCGGCGCCTTCCCGAGCGTCCCGGGACGAGCGGGCAGGCATCCGCAGCGGGTCCCGGGACGCTCGGAGGGCGCCTGCCGCCCGTCCCGGGATGCTCGGCGGCCACGCCTGCCCGCCCGTCCAGGGACCCGCGGCGGACGCCTGTCCACCCGTCCCGGGACGCTCAGCGGACGCTTGCCCGCCCGTCCCGGGACGCTCGGCGGACGCCTGCCAGCCCGTCCCGGGATGCTCGGCAGACGCCTGCCCACCTGTCCCGGGACGGTCGGCGGACGCCTGCCCGCCCGTCCCGGGACGCTCACGGCGGACGCCTGCCCGCCCGTCCCGGGCCCACATCGGGACGCTCGGCGGACGCCTGCCCGCCCGTCCCGGAAACCCGCGGCGGACGCCTGCCTGCCCGTCCCGGGACGCTCGGCAGACGCCTGCCCCCCGCCCGTCCCAGACCCGCGGCAGACGCCTGCCGCCCGTCCCGGGAAGCCTCGGCAAACACCCGTCCCGGGACGCTCGGCAGACGCCTGGCCCGCCCGTCCCGGGACCCGCGGCGCACGCCTACCCGCCCCATCCCGGACGCCTGGCGGACGCATGCCCGCCCCGTCCCGGGAGCTCAGCGGACGCCTGCCCGCCCGTCCGGGGGACCCCGCGGCGGATGCCCCTGCCCCCGCCGTCCCCGGGGACGTCGGAAGATGCCGGCCCCGCCCGTCCCAGGGACAAACTCGGCAAAACGCCTCGGCCCGCCCCCCGTTACCCGGGACGCTCGGCGGACGCCTGCCCGCCCGTCCCGGACCCGCGGGGTGGATGCCCTGCCCGCCGTCCCGGACGCTCGGAAGATGCCGGCCCGCCCTCCCGGGGTACACCTCGGGCAAACGCCGGCCCGCCCGTACCGGGACGCTCGGGGACAACCGGCCCGCCCGTCCCGGGACCTCGGGCGGACGCCCCTGCCCGCCCATCCCGGGGACAAAGCCGGACTACCCGCCCGCCCTCCCGGGACGCCTTTTTCCGGCGGACGCCCACCTGCCGCCCCCCCCCCCCCCTACCGGGACGCTCGGGCGGACGCCTTGCCGCCCGTCCCGGGACGCTCGGGGACGCCTGCCGGCCCGCCGTCCCGGACGCTCGGCGGACGCCTTCCAGCCCGTCCCGGGACGCTCGGCGGACGCCTGCCCGCCCGTCCCGGGACGCCGGCAGACGCCTGCCCGCCCGTCCCAGGACGCTCGGCGGACCCCTGCCCGCCCGTCCCGGGCGGACGCTCGGACGGCTCTGCCCCCAGCCCGTCCCGGGACGCTCGGCCCGCGCACGCCTGCCCTCCCGCCCCGTCCCTGGTACGCCCTCGGCGGACGCCTGCAGCCCGCCCGTCCCGGGACGCCCTCCCGGCAGACGCCTGCCCGCCCGTCCCGGACGCTCGGAGACCGCGTCCCGAACCCCCACGTCCGGGACCCGCGGAGCGGACTGCATGCCCACCCTGGTCCTGGGGCACGCTCGGCCAAGACCGGCCCTGCCCCCCGCATCCCGCCGGGCGCCCGTTGGCCCTGGACGCCCCTGCCTCACCCGGTCAAATCCCGGGACCGGCTCCCGCCCGTACCGGGCCAGGCCCTCCGGGGCCAAAGTCCCTTGGACACCTCCCGGGGGGCCCCCCAGCGGCCCGGGGGGCCCGTACCCGACGCCACTCGACGCCTGCCCGCCCCTCCCGGGACCCGCGGTGGATGCCTGCCCGCCCGTCCCGGGACGCTCGGAAGATGCCTGCCCCGCCCCGTCCCGACCCGACACCTCGGACAAACGCCGGCACCGCACCGTACCGGGACGCTCGGCGGAACACTGGCCCGCCCGTCCCGCCCCGGGACGCTCGGCGGGCGCCTCCCACCCTGCAGCCCGTCCCGCCCAGGCAAAACGGAAACGCCGCACGCTACCCGAACCCGTCCCGGGCCGGCGTCGGCGGACGCCTGCCCGCCCGTCCCCGGGAGCGCGTCCCGGCCGGTACGCTATGCTCGCCCGTCCCGGGACGCTCGGAACGGACGCCTACCCTGCCAAAGTCCCGGGACGCTCGGCACAGCGGACGCCTGCCCCCACCCGTCCCGGGAACCCCGTGGGCGGACGCCTCCCGGCGTCCCACTCCCGCCTGCCCCCGCTCCGTCCCGGGACGCTCTCCCGCGGACGCCCTCGCCCACCTGCCTCCCACCCTCCCGGGATGCTCGGCAGACGCCCTGCCCACCTGTCGGGACTTAGCTCCCGCTCCCGCGGACGCTCAGCCCGCCCACCCGTCCCGGGACGCTCGGCGGCCCGACGCCATGCCCAGCCCGTCCCGGGACGCTCGGCGGCGACGCCCTGCCCGGGACCCGTCCGGACCCGGAACCCGCGGCAGCGGACGCCTGCACTGCCCGTCCCGGGGGACGCTCGGCAGACGCCTGCCAGCCCGTCCCAGGACCCGCGGCAGACGCCTGCCGGCCCGTCCCGGGAAGCTCGGCAAACACCCGTCCCGGGACGCTCGGCAGACGCCTGCCCGAACCCGTCCCGGGGGACCCGCGCGCACGCTACCCGCCCATCCCGGGACGCTCGGCGGACGCCTGACCGGCCCGTCCGGGAAGCTCGGCAAACACCCCCGTCCCGGGACGCTCGGCAGACGCCTGCACCCCCGCCCGTTCCCGGGACCCGCGGCGCACGCTACCCGCCCATCCCGGGACGCTCGGCGGACGCCTGCTCCGCCCGTCCCGGGACGCTCAGCGGACGCCTAAGCCCGCCCGTCCCGGGACCCGCGGCGGATGCCTGCCGCCCGTCCCGGGCCCGGGCGCTCGGAAGATGCCGGCCCCGCCCGTCCCGGGACGGGGACCTCGGCAAACGCCGGCCCCCGCCCGTACCGGGACGCCTCGGCGGACTGCCTGCCCCAGTGTCAGCCCCCCCCCCACCCGGGACCCGCGGCGGGGATGCCTGCCCCCCGCCCGTCCCGGGACGTCTCGGAAGATGCCGGCCCGCCCAGTCCCGTCCCGGGACACCATCGGCAAACGCCGGCCCGCCCGTACCGGGACGACTCGGCGGACACCGGCCCGCCCGTCCCGGGACGCTCGGCGGACGGCCTGCCCGCCCATCCGGGACAAACGCCGGACACCTACCCGCCCGTCCCGGGACGCTCGGCGGACGCCCACCCGCCGCCCGTCCCGGGATGCTCGGCGGACGCCTGCCCGCCCTTGTCCCGGGACGCTCGGGGGACGCCTGCCCGCCCGTCCCGGGACGCTCGGCGGACGCCTGCCCGCCCGTCCCGGGACGCTCGGCGGACGCCTGCCCGCCCGCCCGTCCCGGGACGCTCGGCAGACGCCTGCCCGCCCAGTCCCAGGACGCTCGGCGGACCCCTGCCCCGCCCGTCCCGCGGGGGACGCTTGGCGGACCCCTGCCCGCCCGTCCCTTGACGCTCGGCAGACGCCTGCCCCCCGTCCCGGGACCCGCGGCGGACGCCTGCCCACCCGTCCTGGGACGCTCGGAAGATGCCGGCCCGCCCGTCCCTGGACCACCTCGGCAAACGCCGGCCCGCCCGTACCGGGACGCTCGGCGGACGCCTGCCCGCCCGTCCCGGGACCCGCGGTGGATGCCTGCCCGCCCGTCCCGGGACGCTCGGAAGATGCCGGCCCGCCCGTCCCGGGACACCTCGGCAAACGCCGGCCCGCCCGTACCGGGACGCTCGGCGGACACTGGCCCGCCGTCCCGGGACGCTCGGCGGGCGCCTGCCCGCCCGTCCCGGACAAACGCCGACGCCTACCCGCCCGTCCCGGGACGCTCGGCGGACGCCTGCCCCGCCCGTCCCGGGACGCTCGGCGGACGCCTGCTCGCCCGTCCCGGGACGCTCGGCGGACGCCTACCCGCCCGTCCCGGGACGCTCGGGCACAGCTACGGCTGCACCCGTCCCGGGACGCCTGGCCCGGCCCGCTCCCGGGCCCGTCCCGGGACGCTCTTGGCGGACGCCTGCCCTCCCGGGCGTGCCCTGGGACGCTCTGCAGCCCACGCCTGCCCAGCCCGTCCCTGGGACGCTCGGCGGACGCCTGCCCGCCCGTCCCGGGACGCTCGGCGGACGCCTGCCGCCCGTCCCGGGAGCTCGTCCCCGCTCCCGGCAGACGCAGACGCCTGCCTCACCTGCCCTCCCGGGTGGAACGCTCGGCGGACAGACGCCTGCCCGCCCGTCCCCGCCCGATCGGGACGCTCGGCGGACGCCTGCCCGCCCGTCCCGGGACGCTCGCGGACGCCTGCCCTGCCCGTCCCGGACGTGGCGGACGCCTGCCCGCCCCGCAACCGTCGGACGCCTGCCCGCGTCCCGGGGAGCGGCGGACGCAGCCTGCCCGCCCGTCCCGGGACAGGCACGCGCAGACGCCTGCCGGCCCGTCCCGGGACGCTCGGCAAACACCCGTCGGGACGCTCGGCAGACGCCTGCCCGCCACGTCCCGGACCCGCGGCTGCACGCCTACCCGCCCATCCCGGACGCTCGGACGGACGCCTGCCCGCCCTCGTCCCGCGGGACTGCTCAGCGGACGCCTGCCCGCCCGTCCCGGGACGCTCCCGCGGATGCCTGCCCGGCCCGTGGGACGCTCGGAAGATGGCTGCCCGGCCGTCCCGGGACAACTCGTACGCACCTGCGCCTACGCGGCGGACGCGCACGCCCGTCCGGGACGCTCGGCGGATGCCTGGCCCGCCCGTCCCAGCGGGACCCGCGGCGGATGCCTGCCGCCCGTCCCGGGACGCTCGGAAGATGCCGGCCCAGCCCGTCCCGGGACACCTCGGCAAACGCCGGCCCGCCCGTACCGGGCGTGGACGCCGGACCCGCCTAACCCGCGTCCCGGGGACGCCTCGGGGCCGCTGGCCCGCCCGTCCCGGGAGGAACATCCCGCGCCCGGGATGCCCACCCACCCGTCACGGGACAGCTCGGCACCCAGGACGCTGCCCGGGCCCATCCCGAACGCTTCGGCCGGACGCTGCCCGGGCCCGTTACGGGACGCCTCCCGGAGGACTTGATGGCCAGGCCAATATCGGGACGCCGGCCGGGCCGCCTGGCGCAGCCCGGGCCCGGGACGCCTCCCGGGAGGGACGCGGCCCAAACCCGTCGGACGGCTAGGCGACGCCTTGCCCGCCCGTCCCGGGTGGACGCGGGCGGCGGACCGCCTGCGGCCCGTCCCGGGACCCGATCGGCGGACCCCTGCCCGCCCGTCCCGGGCGCACGAACCCTTGGCCCCGGGGACGCCTGCCCGGCCCGTCCCGGGAGCTCGGGGCGGACGGCCTGCCGGGCCGCCAGGGGACGCTCCGTCCCGGGGACGCAGCGCCCACGGTACCGGGCGCCTCCGGCGGGACGCATCCCTGACCCGCCGTCCCGGGGACCCGCGGCCGGACGGCAAATGGGCACGGGCCCGGTCCCGGGACGTGGGGGATGCCTGGGCGGCCACCGTCCCTGGGACGTCCCGAAAGGATGCCCGACAGCCAGTCCCGGGGACACCTCGGCAAACGCTGCCCGCCCGTACGAAGGCTGCCCGACACCGCTGGGCTCCGGGTACGGCTCGGCGGGACGCTGCCCGCCCGTCCCGGGGACCCGGCCGGACGCCTACACGACCCGTCCCGGGCCCGACGCCCTCCCGGGCGGATAGGGGGCCCTGGGCCCGGATCCCGTCCCGGGACGCGGCGGCGCCCTGCCCTCCCGGGACCCGTCCGGACGCTCGGCCCGGAGCCCTACCCGCCCGGTCCCGGGACGCGGCCACAGGCGGACGCCGGGACCACCCTCCCAGGGACGCTTGGCCCGGACGCCTGACCCGCCCGTCCCGGGACGCTCTGCGGACGCATGCCCGCCCGTCCCGGGACTTCCCTGCGGACGCCTGCCCGCCCAGTCCACGCCTGCTCCGCCCGTCCCGGGACGCTCGGGGACGCCTGCCCCGACCGTCCCGGGACGCTCGGCGGACACCTGCCCGCCCGTCCCGGGACGCTCGGCGGACGCCTGCCCGCCCCCTCCGGGACCCAATCGGCGGACGCCTGCCCGCCCGTACCCGCGGGACGCCTGCCCGCCCGTCCCCGGGACCCGCTCGGGCGGACGCCTGCCCGCGTCCCGGGACGCTCGGCGGGAACGCCCTACCCGCCCGTACCCGACGCTCGGTGCGGACGCCTGCCCGCCCGTTCCCGGGACGCCGGCGGACCCCTGCGCCCCCCGTCCCAGGGCCCGGAACCCCCGTCCCGGGACCCTCAGCGACGGGACCCGGCCCGTCCCGGTCCAATCCAGGCCCGGGACGCTCGCGTACTTGGCCTGCCCGCCCGTCCGGGACGTCGGCGGACCCCTGCCCGCCCTCCCGGGACATCGGCGGACCCCTGCCCGCCCGTCCCGGGACGCTCGGCGGACACCTGCCCGCCCGTCCCGGGACCCCGCGGCGGACGCCTGCCCGCCCGTCCCAGGACGCTCGGCGGAGGCCTGGTCGCCCGTCCCGGGCACGCTCGGCGGACGCCTACCCTACCCCCGGCCCGTCCCGGGACGCTCGGCACAGGCGGACGCCTGCCCACCCGTCCAGGACGCGTCGGCGGACGCCTGCCCGCCCCTCCGTCCCGGCGGACGCTCGGCGGGTCGCTTGCCCCGCCCGTCCCGGGTACGGCCCATCGGCGTACGCCTGCCCGCCCCGTCCCAGGGGGGTCCCAGGAACAGCTCGGGCGGACCGCCTGCCCCGGCCCATTCCCGGGGACACTTCGGCGGACAACCCGGTGCCCGCCCCGTCCCGGGACCGCTCGGCGGACGCCTGCCCGCCCGTCCCGGGACGCTCGGCGGACGCCTTCTGCCCCGGGACGCTCGGTGGACCGGCCTGCCCGCCCGTCCAGGGATGCTATCGGCCGGACGGCCTGCCCTCCCGTCCCAGGGACAAAACGCCGGAACCCTGCCCCTCCCGCCCGTCCCCGGGACTCTCGGGCGGACGCCTGCCCGCCCGTCCCGGGACGCTCGGCGGGTACGCCTGCCCGCCGTCCCGGGACGCTCGGCTGGGACGCATGCCCCGCCCGTCCCGGGTACGCCTCGGCGGACGCCTGCCCGCCCTTCCCGGGTCCCGGGACCCGCGGCGGACGCCTGCCCCGCCCGTTCCCGGGTGATCCCGCGGCAGACGCCCTCGTGCCCTGGGAACGCTCGGCGGACGCCTGCCCGCCCGCCTCCCGGGACGGACCTCGGTCGGACGCCTGGCCCCGCCCACCGTCCCCAAGGAACACTCGGCAGACGCCTGCCCGGCCCGTCCCGGGCGGGACGCTCGGGGACGCCTGCCCGCCCGTCCCGGGACGCTCGGACCGGACGCCTTGCCCGCCCGTCCCGGGCGACGCTCGGACGGACCGCCTAGCCCGCCCCGTCCCGGCGTACGCTCCGGTGGGAACGACTGCCCGCCGTCCGTCCCGGGACGCTCCGGCGGACGCCTTGCCCTCGCCCGTCCCGGGACGCTCTGGGGCGGACGCCTGCCCGCCGTCCCGGGACGCTCGGGGCGGACGCGAATGCCCGCCCGCCGTCCCGGGACGCTCGGCGGACGCCCTGCCCGCCCGTTCCCGGGAAGCCCGCGGCGGACGCCTGCCCGCCCGTCCCGGGAACCCCGGGCGGCGCACAGCCTACCCGCCCATCCCGGGTACCGCTCGGCGGACGCCTGCCCGCCCGCCCGTCCCGGGACGCTCGGCAGACCCGCCTGCCCGCCCGTCCCGGGACCCCCGGCGGGGGGGGCGGGGGACGCTGCCCTGCCCGCCCTGTCCCGGGGGACCCGCAGTGGACGCCTGCCCGCCCGTCCCGGGGACGCTCGGCGGACGCCTGCCCGTCCGTCCCGGGACCCGCGCGGACGCCTGCCCGCCTGCCCGGGACGCTCAGCGGACGCCTGCCCACCCGTCCCGGGACGCTCGGCGGACGCCTGCCCGCCCATCCCCAGGACGCTCGGCGGACGCCTGCCCGCCCGTCCCTGGACCCGCGGCTGACGCCTGCCCGCCCGTCCCGGGACGCTCGGCGGACGCCTGCCCGCCCGTCCCGGGACGCTCGGCGGACGCCTGCCCGCCCGTCCCGGGACCCACAGCGGACACCTGCCCGCCCGTCCCGGGACGCTTTGCGGACACCTGCCCGCCCGTCTCGGGACGCTCGGCGGACGCCTGCCCGCCCGTCCCGGGACCCGGGACGTCAGGCAGACGCCTGCCCGCATCCGGGACGCTCGGTCGGACGCCTGCCGCCCGCCCTCCCGGGACCCGCGGCGGACAGCCTGCCCGCCCGTCCCGGGACGCTCGGCGGACGCCTCGCCCGCCCGTCCCGGGACTCTCGGCGGACGCCTGCCCGCCCGTCCCAGGACCCACAGCGTACGCCTGCCCGCCAGTCCCGGGACGCTCGGCGGACGCCTGTCCACCCGTCCCGGGACCCGCGGCGGGCCTCGCCCGCCACTCCCTGCACAGTGTAATAGCTATTCTGTACCTTAGAATCAGAATATGCCACTGCATCTTCTCAATTCTCCTGGGGATTCACTGAATCTTCAAGTTCTTTTCCTTGCACTCCACGAATCCTACTCAATCCTCTCTTTCTTCTTCTGGCACCTCCACTAATCCTACTGAATCCTCTCGATTTTCTTGGGGCTTCTCCTAATCCTGTTTCTTCTCCCGGCACCTACACAAATCCCCTTATTTTCTTCACTGTTTCAATATTCCCTCCCTTTTCTTTTCCATCCACGAATCAATAAAACTCTAAGAAAACATTTTAACATATTTATTTCCGTTCTAGTTCAATTTCCTTCAAGGATTAACAAAACAAACTTATTACAAAATAAACATCTTCCTCAAAATTTCCACATCTTGTCCGTCTGAATGAGGCCAGTGCAGTCTTCATCATGCCATTTCTTCAAGATCCACAGAAGCTTCTGCAGTTTTCACTTGCTCTCCTCCATTCGTCTTCATTTCTCCTGGAGGTTCTTCAAATCAGAGACCATTTTCTCCTTCGTTCCTCGCAGCCATCCAACCTCATCATCCATCTGGTCGTTCCATTCGCCCTGGACACCGGCCTTCTTCTTCAGCGACTCCAGGCGACCATTTCCTTCCTCTAGAAGGCATGCCAGCTCGTTCCTCTTGAGTTTCGCTGTTTCAACTTTTAACACTGGAGTCCCACGCTTTTCCTTCCAAGAGTCCTCCAAAGCCTTCTGAGGCGCTGCCAACCTCAGCTCCCAAGTCTTTCCAGTCGGATTCCCACTTTTCTCTTGAGTTTTTTTGTTCCTGAATGAGCCTCGCTATCCGCGCCGCTTCTGCCGTTTATAGCTGCATGTCTTTCTCCTTCTGTCGTAGGAGTTTCTCGAGCCCCTCAAGCAGGCAGTTTGCGTCTGACCACTGCCCAGACAGTTCCCTTATCCTCTCACAAAGGGCATCGTTCCTCTCACCAATTTCCTACACGTTGTTCTTCAGATGCTGGTTTTCTTCGGCCAGCTTGACCATCTTGTCTTCCAGCTGCCGTTCCTCCCTCTTCTCTTTATCGTTCCAGCTTCGAGCCAGTGAGCCCTCTCTTGCAAGGCCTGCTGTTGCAACACCTCCTGAGTGATCTGGATTTCAAGAACGCGTTCTTCCCTTCCGCCCGCCTTCTGCGTCTCTTCTTGGTAGTCGAGCCTCTCTTGTAGCTGAAGAATTATTGTCCTGTCCAAGTGCACGCACTGCTCTCTCTGGCACTGGATGGCTTCTCGCAAGGCCGCAATTCTCTCGTTCAGTTCCTTTTCCTTAGGCTCTTCAGCTCCATCATTATCAGTCAGGAGAGAAATCTCGCCAGCGAATAGGCAGCCACACCAAACAAGATCACTAATAACATCTGCTGCCAAGGCCAGATAAGGCCACATTTCAAACTGAAATCCATATCTGAAGTATCCAGTTCATATACTCTCATCTCTCTCTCTCGATTTTTCGCTTGAGTTTTCTATATTCCACGAGAGATATTTTGGTTTATCGAAATATAGCAGGAAAGATTCTGAACTTTAATTATTGTCCTGTCTCTTGGTTTTATAAATTGCTGAAATATCTCTCTCTCTCTCTCTCTCTCTCTCTCTCTCTCTTCTTTCTTTCTTCTTTTCTTTCTTTCTTTCCCGCCCAAGGTCTGGAATTCTTCATTTGTTCCTTCATTTAGGTTTAAGGCTTTGCATTCAATATTTTGAGAAGGAGAGAGAGAGAGAGAGAGAGAGAGAGAGAGACCGTGACCGTATTTTTGCGTAGAAAAACAGAAAAATAGAGAATCAAATGTGTGTATAACTATGCTTAGTGTATAATGCTTTAATTGAGGTTTATATTAATATTATTTATTCTGTCTATATATATATATATATATATATATATATATATATATATATATATATATATATATATATATATATTGTCACGACTTAATAACATTAACGTAAAGCAGGTTCTAATTTGCGTAAAGCCGTTACATAAACCGAAACAATAGTATTTTGCACAACCTGAAGTATCTTAACTACGAGTTATAGTTTGTAAACAATGATGGCAAAGGACAACGAGGGAGTATGATACGAAAATGTTAATATAAATATTTATTTACAAAAAGAAGAAGAAAAAAAAAATAATTGAATAATATTTGGACCGAGGTAAGTTTCAGGTCACTGCAGCGTAAACTTGATGTTTCCGTTGTAACGAAGTGCTGTAATTGCAGCTCTAAAAATGGAGGACAGTTACTAAAACCAATACTTAACTCCTCGTAAAGTATCATCAACGGCGTTGCAGTTGCAGTAATAAATATAAGGGACCAGGTGATAAATCTGAAGTTCCTTTAGAGGTTGTCCAAGGCTGATATCCTCTCGTGTGTTCGTAATGTGTCCGTCGCAGATTGACAAGTGTTGTAATCCTCCAAGATTGGTATCGAAAACTTTATAAAAACTCGATCACAGCTGCTCCTCGAAGACAAACATCCATGCATCAGCAGCGGTGGGAGAACGATCAAATGGGCGTGACAGTGGTATAAAGCGCTGAAGACTCAAAAGCAGGCAGGCGTTGATGTGGAATAAAGGGCGCTAACAGCTACACACCATTGCAGCGATCCAAGGCGAATCCACTGCTCTCAGTAGACAAGTACCTCTCAGAGGCAATCCCAACCTCTCTAGCGTTCAGAGGATCACTGACTGCAAACTTGGGCTTTTCCCGAAAAAAAGTCTCTCTGCCTCCACGTCATCATGTAAAGGAAGAAATTATTGGATTAGAACTATCCTCCTTAACGACTGCAAAACAAATAACAAGCAAACAGCACCCAGTTACTAACAAGCAGCAAACATACGACTGCGTGGGCAAAAAATAAATAAATAAATAAATATACAAACAATAAACGAACGAAAATACTTTCGGGCGTGATAATATATATATATAATATTATATATAGATATTATATATATATATATATATATATATATATTATATATATTATATATATGATATAATGCCCCAAAGTCAGGTCACCTTTTAGGCATGCTGTCTACGCACGAGGAACGCCAAAGGAAACGAATGAATCAAAAGTATATTGAAGCAGGAATGCGCACTGAAACCCACTATTGAAACCCACTCATGGAAATTATGACAGCCCTTAAGCAAGCTTACCGCGCGTGCGCACGTGGGGCGTAATATACGTGATGTTGCAACAGTACTAAGAGAGAGAGAGAGAGAGAGAGAGAGAGAGAGAAAATGGCTACGGTTGTTAATGATGATTTTTCCCAATCACAAACCGTGACCAGGTAGTGGTTTTTTCTTCTTCTTCTTTCGAAATAGCGTATTCAGGAACTTGGCCTTTTTCTCTTTAAAGGAAATTCTGATGGCCACAGCTGTGAGTAAGAATAGACCAACGTGAAATGACTGTTAACAGTGTGTATTTTATAATCTTATTACATTTTAACGAGTACTGTTTATTTATTTAATTATTTGTCCATTTATTTTTTTTATTTTTTTTTCTTTTCCAATTACTAGTCTCTTCTGTCTGTTTATCTGTTACCTTCTGTTACTACTTTCTAATGAACACCATAATATTCTTTGGAAGCTTGAATTTCAAGTCAGTGGCCCCTTTGGTGGGCTTCTTCCATATGAATACGGTTTATAGAACCCCCTTTCCTTTCTGCCTTTTTCTTATTTTTCGGCCCTGGGCAAGAACAGGACCTCTGGTTGCCCGTCCCAACTGCCCCTAACAATTCGCACGTCCGTCAACAATCATTATGCCAATGAGTAACTTGAATTATTGGGTAATAATAATTCACTGACACACAACTCGTGCGTAACGCTGGCCACTTGTTTTTTAGGATGTCGGATGTCTGATACCATTAAGAAGTTTTCTGTTTCCTGATTTCGTGAGCTAGTTTATCGTCCGTTCTATTTTAACCTTTTTAGCCTTTCTAGGGGACCGTTGTAGTCTCAAAGTTAGTATTATTATTATTCTAAAGGTGAACCTCATTCATATAGAATAAGCCCACCACCACAGGGTCCATTGACTTGAAATTCAAGAACAGAAGGTAATGGGATATACAGAATGAAGAGATCACCAAACACACACACACACACAGAGTTTCATTAGCGACTTGTGTTTATGATGGTTAATTTTTCAGAAATCATTTTCACAAGCAATTTATATTTGTTACCAAAAGTTCCCCTACTCAAATGATTCTTCAATTAATTATTTTAGGTTCAATTGAACGTTTTGCTAACAAGTTGTCACATGCCAAATACAGTCTTTTGTTTCTTTTTTTG
The DNA here is from genome assembly GCF_015104395.2 of Macrobrachium nipponense. Classification (NCBI taxonomy): domain Eukaryota; kingdom Metazoa; phylum Arthropoda; class Malacostraca; order Decapoda; family Palaemonidae; genus Macrobrachium; species Macrobrachium nipponense. The sequence goes on from NC_087211.1 coordinate 64,784,559, forward strand.
GGGTCCTGCTCTCTCTCTCTCTCTCTCTCTCTCTCTCTCTCTCTCTCTCTCTCTCGTCCGGTTTTTTTTTTACCTCATCTATGGCAATAAATTCGGGGATTTTCCTTTGTTTACCATTTTGTCAAACAAATGAATTCATTGAATTCTCTCTCTCTCTCTCTCTCTCTCTCTCTCTCTCTCTCTCTCTCTCTCTCTCTCTCTCTCATCTTGCCCCTAAGGTCTGGAATTCTTCATTTGTTCCTTCATTTAGGTTTAAGGCTTTGCATTCGATATAAGTTGAAAGAGACCTTACAGACCTTACATCTTGTTTGGGGTGCCCCGGTAGGGCCCTCAGTATGAGGCACCTCTAATGTCTACCAGAGAGTTGCTAGTACATCTTCCGGTATATTTTGCATCTTCCAATCTTGGATGGTCTGGGATGCAGTTTAGATATTTGTCGAGCTTATTCTTAAACACATCTACGCTCACTCCTGTTATATTCCTCAGATGAGCTGGCAACGCATTGAATAGACGCTGCATTATCGATGCTGGTGCCTAGTGGATTAATGTCCTGTGTGCTTTCCTTATTTTTCCTGGTATAGCTTTGGGCACTATTAATCTACCTCTGCTTGCTCTTTCTGATATTTTTTAGCTCCATGATGTTTTCAGCTATTCCTTCTATCTGTTTCCATGCCTGAATTATCATGTAGCGTTCTCTTATCCTTTCTAGACTATATAATTTTAAGGATTGTAGTCTTTCCCAGTAGTCAAGGTCCTTAACTTCTTCTATTCTAGCTGTAAAGGACCTTTGTACACTCTCTATTTGTGCAATATCCTTTTGATAGTGTGGGTACCATATCATATTGCAATATTCAAGTGGACTACGAACATATGTTTTATAAAGCATAATCATGTGTTCAGCTTTTCTTGTTTTGAAGTGCCGTAACAATCCCATTTTGGCTTTACATTTTGCCAATAGAATTGCTATTTGATCGTTGCATAACATGTTCCTATTCATCATCACACCAAGGTCTTTAACTGCTTCCTTATTTGTGATTGTCTCATTATTAGGTCCCCTATGTGCATATAGCTTTCCTTCTCTGTCTCCATAGTTTATTGATTCAAATTTATCAGAGTTAAATACCATCCTATTTACCTCTGCCTAATCATATACTTTGTTAAGGTCTCCATGTAGCGCGTTCGTATCTTCATCACAAGTAATTTCTCTACTTATTCTTGTGTCATCGGCGAAACTACTCACTGCCGAGTCCTTAACATTACTGTCTATGTCTGCAATCATAATAACAAACAGTAATGCAGCTAACACCATACCTTGTGGCACACCGGGAATTACCTTAGCTTCATCCGATTTCTCATCGTTTGCAATAACTATCTGTTTTCTGTTGTGTAAAAATTCTTTTAACCATCTTTCTACTTCTAGATAAACCAACATCTGTTTCATTTCCGCTTTTCATTCAGACGTTAATTCATAATTGTTGGGTCAGACTCCCAAATAACTTGATAGGTAGGAATTTAATATAATGTAGATAGTTTGAAACCAATTAAGAACTGTCAAGCCCGATTGTATCCTAAAGTTGGTCATGTTCCTGTTTTTCAGAAGGTCCGCACGGTGCCACTGACGTTACGCAGTGAGGCTGAGAGTGCGCTGCAAGAGCTTGAAAAAAATAAGATTATAGAAAGAGTAGAATGCTCAGATTATGTCTCACCAATTGTTACTGTCAAGAAGCAGAATGGATCCCTTAGGATTTGTGGGGATTTTCGTAGAATAAATGAAATTCTTCATGAATCTAAATTCCCATTACCTAATATGTCAGAATTAATTTCCAGTGTGTCTGGATATAAGTATTATACCAGACTTGATCTCAAGAAGGCTTATTTGCAAATGGAAGTTGCTCCAGAAGACCGTAAATATTTTGTAATTAACACACATTTGGGTCTATATAGATATTTACGGTTACCATTTGGTATCCATTCTGCTCCTGCAATATTTCAGAAGTTCATTTCCCAATTGTTAGCTTTTTATGATTTTGCTTATCCATATCTGGATGATATTGTTATAGGTGGAGACTCACCAGCTGAACATGAACACGTGCAACTAGCTGAGAGAAGAGCCCCATTAACTGTCCTTGTTTTCATTCTGTTTCTTTGTTTAGTTTTAAAGAGTTTAACTTTACTGAACACTCGTTCGCATTCAGCATTAGAGTGCGGCAAGCAAAGAGCAGTTAGAGCAAAATTGGCTACGTCTGAAAAACAAGACTCTTTTTGGGACACTTCTCCCCAGAACTTATCAGGTGACTTATTAACGAGATGTTTAAGTTCATGTTGCAATATGGGAAACATTCTCCATTGATCATCCACCTTTTGAAGTAGTGAGTGGTCATCTGGGGGTACAATCAGGGGATTAGGGGAAGCTCAGAATCAGATGCAAGAGGGAATAAGGAGGGGATTCTTTCTCTGAATTCTGATGAGAGAGCATTTTTTGGACAGAGAGTTTAACTTTGACAGGACACCATCATTGAAATTATACCTCTTCTTTATTTGTGTGCATGCCACTATAAGGAAACTTCTACACCTCTGATAAAACTCCTGCTGTTGAGCTTTCTTTTCCTGTATGGAGGGGTTTTTTAATCCCTGCATAACTTTAACTCCTAGGTACATTTGGTCCTGTCCATAAATGAGAGAAGGAGGTCTCTGAATAGCATGGATACTTTATCATGGAGAACTGTTATTACTGCTTTATCTGACGGGAAAAATTTGTTGAACTCAGTAAACTTTGGAAGAACCCAGTCAAGGAACATGAAATATAACTTCATGAAAGGATCATGAAGGGAGTTGATAATCAACTATGTTGCTAATAGTTTCTCAGCGAGCCACTTCTCCGAGAAAAATAGCTTCAGTGCCTCCCACTGTTCCAATAGCCTTTGAACCACGTTACAATTGGAGACAAGCGGCGGGAAGCCATGTACGGACTCCGAAATAATTCTTTCTTTTTTTTTTTATAGAAATTAGCCTGTTTCATGGAGGAGTTCACCGACCATTTATATTTGTAATTAATTACTTATCAACACCTTAGAATTATCGCACAAACCGTACGATAATGGAAAATACTATCGTGCATCGTACCAAGGCCGTTTTTATCGTACTTGTACGATAATTATCGTACGTGTGGCAACACTGAGTTGAACGATTACACAGTTGAACAGTTCCGAACTCGCGACCTCTGATAAATGCCCTGAGCTTCTTTTTAATCTTCTGCAGCCAAGTAATTAAACTCAAATGCAAAATTGCATTGAAATTCAAATACATAATTATATAAAGTTGAAAATAGAACGAGATATAGAATTTATGCTTCGTGTGTTTACGGTAAAATACGTTCTTGTATTGCTGTAACCATCACAGTACTACAAAAATGGTGGATTGTTCGTTTTATATATATATATATCTATATAGGAATTGTGAATAGGATAGTTAGAGGCAGGGCACAGGGGTGGGGTTGCAAACCACCCTACAAGATGAGAGTTTTTGAGGTTGGTTGCAGGAAATGGTCAACTCAGCTGGTCGCAAGTTACAACGATATGGACATCCAAATGATAGTTAGCCTAAGTCCCCACTTGTCATAGAGGTGACTTACAACTCTAATGTTGCCTCGAGCTGCATATGTATGTGTCTGCAGTATGTGCCTGCGAATTGACTTTTGAGTGCCACTGTACTTATACCTTAAGACAAGAACTTCTTATTTCAATTTCCTTTCCTCTGCCCTCCATGTAGTAAATCTCCTAAGCTCCCATTACTATTCATTGGTGTGTCCCATATCGTATAAACTGAATGATTTATTGTACTTTGCATGAATGCAGTTAGGGATAGAGATCTTTACTTTTAAATTTATAAAGTTAACATATCTCCCTCCAATACTGGAAGGGTCCTTTTATGTATTAAGTTTAAACTACAATAATCTATTTCCAGAACCGATTGTCTCGCCCCTCAATGTTCTGTAACCAAACCTTTGCGATTCTTACCTCGAAGAGGCATTCTATCCATTGCAAGCAAGCTATCGGCTCCCATTGTCTATTGCAAGATTATCAATCTAGAGCCAACGCTCTTCATTTATGGTTCATAATTATTTTTAATATTATTTTTGGGACTATGTAATTCTCCCATAATGGCGTTTATTTAATTAACAATTGTCCTACTGGTTTGCACACCAGTCAGCATTTATTCGTGTAACTGATCCATGTAATCTCCTTACTAACCCTAGATATCCTATGTTGTGTTGACTGTTTGTCGTGATTGCATCACTTAATTTGCCAGCTGGCTTACTTATCGCATTACTTACTATATAAATAAAGCAATTTAAGTAACCCATCTACACTTAGGTTTCAATGGCGACCAACTTTATTGTTTAGCATGCAATACGCTGGGTAAGTAATCTAGGCTGTTACATTTCAGTATGGATTTGGAGTGCAAATTTTAACATTACAACTGCGATTAAATGGTCGCCAAGTGAAGAAAAGTGTCGCTTAGTAAGAAGAATATTTTACTACTGGGAGACCAGACAAATCCCCAAAACTAACAGGAATTATTAAGAAATGGAAAAGTCACCCTTACAGTAGAGTTTGATGCCCGTTTTCAATTAGAGGAGAATTCGTTAATGCTGATACTGTACGTATATGTATATATTTTTTCTTTCTGACTTCAATACAAAATTAATTAGTATGTGTTTATAAGTTTATTATTATATAACATTTTATCAAATTAGAAAATTAATTAATATCAACATTTAGTGCAGAACACACTTTTGAACGTTCAAAATAAATGGTTCTTTACTTGGTCCTATCGTCTGGGTTTCTGGGTTTTTTATTCGGAAAATTAAAAAAAAAATTAAACTGAAGTCAGATATTTTTTGAAAATAAGTATCTATGGGCTGCAAGCACATAACATCAGCAAAGATGTTGCAGAGACAAATCTTGATGATTTGTACTTAGGTGGCAGAGCAATGGCTTTATTAAGAAAACAGATTGTCTAAATTTTCTTGTTGAATTATCAAAACAAATTAAGCAAAGGTTCCCCATTCATAAAGATGGTGTTATTGCTAATTTAAGCATCTTGGATCCAGATTTGGCTCTTGATACTGCAGTCACCAACATCTCTTTTCAAATTAGCATTTAGCTTTCCATCAACTATCTCTGAAAAGGAATTGAATGACTTAGACGACGAATGGAGATAATTCCGAAATTCAAAAGATATAACTCCAATTTATAATTCAATTCCAGAATTCTGGTACAAATTAAGAAATATAAGAGATGACTTTGATATTCCTAAATTTGAAAAGATTTCCTGCTTTATGACAAATTTAACAATACTACCACATTCTTCTGCCTCAGTAGAACGGGTTTTCTCTCAAGTTAATTTAGTCAAATCAAAAAATACAAACTCTCTCAAGCCCTATTCAGTGAGAGACAAGCTGCCTGCTAAACAGGCAATAACCAGAGGTGGTCTTAGTAGTGATACTTGGGAACCTACTTTTTACTGTTACCTACATCAGAACTCGTAAAGATGTAATGGATGGTGTTTGACATAAAAGGTATCAAAAACGTCTGAAAGATCTGCAAGATTCAAATAAAGTGACCCTGCAAGAAGTTTCTGAATTTGAGAGCGATCCGGATCTAGAAACACAAGCGTAAACCTTTTCCATCCATCACCTTAGTTACTGGAAGCCTAAGGTTCTTCTGATTATTTATGTACCAGGTATGTCTAATGTCCATATATATATATATATATATATCTATATATATATATATATATATATATATATACATATATATGATATATATATATTTATATATATATATATATATATATATATTATATGATATATGTAACCCGGTATGTCTCATGTCCAATATTATATATAATTAATATAACATCATATATATATATATAATATTATATATATATACTAATATAATAGATATATATATATATATATATATAGTTTTTTATATATATTATATATAGATATATATATTACTATTATAATATATATATATATAGGCTGGGTTTTTTGTATAGGAATCTGGTTTTATCCATCTGAATCTGGGGTTTTCTGAAAAGTACGAATTGCAGCCCTGATTAGTAGATACAAATGTCATGTTACACAGAATCCAAACAAATGTAAAGCAGTTGGTCCCGTTGCTGAATAACCACTGGTTCATGCAACGTAAAAGCACCATACAAACAAACAAATGAATCTGTTCTCGGCTCAAATATGACCCGAACCGGAGTAGCTTAAAAGACTGACAGTGACAGAATGCTACTATAAGTTAGCCAATCATAAGCTTACATATCTTGTTTAATTTCATACGTTTTTACATTATGTCTTACAAGTAGAGTATGCAAATTAGGAAATAAGGGCCTATGCATTTTGTTATAAGAATGCAGGCCTAGGCTGTTAGCTAAACAGTATGTAAGCAGGTTAAATAGCCTATATCAAGCATAATCGTTGTAGGCTAGACAATAGGCCTATATGGATGAGACTTGAAGATGCATGTCATCCAACACCAATGCTTGTCAACACATTCAACATAGCCCCATAGGTATAAAGTAACTAACCTACCAGTATGTTACCAACTCTACATAGCAATGTATTGTAGAACCTGGTAGATAAATGTGTAGATTAAGTATACCCATACTCTGTTTTTTTCCATTTGTCCATCGGCTTGTGGTGGTCGCGCATGGTAACACTGCGTCCCGGGCTTTAAATAGTTACGCTATGTCTAAGTTTTAGGTAAATAAAAGGATATCTGGGTGTACATTTACAACTGAAAAGTGTTTTAATAATTTACTGTATGCGAATTACACCATTAATATTCAAAATAGGATATTATTTAAAGCCCGGGACGCAGTGTTACCATGCGCAAATACCACAGGTGGATTGACAGATGAAAAAAAAAAACAGAGTATAGTAGCTTGTTAGGCGGGTATATTTCTTAGGAAATTAACTTTTTCTATAGTGTTTTGGGTGCTTAGTAAGAAGGTACCTTATTTTTTGGTAGTTGACTGTAATTACCGAGTAACCTGTAAAATCACGCTTCTGAATCTCAAAAGCCCACAATTTAGGTAATATCATAGTCACACACCTGAACCTAATAATCTTGCTCACATTCCCTATAAAGTATGAGTAAAATCTTGCACAGGCCAAGTGAGAGATTTCTGGGGTTAGCTCACTTAACAAAAGTTGTTCAGAATACCATGTTCTATCATACAATATTAGTCTCCTCTTTCAATACCGATTTTGAAGTTGATCCCAAATTTGGTCTAATATTTTGTATGGAGGAAATTTCAAATTTGACCTCCAATTTAACCTCAAAGGTCAAATGCCATTTTGGCAAACAGCTGTTTCTGAACTTTACATTAGCCTATAGGTAGTTAGTGATACATTCTGTCATAGTTGCCAGCTGTGAACAAAAAAATACCGTCAAAAGTTTTCTCTTACTCAGGGAGTAACCCTACAAACTACTTTGTGTTGTTGTTGTTGTTGTTGTTGTTGTTCTTGCTATTGTTTTTCTTGTTGGAGGGGATCAGGAAAGCCCTCTGGAAAAGCCTAAAAAGATCTTAAAATGGTGTTTCACGTTGAGTTGAGGATATAGGAGTTTTAGGATGGGATATTTATTATATAATTATTAGAATGAAAATATAAAAAAATAAATAATGTTTATCTTAAACAGTACAGAAAGATTGTTTCTAAAAAATATATAGTGTATTTATTTTAATTTTCGTTGGTGAAACGATGCACTGTTTGACCGTAGATTTTAGCATGCGCCTCGAGTAAGCTGGAAGTTGGATCGCGCCTAGTTTTTTAGGGACGTGGCCTGCTGACTAAAAATTGTTGTTTGCCCTATCATTTTTTTATCAAGAAAAATCTTAGGTATAATGGTTTAACTGTGAGTGTTTTATTCTAAAATATTGACTTTTACCATCATGACTGACCAACATTAGGAAAATGCTAAATGGTATTGGCCAATAGCCTATCTTTTTTTTCCAAGTTATGGTAAAAGGTTTACAATATTTTTAATATGACCATAAGCCACAAGGCAGTAACATTTAGTCTATCATTACCTTGACTAAGACAAGGAAAGTTTTATTAGCCATATCTCTAATTTTCAAAATAGGTCAGGGGTATTTAGTAAGTTACTGAAAGTAACCACTGTATGAGCCCAATTTATTTATTTTTGTTTCAGCAGTTTATGTTAGAATTATTTATTGTAAAAAGGAGGAAACATTTCTTTTAGTATGTAGTATTACAAGCTACATTGCCTGTATGTCACAGATATCAGTTAACCAGCATTAAGAGGTCATGTTGTGCTTGTTTCACCCAAAAGCCTGCGAGGTGGACCAGACGACCCATATCAAGCACACAGACATGAAACTGAACTTGATAATTAAATAAAATTCTAATAAAGCTAGACAAAAACAATTTTGATTGATTCAAGTAACGGCAAGCTTGTACAGTATCTTGAAGTGGAATATGTCAAAAGAACCAAGAAACTGAATAATCTTTGTCTGTTTGAGAAGCTCCAATAAGATAGTCGGAAATCTATGGCTACACTCTGTGATACTGATGTAGCTATCTAAACACACTGCTTTGCATCCATCACATTAATGGAGTCAGGTCCATTTCTAGGTGGTATAGAAAAAAAGTTAATGGGAAGACAATGAAGTTTCAATAAATGAAAGTGGGCAAAGAATCTCTCATAATCAATATGTATAACCACAAGGAGGACCACATCCAGTGTTATAAATGAAATTGCCTTGGGTGCAATGGAATATCTACTTCAAAGGCTTGACCTGGAGCAAGAGGACATATTGACACAAATTAGAGTAGTTGTAGAGGGAAAAACAGCTTCAAAAATGATCAAATCAACGAGAAGGTTTCTGGAAGGTCTTTTTTGGAGTATATTCGGTCATTAAATTCTCAGATGAAGTCCTTGGACATTTTTCCTCTGAAAACCATCCTGTTCCAAGTAACATTACGGATGGAACAGGGAAAATATATCACATGTTGAAAATTTCCTGGCCTGGAACAGTCTTTTCCAAATTGGTTCAAGCCGGTTTGTCTTTAACTCCCCACAGTGTTGGTCCTTAAGAACGGGTTGTTTCATGTCATACCATTATCAAAGGACGTAAGTCTCCAGGAATATAGATAACTACTTACTGGAGACTTCAATGCAGCTCTCCAGTAAGTAGTTATCCATATACCTTGAGACTTCAATGCTGCTCTCCAGTAAGTAGTTATCTATATTCCTGGAGACTTCAATGCTGCTTTTTAGTAAGTAGTTGCCTATATTCCTGGAGACTTCAATGATACTCTCCAGTAAGTAGTTATCTATACTCCTGGAGACTTCAATGCTGATCTCCAGTAAGTAGTTATCGACATATCTAAAAACTAAGTGTTCCTTTGAGAGAAGTTTGGTGCTAATTTTCACTCACGAAAAACTAATCAAATTCAGTTTCAGTTAAATTTGTATTAATAATAAAAACAATTAATGGACAAGGGCGCAAAAACAGCAAAATCGGATTTTGGAGACATTGATTTGACAAATCCACGGGATCATAAAATAGTTGACAAATTCGAGACTGAAGAAGTGACAAGAAAGGCAGCCACGAATTGCACAAGACGAAAGGCCGAGATGAAAACTCATATCGACTGCAAACTATTTCCTTTTTATCCACTCTTGGGTTGATGTATAAAGACCATCAGGGTGGTTAAGGTGTTGTTACTCGGAGGATTCTAGTTCAATTACCACCCAGAGAAATTTTCGTGTAGGTTACTTTGGTAAGGCATGGCTCGACTAAAAATAAAAATGTGAGCGGTACACCGGGTATATTGGTTCCTTGATACACCTGGTTGTCTATTAATTTTTCCCCAAGCTCTCTGTATCATAACAACTTTCCAGTGGCTAACACAATTAGATTTATGAAATTATATTCATAGATCTTGAAATGTGCTGTTTATAATCTCATTACTTTATAAATAGATGGATTATGTAAATCGAAAGCGATTTTCCTTTCAAATCATCATTTTCTGAAATTGACACCAAATAATGACCTAATATGAACAAAAGTTGGATTCCAGATAATGCCTGAGGCTGCAGCAGCCACACCTGACTGGAAAAAAGTTGATGATTATGATTGATCAGGAGTGAATACGATTTTTATCATTGCTATTTTTATTACTCTGTTACTATACCATTTTTCTATTTATTTAACAACAACTCATGTCACTTGCAATGTGAATTATTATTCGTATATCATTAACATATTGTCTACAGCCTTGGCTAGGATATATGAGCATTGGCATCCAATTGCTCGTGGTTGGTATGGTGTTGGCGTCCCACCTCGGTGGTCGTGGGTTCGATTCTCGGCCATTCCATTGAGGAGTGAGAGATGTGTATTTCTAGTGATAGAAGTTCACTCTCGACGTGGTTCGGAAGTCACGTAAAGCCGTTGGTCCCGTTGCTGAATAACCACTGGTTCCATGCAACCTAAAAGCACCATACAAACAAATCGACCATTCATGTCCGCAGTTACGAGAGAAATAGGCTTCATTGCGGTGTTACCAAACCATTTTCATGAAACCGAAGGGGACAGGGTAAAGGAATACTTTGAGGCAACTGTACACGTTTATGGATTTAGTTAACTGATTTTTCTGCTTTTTCACTTACTTTTCTAAACTATACCACAAAGTAAAAATATGAAAGAAATTTCCTTATTATTGGAACATTACTTATTGATAAATTCCCCTACATTCAACCTGTATACAACAGTTGTAATAAATCCATTTTTGTGAGGGAGGCATGAAGATCTGAAGTTGGCTCAGTATTTTCTTTTCTTTTTTTTTGTGGCAGGGTTTGGACATGAAATTATCCTCTTTAATCATAAAATTTAAAGTATCTGCAGTTGTAATTTTGATAATGGAAGTGTGTTCTAGAGTCTTCAAATCCCACTAAAAGTTGGTTTCCTGGCGCTCTGCTCTGGACCACACTGGAGGAGCAGTCACCTTATACCCCCTAGCATTATGCCTGCGACTACGGCGCTCGGCAGTAGGTAGTACTATAGTACTCCTCATATTACAAATCATAATCCATCTAGCGCCTCGGTGGCGTGGTCGGTATGGTGTTGGCGTCCCACCTCGGTGGCAGCGAGTTCGATTCTCGGCCATTCCATTGAGAAGTGAGAGATGTGTCTTTCTGGTGAAAGTTCATTCTCGACGTGGTTCGGAAGTCACGTAAAGCCGTTTGTCCCGTTACTGAATAACCACTGGTTTCATGCAACGTAAAAACACCATACAAACCATAATATCCATCTGGTAGTCCAGTGAAATTTCCTTAAAATATGCACCGAGAGATTGAAAGAATAGGAGCAAGCGCATGCGTGACTCACTTTCCTCATATGTTATTCCCGTAAAAGAATCGACTTCGCGAGTGGCATCCATGCACTAGACTCACTTCAGCGGTAGCCCAGCTGTTGTGTGTTAGAAGTCTATCGTTGCTAAACGTTGAATTATTCCTCTGGGTTCCTCTGCTTTGTGTTTTCTTCTTCCTCTTCGCTTCGTATCGTTTCAGACAGGTACGAATTACCCAGGACAGCCTTTGCTTTGCACATGTCTGCATATTAGTGTAATTTTCTATAATTTTTATATATGCCTACATGTCACGTGTATAAAACGTTAGTTATATTGTTATTGTCTGTTTCTGATTGGAATATAGAGGATGAACTACACGATGTCTTAGTTTTAGAGGGTGACTGCAATTTTTGTCTTAAATTTTTGTGTTACCTATTATGATGCGAAAAAGTTTCCGTCAAAAATGTTCATTGTACGCTATGCAAGATTTTATATCGTTAAAGATATTATAATATAGAATTGTTATTATTTCAGCGTGGAGCCATGTTCACTCTGACAACTTTTGAATCGGTGATTAACTCTATTTTGAAAATTCGACTATATTAAGCATTTTCGTACACTTTCACAGGAGGCAAGGCTATACACTAGACCGACAGGAGGCTCGCCAGTAGCTCATCGAATACCAAAGTGGAACACCTTTTACACTCTTCACCATTCTTGCAACAATCTTTCACTTCCTTCATATGAGGACCCTTACCTTCATTTCCAGCACCTCATTCACGCCTTTTGTCCAAGCTGCTTTAAAAGTCTCCCTCTCCTCCTTAGACCTACTAAGGCTTATTACTTTCGAGTCAATCGTTGTGTTCATACATAGTTGGACCATTTCAAGCCAGTAACCTTTTTTGCCCGTAGCTAATCGCATCTCCATATTTCTCACACTTTTAATTCAGCTTACAGCACATATACGCCACGCAAACAGAACACTGGTCATCTCAGCTGCTTCCATTTTTATAAGTCTATTGTAAACTTAAATCGGAAAAGCTTCAACCTTGGTTTCATTTATCTGCTTTCGACACTTTTGCCACAACAATCCCTTCATGCAATCTCACTGTTGCTTCAGTTATTATTTTAGAGCGTTGGTATTTTTACCATTCAAACCTAGGCCAACCCATGATAAAAAAAAAAGTATTTTCACTCAATCTCTCTCTCTGAGAAATATAATACACACACCACACACACACACATATATATATATATATATATATATATATATATATATATATATATATATATATATATATATAAATATATATATATATATATATATATATATATATATATATATATATATATATATCACACACACAGAAATGATTAAGGTATTTGTCTTTGGACATCTAAAATTTCTCTTCATGTGCTTCACATTTTTATTTTCAGGTCGGAAAATATCGATAGCAATACTTTCCGGTCTATGACGGGAGACAAGGCCTTAACAGTGTTACATTTGACAAATGGGGAACGTTAGACCTACAGAGAACGCACCAAGTCATCTGAGATAAGAATCATGTTGTGTGTTCAGATATTACACTTTTTGATTCTCGGTGGTTTGTTGGCCCGTAGAAACTTTGGCTACGCGCAGCAAGGTAAGTCTAATTAAAGTTAATTAAATCCTAAGTGCAGACAGAAAATTTTAAGTCCACCTCAAGTAAATTCGTTAATAAAACCTAGGTGGAGAGAAATTTAAAGTTCACGTTACGTGAAAAGAAAACATTATCACTAAAGTAGCGTTTATTAACAATAGTAATTATACATCCCCGTTACACTGTTCCCAGTATCACAATATACAAAGATTACAAACATTTGTGTGTGAATGCTTTAAAAAAAACATATCAACGGACGCATCACATACGTCTATAGGTCTCCCACAATGTCCTCTAGCTCGTCCCATCACTATCATATGTCATTTACAATAATGATGACACGTACTACGATGCATGATTAACGATCTGTTATGGCTACATAAATCTTCAATGTCCTAAAAGGGTAAAATGACTGCCCAGCTAATTCGTCTGTTCTTTAGTCACGAGAAGCGTTCTACATGTCTATTCTCCTCGTCTCTTACAATATTTAGCGATAAACAGAGGGGAAAATAAGTTCTTTTATGTTATAAAAGAAGGCAGAGTATGTATTTTAATAATGATGTCGCACGCTACGGTTTTGGTGTGTGAAATTACGGTTCTTGGGACATGAGTCCCCTTAGCTATATAAATTTGATTAGGCACATGTGCACCCCCCCCCCCCCCCCCCCCCCCCCCCCCCCCCTACACTCCCCCAATGAATTTTTAAGAAGCTGTAAACTGATGAAGTAGCTGCCGATTTTAATTAATATTCGCCTTGTGTAACCTAACTGTAACCAGAGTCTCTGACTGTAACTGCAGACTGAGTTGCCCGGTCGTAATCAACTGTATAAATGCCTTCATACAAGGAACTCTCTCTCTCTCTCTCTCTCACCCCTGATGTTGGTGAGTTCCGTGTGCTAATAATGATAACCTCAGGTTGTAACACCTCAACGCTGCCTGATAACAGAATAAGTATTTTGGTTAGTTTCATACATTAGTACTACGTTGGCTATTAGTAATGAGAGAGAGAGAGAGAGAGAGAGAGAGAGAGAGCCTATAATGGTATTATCATAAATACTTCCCTGATATAGACAGGCTTGTATCTTTCCGATGTATTGTAAAATCGTTCTGTTATTGTTTTTATAATGTTAAAGTAGACTTAGGCCAGTTTTGCCCACTACTTTCAAGGTCTCTTTTATATGAAAAATGCCACCACTTATATCTTTAATAACCATCAAATTCATGACATGAAAACCTACATATACTTTTCTATATACAACACGTTTTTCTTATAGTTTCCCTAGAAATACTCAAGACTGTAGTACCAGTATGCGTGTCAAGTCCGCGAATTTGCGCGAAAGTACAACGTTCTTGGCGCGAAACGTAATACAACTCTTGGGTTGCGTTTTTCTTTTCTTTCTTTTTTATGTACAAGCGTGTCTTTTCCCAATGTAATATTCAAAATCTACTCTGAACTCGTTGGAATTCATGGCTTTAGACAGTAGTTGTGAATTAATAATGTTCAAGTCGATTAAACTTAGCATTTCATATGTAGCAAACAGATTGAACGCTATTTCCAAATCGCGCGTGACCAAATTACTCTAGTTGTAAAAAGAACGCTACGTAGTACTTCTGTTATCTTGGATCAACATTTGACTTAGCCGATAACAATTTACAAGGTGTGGGCCTATTTGTATTTTATTTATGACATGATTCCTTGTAGTCTGAGCGTCTTTTCAAACTTGACTTTTCAGGTATGTACTTTTTTCCCAGCTTGGAAGAAACATTCTGATTAAGTAAAATGCCTTTTCATTATGAAACATTTTTAAAAAGATTGAATGTAATTTTATGCCCTGCCAAAGTTTATAATTCACACAAACATTTTCCAACCTAAAAACTAAACGAGAGTAATATGAAACGCGATAAAAAAACAAAAATCACTTATTTTGCTTGGAATGGGAGATTCCCCCGCGAGGAGTAGAGTAGAGCTGTTTCGCCCAGTGTATGATATAATTTATGTCCGCTCAGATTGTCTGGTTACATGCGAACTGCGGTAGTAGCTTATTACCGTTCATTTTCTCGGAGTAGCAAGCGTCATGAGCGTGGACAGTACAGTATTGCAGTAAAATGTGTTTAGTGGTTGCGAAATAGCTAGTGTGCAAGGCGCCTCCTTGCCAGTCTACGTCCCAGGTCATTTATGCTTTTTTTTTTTAAATATCCTTTATGTATACTGAATTAAGAGACGTTTATGGCGCGAAAACAAATTTATATAGCTCAATCCAATGTTTGTCTTTTGCTGCCTACTGATTGTTGCTACAGAGTCGGGGTTTTTGACAGTTTAAGTAAACTGCATATGATAGCGGAACAAAGCTGCGGAAAAAACCGACAGTGGCCTTGAATGGAAGTAAGGAAGATTCCTTTTAAGGTGCAATTAAATTATTCATGGACTACCCTTGCGGAAGACAGTGACAGGAGAGTGAATATATATATATATATATATATATCTATATATTATATATATATATAGATATATATATATATATATATCCAATGTAACACGAAGGAACACATGCTTGGGAATATCCTTAAATCCACGGTAGAAAGATGAGTAAAACTTGGTACTTGGAACAAGTACTTTCGTAGTTTATTTCTACATACATTCTCAAGAAGCTACTTAGTGGGACTTGTTCCAAGTCCAGTTTCACTCCTTTCTACCGTGGATTTAAGGATATATATATATATTATATATTATTATTATATATTATAATATAATATATCTATTATATACTAATTAGATATATTATATATAATTTTGTAAAAAAATTTTACATCGTTTGTGCAATCTAGTATACCTTATAAATTGGTTCACGGTGTTTGCAATTGTCCAAGTTTGCGTTAATGCATAGAGGAGTCACACGCTCCCACAATGCCCTTCTCTCCACTCACTATTCCCGTAGAATTCAAGAGGAAGAGGATTGGACACTCTTAAAGAAGCGATTCACATGTCATGGCCAACTTAATTATTGAGACAGGTATTTCGTCATCCTGAAATCACTTCGGGAATAGATTAGTTGAACAATTATCATCCCGTTATGTCGTTTATGGCCATTTGTTTTGTAAGTACGGATATTGTCACGCGTGTATTTTGTTTCATGCAACCTGTTTTTTTTTTATGTGACAATTTTCGTAGCGCATTTTGCTGTACTGTCAGGAAGGAAGTCATTCAAATTGGCGGCTGAGATATATATATATATATATATATATATATATATATATATATATATATATATATATATATATATATATATAATGCTATATCAATTGTATGCAATGTTTCTGTAACCATTTTTAATATTTTTACTATTGTTCTCAATATTGGTACTGCCATTGCCATTATTATCATTATTACCATTTTTGCTACTACTTCAGCAACCGTGTGGATATTGCCAATTATCATTTTATCTCTTTATTTAGATAGGTGGACTGCATTGTATATCCCAAATATATGGCCCTGATTGAGAGAGAGAGAGAGAGAGAGAGAGAGAGAGAGAGAGAGAGAGAGAGAATGTTTGTTATGCGGTGTTATGCGTGCTCAATGTGCTTACGTGGATATATACTATTGAATAATAAAGAAAATAATTATGTTGCCCATCTTTCCGTAACGTCCCATGCGTCTTGTTGAAGATGAATGTACTGTACCATGAGTAAATTGAGGAATAACAGTAAATTAGGCCATTAACAACGCCGCTTGCGGTAAGAAACAAAGGTTTAGCCGTGTTGCTGAATATTCCATTAGCCGAGTAAAGGAATTTACTGACTCCATCACGACCTCGCGCTGAAAAGGCACGTGATAAAAGGAAAGACAAATCAAGACAGACTCTAACCAAAATGTACCGCGTTTAATGGACGGTTTATATGCATGTCAAATGGTAGACTTGAAAATTGTAGGTTTCTTTCGTAGTTTATCATTATTCTTGGCACCAGAAATATCTCTCTGTGTCCTTTCCCTCTAGAAAATTATTTAGTGTAGAGGCGAGGTTATTGTGTTGCTTTTATATGCAAGTTGAGAGGGATTAGGTCTAGCCATGTTGCTTTTATCTGTGAAATAAGACGGACTATTCTGTTTTTCCATCTGTCCATCCGCCAGAGGTGGTCGCGCATGGTAACACTGCGTCTCGGGCTTTAAATAGTTACGTTATGTTTAAGTTTTAGGTAAACAAAAGGATATCTGGGTGTATATTTGCATCTGAAAAGTGTTTAAATAATTTACTGTATGTGAATTACACTGTTAATATTCGAAATAGGATATTATTTAAAGCCCGGGACGCAGTGTTACCATGCGCAAACACCACAGGTGGATGGACATAAAAAAAAAAAAAAACAGTATAGGTCTAGGTAGTCATATTGCCTTTATCTGTGAAAAAAAGGGGCTAGGTGATAGGTCTCACTCTTTCTCTCTCTTTCTCTCTCTCTACTATATGTTATATAAGTGCAAGGGTTCTTAGTTTTTTTTTTTTCTCACCTAAATGTACACCTAATCGGTTCGACCAGCAGCAAGCCTTTACCCCCATATTAATCTGACACGGAAAATGGAATTAGTATTAAGATTATTAGAACAGGAAATGGTACTGCAGCTAAAACAACCAAGTTCCTAAAAGTATAATGATAATGCTCTCTCTCTCTCTCTCTCTCTCTCTCTCTCCAAGAAAGCGAAGGCTGATGAACCCTGTTTTAATGAAGCTATAGCAGTTTATTGGGGTCCACTTCCTCCTTTTAGTTGTGTACTTTTCGACGGTATATGCATCTTTCTTTATTCCTTGACGTTGGCAATCTGAAAACTGTTAGTCCACAGGCTTTTTATTACGTTTGCAGTCACCACCATAACATTCCAAACCGATGAGATACCAACAAATATTTCTTTGGCGCGATGGAAAGGCCCAGTACCTGAGATGACGTCACTGACTGTGTGTATGTACCTGAAGACCTGGAGAGCAAGGAAGAGCTACGATACTATCGTCAGTTACGCTGTCGAGAGCAATTTCAACGAGTTGTATATTGGTAATTTACTTTCAGGATACTTTTTTATGGGAATTAGATTGTAATGGTCTTAGATCTACATCTCTGTAAGTATTAGAAAAATAGCTGGCCTAAGTAGTGGCAATATTTTTTATATATAAAACGGATGTAGCCATAATGTAGTTGAAGTGTTCAAAGTTTTCAAATTTATCGCATCTCTTATCACAAAATGAGATATACACCCAAAATGAGATGAATCCTATTAGATGAACGCTATTTAATGCTATAGGTTCAATGCCTGTTGTAATCATTAACTTCTATTGATTTCTTCCTAACAAGCTGTCCAAGATCTTTCAATTTGCCCTGTTACAGTTTTCACCTGTCATTTAATAGCAAATCCTATTACTCTAGAAACTACTTAGTAATAATAAAATTTTGAACCTAGCTGAAACCAACCTCACCAGATTGTACAGTTTTTCGTCTTGTAGATAGACCCAATGGTGCAGGTTACCCACATTGTAAATCCTGTTAGTATTTATTGTTACATTTACACAAACGGTAGCAGTCTTTAGGAGAAAATTCTCTATAATGATAATTCAGATTTTACTGTCTGAATTGAAATTCATTATTTTAATATCATTTTCTCCCTTTCTCTCTCAAGGGTTTCCTTTTCCGTCGGGTATGATGTTCGAGGTCTGGTGGGACTACGATTCAGTGTGCCAAGTCAATGTTCCCAATGGCCTTCATCAGTGGTGGCGATTTTGTTTCCTGTTGGACATGGAAGAGAAGACATACGCTCTTTATTGGAACAACCAGACCTACAGCGGTCCAATCACAGTCCCTGACAGGATACGTAGTGGTGGAGTATTCATTTTAGGACAAGACCAGGATGATTTGAATGGCGGCTTTGCTGCATCGCAAAGTTTCAATGGAATCATTGCCGATTTCCAGGTCTTTGACCGTTTGCTTTCACAAGATGATGCCCTGGACTTTGTTGCGTGTAAGACAAGGAATTCCCATCTGAAGCCAATTATAGATTTTACAGATGTTGCAAATCAGTGGACCCTTGAAGGTTCTGTAGAGGTTGGTCAGATCTCATTGGAGGATATCTGCAAAACTGAAGGTGATGTTTTGATCATGTTTCCAGAGCCGAGACTATTCTCAGAATCTGCTGCCCTTTGTCACAATCTTGATGGTAGCATTGTTGCCCCAGCCTCCCCAGAGGAGAACAGAGGAGTATTGCCCTATGTCACGCCACATATAACCCAGTGTAAGGATGGTAATGGAAATATTGTCCACCTAGGGGTAATAGGCGAGAAAGAAACGGGAACATACTATTACTATGACAGTGGTAAGCCCCTGAAGTACCACAATCTCTCTTCCCTCACCGTTCTTGATGATATCCAGTGTATGGGTTATCTGATGACTGTTGGCAGTGAAGGGAAATGGTACCAGAACCGATGTAAAGATTACGAGCTTTGTACACTTTGTTCCTTCTCTGGCATAACTCATCTCAAGGTTTGTAGAGTTGAAGACTGCAGTTTATACCAATGCCTGTAAGTTTGATATGCACCTTAGATATATTCCTATGTGCAGTGATGAAAAATCAGTGTGCTTTCTGGGAAGGACAAGATTTTTTCATACTTCATGCCTTCATAATTAGGAGTCTTAAACAATTCTGGTAATTGATGGTAAACACTGCTGAAGTATCTGTAACCTTCTTATGTTAGCAAAAAATAGAGGCAACGCTTTTTCATGATATCAAAATGCACCTGACGTTTGCACTTTACTTACATCCAGATCTTGCTTATATAAGGTCCTTTGTTAATTTTTTCACATCAGTGACTTACCAAGCAATTACATAGTTGAAAGTTTCTTACCTTGGCAGTCCAAAATCAAATTTTGCAGTGGCGCTGCCATTGGTGTTCTGTGAAGGCCCCTTCATGACCCTTGTCCAAGAATGCTGTATCTGTGAAGGCCCCTTCATGACCCTTTTCCAAGAATTCTGTATCTGTAAAGGCCCCTTCATGACCCCTTTCCAGGGATGCTGTTTCTTTTTCTTGAGAAGCCTAATTACCAAAGCTATGCTCAAATCCAAGTGGACGCTCTTCCACTCTTAAAAGTCAAGGAGCATGAGGTTTGAGCAGCCGCCACGTCTTTAGCTTTTCGCCATAGTTTGTCATTGGCTTTTTATCTATACTCTGTTTTTTTCCATCTGTCCACCCGCTTGTGGTGTTTACGTATGGTAACACTGCGTCCCGGGTTTTAAATAGTTACGCTATGTGTAAGTTTTAGGTAAATAAAAGGATATCTGGGTGTACATTTCCAACTGAAAAGTGTTTTAATAATTTACTGTATGCGAATTACACCATTAATATTCGAAATAGGATATTATTTAAAGCCCGGGACGCAGTGTCACCATACGCAAACACCACAGGCGGGTGGACAGATGGAAAAAAACAGAGTATAGTGTAGGTGACAGCATTGGTTTTTCTGGTCTGTGTGCTTTCATGACTGCAAAGTCCCCAGTGAGTAGAGGCAATTCCTGGTCAATACTGCCACGCCTTCAATGGGTTGAGAGCGCCGACCAAGAGGCAGTTATATTCGGCGACTCTCTTGCCAGGTAAGTTACAATAAGCATTGTTACAATGCTAGCAAAATGTCTATTTCAAATTCATTATCATTCTTTTAATGTTTTGAAGTAACTTTTGTCCATGATTCCCACCTACTGTCAATGTGGAATCAGTTATGTAATTGCTTGGTAGTCACTTATGTAAAAATAATATTTTCATGATAAAACAAAGTTTTTCATATACTTACCCATTACATAATCGGATCCCCCCCCCACTCCCCCTACGCATATAGACATGATGGCTCAAACGAATTAAGGCTCTGCTATTTTGCTTTAACGACCCCAAAAGTGGGCGGGTCCTGTTTACCCACACTATCGATGGTAGGGCCACTGCAAAATTTGAATTTTTGACTGTCGAGGCGAAAGATTTCAGCTATTTAATTGCTTGGTATGTATATGTAAAACTTTATTTTATCATAAAAATACCATTTTTGTGCATTAACTGAACTTATACATTTTAAAGATTTTGCCCTTTAGATTCACATAGTTCTGAACCATCACCACTGCAAACTACTTTTTAATTTATGAACTTTGAATAACGAAACATTTTGTTTTAGGTACGTGGACTCTGTGTAGATTCTTTTTTTAAGTTTTTGATAATACGATATATTTGTTTTAGGTACGTGACCTCGTGTAGATTCTTTTTTTTTTTTTTTTTAATAACGATATATTTTGTTTTAGGTACGTGGACTCTGTGCAGATTCTTTTTTTGAATAACGATACATTTTGTTTTAGGTACGTGGACTCTGTGCAGATTCTCTTTTTGACCAAGTGTTCTTGGTCATGGGTACTCCAGATAGCAAACCATACTTCCAAGGGTTTTATTACTCTAATCTTCAGTGGTCTGGAAATGAATGGTTAATGACGTATGTAATGGATGAAGCTACAAATGCATCAATGATTGCTACAAAGCCTAGTAAGTTCAACAAAGACAACTCTTCTTTATCATGTACAAGTATGTTGCCCAACATAACTTGTGCATATTCGTATTAGGCATGATTCATTTTGAAATACTTCCTAGATTATTAATATACTTTACTGTTATTTGTTTGAAAATGTGTTGTCAATTAAATACGTACAGTAGTTTGTGTAAGAGCATTTTACAGATTGTATCAAATGACCATGTACCTAGGGCTTACAGTATACTTATAAAATATCTCAAAATCTGTTCATTACTGGGATTTTAATAGTACGTACTAATATCAAGGTACGATTTTATATGTCAATGTATTTCTTCCCATTTAACCAGATCAGTATCCGGTGGGTCATCATAAGTGGCTTGTACGAAAGGATCCTTGTTCTCTTGGGGAGGAAGCTCGTAGTATTCCTCTTGTGTTTACAACATGTGAGGTAAAACAAAAATATAATAATAAGGAATTTCATTTTACGATATTTCAATTGTATTCTTTTGCTATTTCAACGAGATTACTGTATGTTACCCTTGCTCAAAGTTTTCATAGTCTCTTTGCTTTGAGGTAATTTAATTTACTTTATATTGTCACTGGGTGGTACACATATTGTGAATTGAGAATTTAAAAACACAATATAGTTTAGTAAGGCTTGAAGTTACTCTAATTCAAAATTACATATTATCTAGATGAGCCATACAATAGAAGCAAATTGTAAACAATTACATGCTGAAAGATGTTCCCCTCTCCATACAACTGAGATGGAGTGTAAAAGAAAAAGTGTTTCTTTCTTTTTTATAATGCACACATTTAGCAGAACGTTCAGTGAATTGCCATTATGAAAGTATACTCTATATTGCAATTTTACAAAGGGCATCTAAAAAATTCCATGGAAATAAGAAATATATTAAGACATATAGACTGTAGACATACAGTACCAAATAGTTCATGTTAGCTATTGTTAAATTAGAAGTGTACTTACAGAAAATTCTATAGACTGTACGCTATATATTTAGTACGTATCTATGAATACGTATATTGTAGTTAATAGTCCGCAGCGCCATAACTAATGTCAATTGGCTGTCTTTTTAAACTGTCTAAAATTTTAATTGCTATACTGTAATAGTATATTTCACACTGAAAACCTTTGTCATGCCAGTAATGGTCAATTTCTTGTTTATGCATATTAGTATGTTAGAGTGCCTGGACAATACTTCCCCTTTTTAAGTACCAAATTTCACAATAGGCAGGGCAGTTCACTTGTGATGATGGTTCGTGTGTGAAAATAAGTCAGCGATGTGATTTCTTATTCGACTGTCCTGACCAAAGTGATGAAACCAACTGTAGTCTCATCAAGGCAAGTACATTTTTTTTTTTATCATTTCATTTATTTTTATATTCAAAATAATGACATTTGTAGGCTTCTTAATTCTCCAATTACCAGCCTCTGAGAATT
>NC_087211.1:64808090-64881953 GCF_015104395.2 Macrobrachium nipponense
GCCTCTGAGAATTAAGAATGTTAGCCATTTGATCTGGTTAAACTGTTCATCAGTAATGTTAGCACAGTACTGCTACTTTTAAGCCAGTCTTTCCCTTTACACGAAGTACCTATCTTTGAATATTACAGATACCTGACTCCTACGTTCCTGAACTCCCACCACAGCAGGCCAATAACACAGCAGTCATCATTGAAGTACAGATAAATATCACCTCCATCAGGGCTTTTTCGCTGCTAGATCTCATGTTTGCCTTCGACATGATAGCCTCATATACTTGGAGGGATTCCAGGCTGACATTTTCAAATCTAAAGGTTTAGTCGATTTTAATAGTTTGAATTTGAGTGTAGGAGTTATACTATTTGTTGGTGCATGTGTACCATCAATAACATTTAAGTACACCTACTTACTAATTATGCACAAACATGTTCAACATAAGTTTTGCATAAAGTACAGTAAGTATACATATGCTTAATACTGTACAAATATGTACAGTATTAAGTACATACATAGTATTCCCAGTAGTAAACTATACTTACAGTGGTTTTAAACATATACAGTACGTAGCTACTGTGTATTATTATCAAAATTGAATATTTGAAAATGTACTTAGTTTCTTGCATTTATAACTGTGTTGCCAAGTATCGATCACCATCATTATTTGTCACCATTTCACCACTGTCATATTCACATGAACAATTTATTTACCTAGTACATGTATTTTCATGGTAAATATTGTCTCCAACATCAAATAGTATTCAGGAGTTTGCGGGAGTTTTAACAGTATGCCGTGATTTTTAAAATTAATTTACTGTATTTTGGCATAAAAAATAACAAATTACCAGTCACAGATGTCACCTCTCCATGATGCCTTTTTATGTATTTATTGTTATTAAACACATAAGAAAGTGAAGACATTTTCCTTCTTATAACACTTGACTGAAAATTTTGTATATACCGTAAGTAACTTCAACTTACCAGACTTCTACTTATCAGCTTGTTATGAAAGCGTTTGCTACGCTACCATTTTTTTTTATAATTTTTAAATTAAGTGTGAAGCACAGGTTTGTTTAAGTTGGCAACTGTGGAATTGCTGTGAGCAAGAAAATATCTAGAGGACATGCATGCAGGCTCTAATATAGGATCTTAGCTACACCAGATATTCCATACCAACAGGATAATATGGAAATGAACTTGGTGGGTGGCAATAGTGTAGTTTGGCGTCCGAAAGTATTCCATGAAGAAGGATCCGGAAGCAAGGTGAACATTGAGGAAAGGGTGTCTCAGGTCTATGTGAAACGAAATTCAGGACCTCTTCCTGACCACTTATCCCGCTTAAAAGAAGGTTAGAATTACTGTAAACATTTGCAAGAACCCATACTGGCATAATACCAGATTAATCATAAAAAGCAACAACAAATATTTGCAAGCTAATAATAAGTAGTAGAACAAAGCAGTAGTGTGTTGATAAGAAATTGGAGGCATTAGAAATTTTTTTCATGTACCAAAGCAATCCAAACTTTAATGCAAAGGCTCAACAGGTTATACAAAGCTACATTGATTATTTCAAGATTTGTAAGAGCATTGCAATCTATCAGTTATAAGAAAGATTTGTATTTTATGTTGCTTTAAATTCCCACAAATTTATATAGTTTACCATTTTATGTTACTGTAATTTGGAAAGATCAGTAAGCCTTTTTCCGTATTGTTACTTTGAACAACTTTAACCTACCTAAAAGCATCAAAGATTCTTGCCTTGCATTAATGATACTGTTATTACCTAACCAGCTCCTCTTTCTGAGGTGTTTCCAGCTTTTATATGTTATTCATATTCATTGTATGCATGCTTAAAATAATTTCATTATTTGTGTGATTTTTGGATTTAAAAAAATGATGAAATGTTGAATTAAAACATAAAAAAATAATATTACTGTATGAGATTTTTGTCAGTCTGTCATACAATATACAGTATTGCTAAAAAAAACTCCCAACTGTATTGTAAACGCTAAATAACCTAGTGTGAAGGATTTGAAAAGATGAGCTAGTATAATTATCTGATGGATCTTTCATCCTTCCACAGATGAACTGTACAAAGGAAGTGAAAATAACATTGTTGATCAGAGGACACTAACGGTAACATCTAACTGTTTATTTGACCTTTCAATGTACCCATTTGATGTTCAAACTTGCCAACTTATCATTCGATCAACTCATGGAATCAAAAGTGTAAAGCTGAATACTACTGGAGTGAACTTTGTGGTAGGTTACAACTTAAATACTGTTTCACGAAATATATGGAGTGAGGAACTTATCCAGGACCTAGTTTTTTTAAATCTTAAGTCTTGCAGTAACTTTTTTAAATGTATATAAGTTTTTATTTCAAATTCATTTATATATATGCCTTAGTCATTTGCTAGGAGGTTCCCCAGGCTTACCAGGCTTTTGTTTATCAGATAGAAATATTATTACTGCTGTGCCTGCTTCCTGACATCCACAGGCATGCATGAGTTAGTTACCTCACTTTTACAGAGACTAAATATGTGAGGCAATAACTTGTGGCATTGGCAGTACAATAACATTGTTTATTGAATACAGGTACTACAAAATGTAAGTCTGTATAAAAGCAGTGGTTTGTTCATTCCAATGAAACATTTTGCTTGGTCAGTAGTTGACACTGTTATGCATTAATTCACTGCTACTATCAGTGCATTTACTCTTTACTCTAATTAGTATTTTTAATAATCAATTCCCCATGACATACTGTTTAGGGCAAGCGTCGTCTCTTAGAGTACAACGTAAATGAGCTGAAATCTGAAAACTCAGAATCGCAAGGAGCAAGTGAAATCAGAATCTACATTAGATTTGTCAATCTGTACAACTACTACATTTCTGGCACGTAAGTGGTTTGGCATTTATCAAGAAGTATTGGATAAATTTAAATGTGCAAGTGATCTCTGTTCGAGTACTATTTGGGGTTCGGATGTCAGTTGTATTATAATTATAATACATACATTGAATTTTTGTGCAAGTGTAATATAGAATAGGTTTGGCACTTGAGTACTACTAATTACATTCCAGGCAAACTAAAGCATGTACATAAATTCAAATCTGAAATTTTTAAATATGGAAATCCAGTGTACATAATTTTTTGTAAGTTAAATTTGGTATTTCATATCTCCATAGGTATGTGCAACTTACAGAATATTAAAGGTTCTATGCAGCAAGCCTTCAGCCCAAGATACTGTACTCGATTCCTTTTAGTCTCCTCCAGCCTAATCTGACCAAATTCATCTTATATACCTTGCACAATTTTTCAGTTTGCATTTAATAACAAAATCCTTAAGGCAAGCCTGAAAAGTCCTGAACTGTAACTCATTTGTACATTTTTACCTATTTTACTATGAGTAAAATAATGGCATTAGTGTATAAAGTATATGCAGTAATAAAACAAGCACATGTATATACTTGATTGTATGTGTTATATAATTTTTGTGAAATATGAATTGCTTGTAATTTTTTTTTTTTTCATTTTCACAGCTATGTAGTACCTACAACGTTACTCATGACAATCACATATCTTACTTTCTTCTTTCCTCTGGATGACTTTACAAACCGTATCATGGTGTCACTAACAGCACTCTTAGTGCTTGCTGCACTTTTCCTTCAGACAAATCAGGCGATGCCAAGAACAGCGTACCTTAAGGTAGGAATGAAAGAACCTTTGATGCTTGTACTTTTAAAGACCTGTCAAAATTATGTAGGCAGTCCCCGGGTTACGACGGGTTCAGCTTACGACGTTCCGAGGTTAAGGCGCTTTTCAATTATATTCATCAGAAATTATTTCCAGGGTTACGACGCATGTTCCAACACTCATCTGTCACAAAAAATATGACACAAAAAATGCTAAATAATCAATATTTGAAGGTTTTGGGATGAAAAATGCAATAAGAATGCAGTTTACATAGTTTTTAATTAATGCACCCAAAGCATTAAAAGTTAGGTTTTCTTAGGATTTTTTACGATGTTCCGGTTTATAACGATTTTCGGCTTACAACGCGTCTCAAGAACTGAACCCCCGTCATAACCCGGGGACTGCCTGTATTGGTTTTGTAATAATGTACAATACTACAATTATTTTCATTCTGATTCTGTTGCCAGTAGCTACCTAATTCTAGATATGGACAGTCAGATAGCAATTAATGATTTGCAAACTACAATGGCATAGATGTACTGGAAGTTATGTAGCTTGTTAGCCCTTAATGGACAGATATTACCATATGAATAAAGGTGCGTCCACACGGTCGAACAGTGTCCGACAGACAAACATTGTTACCATATCATAGACGAAGCAGGATGACGTCATAAGCATTGTAACCATGGATGTAGATATAGCAACGGACAGTGGTACCAGATGAAGTTGTATACCAATGTTTTTACTCTGCTCACAAAGCAAAGACCGGCAGACAATTGTTAACTGGTAACAATTTTTGTCCGTCGGACATTGTTCGACCGTGTGGACACACCTTAATAATAATAGGTTTTGGGTGGTGGGCGGATTAAGTCATGGTGAGTATTACACGCCATCGATCTGTAGGAATCAGGCAGGAAAAAGGTTACATGAATTGACTAATGGCAACTTTTAGACTGTCTTGGTCAGCGTTTGTGGGCATCTCATGAGTCAGTTGTGTTCTTGACTTCTTGACTTGGAGGCGTATTGTGCTTCTCTCTCTCACATGACATCTTTTTATATATTTGCTCATAAATATACCTGCTGTTGGGTTTGGTTCTTATCTTTTATGATAATATATCAGTTATAAATGTAATTTTGCAAATAAATATTAGAAAAAACAAGTATAATCCAAAAAAGTTACTGCATCTTTAATCTCGGTATTTTTACATAAATATTTTAAACAAATATACTCGGAATTTGTTACCGATTTTAGTTCTTATCTGTTATGATACTGTGTGAGCTTAATTATAATTTTACAATAAAATAAATTATTAGAAGAAACATGTTTGAACTGGTAAAACTTGAGATTGTCCTGTAAAAAGGGGCCCAAAAAGGGGTTGTAAATAGTCACTTTCAACTTACCATGGCAGGTAGGGAGATTTAAAAAAAAAAAAATCTTACAACGTGCATTTACATGTCTTTCTCTTTCCATTGA
Source organism: Macrobrachium nipponense (assembly GCF_015104395.2). Lineage (NCBI taxonomy): Eukaryota > Metazoa > Arthropoda > Malacostraca > Decapoda > Palaemonidae > Macrobrachium > Macrobrachium nipponense. The sequence continues at coordinate 64,813,253 of NC_087211.1, forward strand.
TTATTTTTCTCAAGTTGGCAGACTTCAAAATTTGCCTGGTCTAGGTGCTGGATAGTTTTTTTTTTTTTTTTTTACCCTGGCTCTTAGGTTTAGACTGCATAAGTAATTTATTTCCTAAGATAAAACATTACTAACACAGCCAATGCTGCTTATTTTTTTTTTTCAATTATTTTTGGGCTCTGTAACATAAATATCACACCTTTATATATATATATATATATATATATATATATATATATATATATATAGTAGTATATATATATATATATATATATATATATATATATATATATATATATATATATATACAGGCAGTCCCCGGGTTACGACAGGTTCAGCTTACAACGTTCCGAGGTTAAGGCGCTTTTCAATTACATCAGAATTTATTCCCAGGGTTACGACGCCTATAACGCTGATCTGGCACAAGAAATATGACACCAAAAATGCAAAATAATCAATATTTGAAGGTTTTCTGGATGAAAAATGCAATAAGAATGCAATTTACATAGTTTCAATGCACCCAAAGCTTTAAAACTAAGGTTTTCTTAGGACGTTTGACGATGTTCCAGCTTACGACGATTTTCGGTTTTACAACGCGTCTCAAGAACGGAACCCCTGTCGTAACCCGGGGACGAAGCTGTATATATATATATATATATATATATATATATATATATATATATATATATATATATATATATATATAAATATAATATATATTATATATATCTATATTATTATATACTTATATTATATTACATATACTATATACATATATATATGTTATAAATATTTATATTGTATATATATATATATATTAATTATTATATAGAAATATATATATATATATATATATATATATATATATATATATATTATATACACACATAGCATAGCATCATCATCATGGTGTAAACACATATTCACTTGTTGCAGTATTAAGAAAAGGATTCTGGCTACAGTGTGCCTTGATCAGTACTCTGTATGCTGTACTGAATATCCCTTCAGCTGAGATGCATTTCTTGCTACTGTCTTGTATTTCTCATCCACTTCTTTGGTGTCGTCCAGCTCAAGGACTCTGTCCTATTCATATTCAGCCCTCACTAAAGCGAAATCCTTCAGACACACTCAGTGTGAATCAAGAAAATAATACAGACCAACAGGCTAAAACTACTTCATGTATATTATAGTGGTACAGGAATATCATTGTTATTAATGCAATAGGTGCAGTGTATCTTTTTGTATATTTTGTAGTCCTCTCTTACTCCCATATCCACAAACCATACACAGACCTCATATGTAAACATATATATATATATATATATATATATATATATATATATTATTATATATATATATTATATATATATAATATATTATATATATACAGGCAGTCCCCGGGTTACTTTTTTTTTTACGGAACGGGGGTTCTTGTTTCTTAAGACGCGTTCGTAACCCGAAAATAAAACGTCGTAAGCCGGAACGACGTTCTTGAAAACATGTCCACATGGAAAAATTTCACTAATTAGCAATTTTTCTTAGGGCCGTATCTCTAAAATCATCACTAATTTACTTTTTTTCATGTGGCAACACTGTGTATTCACAAATTACTGTATATTTTTATTAAAATACAAGAGAGAGAAGAGAAGAGAGAGAGAGAGAGAGAGAGAGAGAGAGAGAGAGAGAGAGATTACCATAAAACCATTAAATTCCTTGCCCATTGTATGGCATTGTTAAGCTCGAGTGTCACTGGAGTTATGAGGTAGGGAAATTGATACAGAAAAAGACAAAGGAAGAATTTTCCTTTGAAATTAGTTATCGTATTATTTACTACTTTCTATTATTATTATTATTATTATTTGAAAATATAATAAACGCGTGCATCTACCATAAAATTCTCGTCATCTCAGTAAGAAACAGAGGAATTATCCTTACAAGTGAATTGAAAAAGGTCATTTTCATCTCTTTAAAATACGACCATTATGAATTTGTAATTAAAGTTTTATTATTATTATTATTAAATAACTGAAATTATCAATAAACATTTTACATACTAGTACCATAAAAATTCTTTCATCTTGGTAAAAGAGAGAGAGAGAGAGAGAGAGAGAGAGAGAGAGAGAGGAGAGAGAGAGAGAGAGTGTTTATCTCTCTCTGTTCTCTCAAAAATACTTATAACGCTTTTTCCAGCGAAAGAGAGGGAGGAGTTACCACTATGACACATTTATTATCTTGTGTGAGAGAGAGAGAGAGAGAGAGAGAGAGAGAGAGAGAGAGAGAGAGAGAGAGAGTTAACCTTAATTAAAAGTGGACATGGATAGATTAGTACCTATTGTATTTCTTTAAAATACTATCACATATGAATTTTGTAATTACAGTTATTATTATTATTATTATTATTATTTGAAAGTATTAAAAAACAAATAGTACAAGTACATAAAAATCTCGAGTCTCAGTAAATGAGAGAGAGAGAGAGAGGAGAGAGAGAGACGAGAGAGAGAGAGAGAGAGAGAGAGAGAGAGAGGGGGGGGAATTTCATGAACACGTGATTGCAACACTTGCAGCTCTTCCCCCTCATGGCTCTCACAGAACTTGAATATATCTTGACAGGGTTTTAGTACCTGGATCTCGAGAAAAGGTTACTGGAAGAAGACTGGGATTTCCTTCATTCTTCCATAATTTTTTAAATATAAGCTAAAATCTTACTATCTCACTATGGTATTTTCTTTAATGAATTGATATTATTGCTGTATAAAATAATATTAATATTTGAAAATGGTAAATCATTTATTTATCATACAAAAAAAAACATACATCTTTGTAGTAGAGAGAGAGAGAGAGAGAGAGAGGGAGAGAGAGAGAGAGAGAGAGAGAGAGAGAAAGAATTATTATTTTTATTATGGGATATCATTTCAACTTATTAAACTTACTAATACAGTATTAATCAAAATTAATATTTGAAAATTAGTAAATCATTCTTGTATTATAAAAATGTATTTAGTCATGAAAATAAACATCAAATACACTAATTAGTGATTATTTTCGTCGGAAAATACAGAGAGAGAGAGAGAGAGAGAGAGAGAGAGAGAGAGAGAGAGAGAGAGAGAGAGAGAGAAAACTATGGTTTTTATATCAAGTCTAAATAGAGTATAAATGGATTCTTTAAGTGAAATAATGTTTCAATGATATTTTGCTTTTTGTTTTTTGTATTAAAGGATGTGTATACTGTTTGAGAATGCGTTCCTTATCCTTGACTATGGTTACCATACAGTTTAATAGCGTAAATTAATTTTATGTGCCCTCCCCTCAGAAAACTAGTTGTTTTTTTCTGTTGTATGAGGTAATCCGTTAAAAAGGCATAAAAAAAACCGTCTTCTTTAACCCTTGGGAATTTGCGTTGTAAATCTCAACCCCAGAAAGGAAAACTTTTAGTTTTGTTTTAATTATGTTTATACTGGAAACAAGCATGATTTTTTTTTTTCATTATTTTTGCGCTTTTTGGGACTGTTATTAAATTCCTGCGGCCAATCCCAAGCTAGTTGTATTCATTTCGCTTCCCCCCCCCCCGGGGAAAAAAACTAGTTTTTCTGCCATATGAGGCGTCACTAAAAAAAAATGTAAAAAATACGACATAAAAAAAAGTTTTGTTGAAAATCATCATAACCTCAAAAAATTTTTGTTTTGTGGTTAAAAACCTAAACCAAAAAACTTTATTTTTTTATTTTATATACTGTGCTAAACTAAAATTAAAGGATTCTTATCATAGTATGCGTTTTTTTTTTTTTTTTTTTTTTAAAAAGCGTCGTTAAACTCGGGAGCGTCGGGAAACGTCAGCGTCGTAACCCTCGGAACAAGCGTCGTAAACCCAGGGGCGGATTTTTCAATGAACATTTAAGAAAAAGCGTCGTAACCTCGGAACGTCGTAAGCTGGACCCGTTCGTAACCTCGGAACGTCGTAAGCCTGTGACCCGTCATAACCGGGGACCGCCTATATATATATATATCTCTCTATCTATCTATCTATCTCTATATCTATCTATATACTATATATATATTTATATATATATATATATATATATATATATATATATATATATATATATATATATATATATATATATCATATATATATATATATATATATATATATATATATATATATATATATATATATATATATATATATATATATATACATATACATATGTACTGTATGTACAAAAATCTCAAGTGTTATGAATAAAATAAAAATGATTGTAAATTATCGTAGGTGTCACTATGAAGTTTTTCTTGAAATTTAGAAACTTTACAAGTTTGCCGCAGGTTACAGCGAGTAACGTACTCAATTTTTTTTTTTCAAGCAAGATGAAAACTTATAAAGCATTAAAATCTACTAATGTTAACTAACCATATGGCCTGGTAAACTTTGGGGTAAAGGTGAACTACAGGCAGTCCCCAGGTTACGACGGGGGGGGTTTTTTCCCCCGTCCTTGAGACGCGTCGAAAAGCCGAAAAAATCGTTCGTAAAAGCCGTAACATCATCAAAAATCCTTAAGAAAACCTTTACTTTTAATGCTTTGGGTACATTGAAAACTATGTAAACTGCATTCTTATGGCATTTTTCATCAAAAAAAAAAAACTTCCAAAACAAATATTGATTATTTTGCATTTTTTGGTGTTCATATTTCATCTCCCAGATGAGCGTTGTAGGCGTCGTAACCCTGGAAATAACGTCTATTGACAAGCGTCGTAACCCGGGGACTGCCTGTATTGGATATAAGAACTGTGGGTAATGGGGATTAATGTAGTACTTATGCATTAAGACTTTACGTTCATGACTTAACAAAGGTTTCTTCCATCAGCTTGTGGACGTATGGTTTGTTTTCTGCATTGCTATGGATTTCATAATTGTTGTGATTCTGGTGGTGATAAATTATCTACGTGAGAATTGCTACCACACCGTGACACCAAAAGATCTCACTGTGAAGAGTGACACTTCCCTCCCAAAATCCTTCAGAAAACATCCTCAGTTACCATGGTTACTCAACACCTCTTCCAGAATCATTGTACCTTTAGGATTCATTTTCTTTACCATAGGATATCTTATCTATACAGTTAATAATTGGGAGGGATAATATACGTAAATAAAATCACTTTAGCACTTTTTTTCATGTAAAAATGCAGGTTTAGAGGTATGTTTGCCATATAAGACGATCACAGTTTTATTAAATTAAATGACACTAAGTTGCTGTTAGTTGGTACATAAATTAAAGTTATTGTCATTATTGTACCAAAAAATTTTTTAAATCAGTAACTTCAAGGACTTTTAAAATGTTTGGCAAAGCTCACCATTACAAAAAAATTATAAACTACTAAGAAAATATTGGCCTTTTAGTGAACAACGAAGCTCATAAGTCAAGCAGACTGGGAACTATGATTATTATTATTAATAGGGGTTAGTTTTTCCAGACCTCTGAGTCTCAAGTAGACTCTTCTCGGGCTGGTTCTCAGGGATCAATCCTGAGAAGAAGAAGAAGAAGAAGAAGAAGAAGAAGAAGAAGAAGAAAAAGTATTAGACTATTTGAGAAAACCCGTCTTATTTAAAAAATTTATTTTATGATTTTATAATTGAAAAATCCCTGCTTTCAGCAAGAATATTTTTTCATTTCCGAAACTCCGCAGAAAATAAATAGATCTTTGCTGGGTCCAATTTGGGCACTCAACAAGCAAATGCTGTACTGTCATGGGTGTTTGGACACTGTTACATTTCACTGGGTCAGCATGTGGTGTGACATCAAGTGACCATGTGAGAATCTTGTGTGTCCTATACGTAGCCTTGCTAGGATCACCCTCTTTTGATCTTCCTCCTGTGAGGATGTCCTCCATGCATAGACTTCAGTTTTTATATTTTTTAAGTTTATTTGTTGTTGGCACCGAGGCCCATTCTTCTTTCCAATCCTGGTAAATTAATGTTTTAACTGATTTTACCCAGTCTGACACTGGGGCATATGAAATTGTTGGAGGGATAGTGCAGGCTAATTTGGCAGCAAGAGTCTGCAATATTCATTTCCTTTTATTCCCACGTGTGCTGGGATCCAACATATTTCCATTGATATTCTGATTGGAGGAGTTGATGAATTTTTATTTGGATTTCCTGTACTATTTGGTTTCCTGGTTTATACTGTTCTTATTGCATCTATAGCGCTACGTGAGTCACTGAAAATAACAGACACACTTGCTTCGCCTCAGATATCATATCTAGAGCCATCTGTATGGGCTGTGACTTCAGCAGTAAATACTGATGATATTGAAGGTAGGCTTTTTTACTTAACATATTTTCGAATATGCAGATGCTCCTACTCCAACATTATTTTGGAGCCGTCTGTATATATCATAAATTTGTCGCCTTTTCTTCTAATGTGCTCCAAAGCATGTTGGCGGTACATTTCCGTACTTGTCATTTGTTTTTTGAGTAGGTAAGACAGGGAGGTACATATCTTTACTCTATTTAAAATCCATGGTGGTGGCAATTCCATTGGTGGTGTGAAAAATTGGATTCATATTATGTATGTTCATTATGTATCTAGCTCTTTTTGGGAAAAGAGCTAGTACTATTAACTGCTGTTACTTGATTACAGTTTTGGAAGCAGTAAGTAAGCTGCAGGAGACGATCCCGCTTGCATTGAAAGACCTCTTTGTATTGTTATTAAATACGGTGATGTTTTAAGGGCAAAACACCTGCCTCCACCAAAAGTGAGTTTGTTGGGGACGATCGGAGGAAAGCTCCGTGCACAATCGCACGCCTTCATGGTGCCACTGCATCGAGAGATTTTAATGCAGATTCTGAGGCGGATGAATATTATTGGACAGCAGTAATCTATAAGGATAAGACTGTTGCCTTTATATATAATTAATAAAAATGTCTCGCTTTGCTCCCCAATTTAGTGTGTGATAACTTTTTTAATATGGTAAGGGCTTTGATGTCTTGGCTTTAATGTATTTGATGTGCTCTTTCCAATTTAAATGTTGATCAAATATTACTCCTAGATACTTGATTTTTTGTTTTGTACAAAATTGTATTTCAGTGCTATAAAGATGCAGTTTGATTGTTTGGTTCTTCATCCACCTTTTGTCTTTGTAGAAGACGATTGCTTTTGTTTTATCAGTTGAAAATTTAAATCCAACTGAATTTGCCCAACTACATATATTTGAAATGGCAGTACTGAGAAACTCTCTGAGCATGTCTCAAATTACTACTCGTATAGTAAATGACAAAGTCATCAACATATAAACTGTTTTTACACAACTTGGTAAATTTATATAGTAATGTCATTGATTGCTAAAGCAAACAATGTACAGCTCAAGACACTACCTTGAGGGATTCCTTCTTCCAATTTATAGGTTACTGAGTAGGAATTTTTCTACTCTTACTTGAAAAGTTCTGTTGTTAAGAAGTTCTTAATAAATATTGGTAAGTGGCCTCTTAGTCCCTCTGGAGTGGATTTGTTTTTGCATGATGTTATGTTTCCATGTTGTATCGTATGCTTTTTCTATATCAAAAAAATATAGCTACTGTTAATTTCTTTTGTTCAAAGCCTTTTTTGATATGATCTTCTAAATGTGTTAAGGGATCTAGGGTTGATCTGCCAGCTATTGAACCAGATTGTGTTGGTGTTAAAATGGATTCTTTGGTTATTACATACGTTAATCCTGCATTAACCATTTTTCTAAGATTTTGCATAGGCAACTTGTTAGAGATATCGGTTCTATAATTGGATGGATTACTTCTTGCATCCTTTCCTGGTTGTTTTATTGGAATAATTATGGCATGTTTCCATTTATCAGGAAAGACACTCGTTTTAGCCAGATACTATTGTAAAATTTTAATAAATATGATTTAGCTATAGGAGCTAATTTTTCTATCATGTTTCAAATGATATTTTATCATATCCTGGTGCAGAGGGATGACAAGAGTTGTATGGCATTATCTAGTTCATCCATGTTAAAAATATAGTATACTCCAGGTCTTCAAGAGTTTCAAAATTGAGTATTATATTTTCTTTTGTTTTTGTTTTCTGATACTTTGAAAATGTGTATCTAGGCTGGAGTAAGCACTGATGTTTTCAAAATGTTTCCCAATTATGTTTGATATTCATAAGTATCATGGTATATTTTTCCATTTAAATGTATTGCACTTCTTGGATGTCTTATATGGTTTTCCATTGATTTTCCATTATCTTTTGCCAGACATCCCTTGTGGATGTGTTTGAAGATATGTTTGAGACATAATCCTTCCATGATGCGATTTTTTCAGCTATTACCGTTTTTCTAAATTGGCTGTATATTTGTTATATAGTGGTTTAATGTGGTTAATTGTTATGTTTGTTATAACTATTTTGTTTAATATGTTTATACTATAGGGCATTTTGTTGAGTGATTTAAGGCGAGTTTTGAGTCTGTTTAGATTGCGACTCAATATATGTTTTATTTTACTAATGTTGTTAATGTTGGATTCCACCATGGGACAGGGGATTTTGTGAATGTGTTTGGTTTTTGGAATACTTTTATCTGCAGCATTTATTATGAAGTTTGAGAAGGATTCACATGTAGTATTGTGATCTTCATTTATGTGGAATGGTGGTATGTTTCGTGTGTATAGGAAATATTTATCCCAGTTAGCTTTTGGGATATTATATCTTGTAGGTGGCAATATTTTGACATTACTTAAGTAGTTCAGAATGATTGGGAAATGGTCACTGTGTATGAATCGTCTAGGACGTTCCATTCAAATTCTCCGCTACATCATTTGAACATAATGAAATGTCAATTGAAGAAAAGGTTAGGTGTGTATTTGAAAAATATGTTGGAACTTCACTTTCATTGAGACAACTACAGGTTGTGTTTCATTATAGTATTCTCTATGTTGATTCCGGATGTGTCAGTTGGGGTTAATAATACCCATAATGGATTATGTGCATTAAAATCTCCTACTATAAGTAGTGGTTCCTGTATACTTTTGCTAATAAGTGCAGAAAAATCACTGAAAATTTGCATTGAAATTTGGTGGTTATATAAATTACAAATAGTAATTTTACTTTTATCAGGCATATACAGTTTAATGATGTTATTTGATATGGCATAGATGGTATGTCAACAGGTTCATATGTAATGCTATTATGAACGTATATGGCTGTGCCTAATTTTCCACCGTCAGTTGGTGAATAAACAGGCAATTTTATTAGTGTGGATATTTGTTAGGGTTACTTCCTATATGTTGTAGACATATGCACATTGGGTTGTGGTCTCGTATGATTCTTTGTAATTCACCCAGACGTAGTCGGGTTAAGAGACCCATTATAATTCCATTGAATGATTTTATATTCCATTATTGGGAGGAATTGGTGTTAAATTCTGTAAATATTTGATTGCTGATTTTACTTTATCTCGTAGTTTATATGCATTTGAATTTATTTGTGGTTTTTTAATCGTTGTATCTGTATGTTGGTTATTAGATTCTGCAGTTGTTTTTCATAGTTGAATATTAATAAGTCAATTTTTGATTTTATAATTTCCTTTTTGTATTTTAGGATTCAGAACATAATTCGTTCTCATGTTGGTGTGTTAAAGGGCACCTCCTTAATTTGTAAAATTGTCAATACAATTTCGTACTGTGTCCTCTGTCTTGGTGTTAGTTAGTTGGTTATATGTACTTACAAAGCATTCATTACAACCACAAGATGAAGTTTTTTTGGTGGTCTAGCTTTAGAAATTTCTGGTTTTGTAATTCTATTGTTCCTTTTCTGTAGTGATAAGGACTGTTGGTTTGCGGGGTTATTTGTTTTGTTGTTGTTAATGGGATATTTCGGTCTTGTGGATGGTGGGGGGTGATAGTTATATTTTGGTTTGGTTTAATGGTATGATTTTCATTAGTATTATTTGATGGAAATTGTAAAGAGTGATATTTACTGTCCAGATGTTGGCTGTTTGATTGAGATTGAGGGTAATTGTGTATTTCCACTTGTGATGAGGTTAGTTTTAATATCTTTTTTAAAATGTTCTCCTGGTGTAGTTGGAGTCTCTTTTGGATGATTGTAACTTTTCAATATTTACTTTTTTTCCCTTAGGTAGGGTTCTTTCTAATTCTTTTCTTTTGCCAGTTCGATTATCATCATTATTTAATTCTTCTTCTATTGAAGTTCTTTTTTCCAAGTTTCCAGGTAACTGAATCATCTATGTTAGTGGTGGTATTAGTTGTTGTAATATCACTTTTATTTTGGGCTTCAGTATTATTGGTATGAAATCCAGTTTCCATGTTTATACTATCTTGTTTGTCATTGTGCTGTTTGATGTCTTGATTTTAGTCACATTTGAAAAGGTGGGGGTTTTGGATGGATTGTTAACGCCTCTTACTTTTAGCTCAAGTCTGGCTTCCATGACTGACATTCCTGTCCTATTTATTAACAACTGAAGTTCTGTGTTTATATTGGTAAAATGAACACTCCTTAGATTTTGTGTGATGGGCTAGTCCACAATTAATACATTTTGATTGATTACAGTTCCAATTAGTGGTATAGGTCATACTGATGCACAGACTGCACATATAGCTTTATTACGGCATCTTTTGTATGTGTGTCCATACCTTGAGCACTGTGTACATTGTAGTGGTTTAGGAACTAAAGGACGAACTTCTCTATTTTGTCCAAGAATTTTTATTTTAAATGGTAAGTCTTGGCCTGTAAATTTTATTTTGGCAATGTTGATATTTTTACTTTTATCTTTCCTACTTGAAATAGAGTTATATTTTCTAAATCGTGGATATTGTTATATCTCAATTTTAGGGAGTCTAGCAATAGTTATTTTGAAGGAAGCTCCTGCTCGCTATTGGGTAGGATGACTGTAACATGTACATAATTCAATGTTTCATGGCTTGTAATTATTACCTTTATATTATTTATTTCTGTTATGCTTAAAAAGGCAGTGGACTGCTTTTTATTGGTTACTTGGATAAGCCATTCATTGTCCTTGATGTGTCCGCATTCCATGTTCTTGTGTTGGATATATGTTAAGTAATTTTGTTTTCTAGCATCGCTGCTGAGATTTTGTTGTCAGCTTTGAGGACTAGAAATCTTGACCAATTATCTGGTCCAAAGAGGTCATCAAAATGTACCAATGTGGGATTAAGTCGGTAATTTTTGTTTCTTTTTGGTCCTTGTTTTATGTATGTTGCTTGTCTATTATGATTTTTATATTTTTCTGTATTGCTGGGAGGATTATTTGTCTCTAATTCAGAATTATTGTTCATCATATATGGTTCCATAGTACGATATTGGAGTTTACCAATCTATTTTTGTTTGTTTCTTTTTTATTATTTATGCACTCTATTTGGTTTTTCTGGCTCTGCTGCGTTACTTGGAACAGGGTGTTCCTTTGTATTCTTTTATAGTACTTTCACACTACTTGTGGCAGTACCTAGAAATTCGGGGAGTGACGTGCCAATGGTCATCAACTGTGCCGTAGTTTTTCCATCATGGGGAGCCCAGGGGGTACTCAAATCAGTTTATTTCACAGTCATAAATTTGAGTTGTTCAAAAAAAAAAAAAAATTCTGAAAAGATATCATTGGCCCTTCACGAAGTTTTAAACTTCTGCCAAAGGCACAAGTGAGAAAGGACTCCCAAATGTCCGCATCCCTACCCTACCCCAAAAGGGGATGGCATAACATGATTAGTATGGCCCAAGTGTAAGCAGAACCCACTTGCTAGGACTAAGAGTATTATGTTAATACAATTATCCCCATCCTAATCACATTATGGGCAAACTGGATAGAATGCCGAGAGTTCTATTCCTAGAACCAGGGCCCCCCTGGAATCCGTGGTCCAGCTCCACAGAATAGTTCCGCCTGAAAAACAGGTCTGAACATTGTCGGGTAGATGATGATCTACCACAGTTCTCACTATTTAGCTTCGGATTTAACTCACGTTTAGCCATGATATGTTTTCTCATTTATTTGCTTTCAAAAATTTTTCTTTTGGCAAAAAATGGAAAAGTCCACATAAGTTTACTCGAAAATATATAATGTCATATGGGACTCTTGGGTTCGAACCTGGGAAGAGATTCCTGAGGTTCAAGAGCCCCCTCACCACGTCAAGGTGGTCCCAAAATGAGGGGGTGGGAACTATGAACACCGTTATGTTTCGTAAACAACAAAGTTAGACTACCTCGATGATTTATCATTTCAGTGACTTCATATTATCTATCAATGTTAAAATGGTATTGTATCATGAGTACCAATAACAAAAATTGTCTAATATAATTGCCTTATAATAATGGTACTCTGGGTAAAGCTAGTAACAAAGTGAGAGCTTGCTCACCCTAATGTCTAATTACGGTAATTACCTAAGGTAGTTAATTTAACTACAATTGTTTTGTTTACGGTATTGATGGTTGTGTTATACTAGTGATTCACTTGAATTACCTATGGTTTTTACCATTGTTGCAGTGTTTTGTTTATGTCACTAGTTGTGAGGGTAGTTATTATTGACACAACTATCAACACTTCAGGGGTAGGCATATCATTAAAAATCTCAGCAGGATTTAAGGTTTGCTCTTTTTATACTAAAAAAATGAGACAACCCCCATTCTGGCTTTTTATACTCTGCATGTAAGACAACCCCATTTTGGGGGAGATTTTTAAGGTTAAGAGGTTGCTATATACAGTAATAAACTACTTTAATCACCACTGTTTCAAGTGCACTCCTTTCAAAAGTCAGAATAAAAAAATAGTCAAAACTTTTTGTTAAATGAATTTGTGACTAATCATGTTATCATAAGCAGCAAATTTTATTATTCTTATTAGTGTATGGTATAACCAGACTTAATTTTATATGTTAAATTGAAAAGTGTTGATTCCAACAATATTTCCGTCAAGGATATACGTATTTCCAAAACTTTATATTAATTTGTAGAAAGGTGGGTAATCATACTGTGTGTTTGTGTCCTTCTGCATTGATGTCATTTGGTGTATTCAGTAAAAAGTACCATGGGTATTTGCATAGTCCCTTGAAAATATTGATTCTGACAAAATATTTCCAAAATTTGATATTTTGAAGAAAAGTGTGTAATCATATAAGTTCGTGTTCTTCTGCATAGTCATTCAACAAAAAGTACCATGGGTATTTACAAATATAGCAGTACCTCAAATAACAGTTAGTTTACACTCCAAATGGAATTGTTTCTATTGAATGCACGTTAATAAAATTGATAAACCTTTTACATTCCTCTGTCTTTTCACACAATTATTTTTGAAATCAGAATGTAATTTTTTTGGGTAGTTTCTTTTTATGAAGAAAACTGTACATTAAAGTATTGCATGTGTGCATAAAGGCCTTTAATCATAGCCTCAAATGTACATTTTCCTAAAGAGAGTACAAAACTTTCATTTTACTTAATTGTGCCAAAGTATTCTGTAGCAGAATATCTTTTCAAGCCAGCTTGCTTGCCATAATGAAAGGGCAACACTTCTAGTGAACATGAAAATTATTCAAAATTTTGTGTGAAATGTTATTTTCATGATAAAATAAATTTTTGAACATACTCACCTGTAGTTATATATATAGCTACGTCCCTGCGTCACGGCAGAATTTCAAAACTCGCGGCAATCGCCGATTGGGTAGTCAGGTGCACCACCTGTGCGCCTCTACCAGGTACGTAGCCACCATACCAACTATTCTCAGGATCTTCCATGCCCATAGTTTCTAGAGGGAGGGGGCGGTGGGAATTTAATTATATTATAACTACCAGGTGAGTATGTTCAAAAATTATTTTATCATGAAAACATAACATTTTCAAACATCTAAACTCACCTGGTAGTTATATATATAGCTGATTAACCACCTTTTGGTGGAGGGTCAGAAAACAGCTATCATCGTTGGAATTGACATAAGGGTTAATAAAAACACAAACTTACGGGTTCGTACCTGTTAAGGAAGCTGACTTTAATGATATCCTGTCTCATTGTGTCTGCTTTCCTTATGAGGTCCAGCGATCCACCCAGGGGGCTGAAGACCTCTTGGAGACTGTCAAACCGGTCAAACCTCTATGTGACTAGACTCCCTACAATACTCTTGTTCCGGGCACTACTAAGGAACAAGTTGATCACCTGACTAAAGATCAATGATTGTGGAAGGACTGCATCCAGTCTCCACAAAACAACCATAACTTTTCAATAGTTCCAAGAGAAGAAAAAGAGTATTGGATTATGGGTTTTTTAAGGGGTAGACCCTTTTCCCACTACTGAAAGAGCTGCTACAAAACGGACCCAGTGTGTAGCAGTCTTCATACAAAGTTTGCACTTGCGTTAAGATAGTGCGACGCAAAAAACTGACTTGCTCCTCCAGAATGTTTGCGTCCAGGATATTCTGAAGAGATCTATTTTGTTTAAATGCTACCGAGGTTGCTACAGCTCTAACCTCGTGAGTCTTAACTTTAAGCAGCTTCATATCTGCTTCAGTACATGCTGAATGCGCTTCCCTAATTAATTGCCTTATAAAAAAGGATAGCGCATTCTTCGACATTTGCAGAGAGGGTTTCTTGACCGAACACCAAAGCCCTTCTGAAGTGCCACGTATTTGTCTCGTTCTCTCCAGTAATGCCTCAGAGACCTTACCGGACAAAGAACTCTCTCTACTTCCTCACCCGTGAGATCCGAGAGGTTCGGAATTTCGAATGACTTGGGCCAGGGTTGAGAGGGGCGTTCGTTTTTTTGGCTAGGAATCCCAACTGTAGCGAGCAGATGGCTTTTGCCCTGTCTGGAAACCTACAGTTTTGCTGAAGGCATGGATTTCGCTGACCCCTTCTTTGCTGTTGCTAGGCTAATCAGGAAGAGAGTTTCATGGTGAGGTCCTTAAGGGATGTTTCCTGTAAGGGTTCGAACCTGTCACTCATGAGAAACTTGAGGACTACATCCAAATTCCAAGATGTTGAGGATTGTATTCTTTCCTTAGTTGTCTCGAAGGATCTAAGAAGATCTTGTAGATCCTTATTATCAGATAGATTAAGGTTTCTATGCCTGAAGACAGCTGCTAGCATGCTCCTATTAACCCTTGATAGTAGAAGCAGAAAAGTTACGTCTCTTCTTGAGGTATAGCAGAAAATCTGCTATCTGAGTCACAGAGGTACTGGAAGAGGAAAATAGAGTTGTTCCTGCACCATCCTCTAAAGTCTCCCCACTTCGATTGGTATACCTTAATGGTTGAAGACCTCCTTGCTCTTGCAATTGCACTCGCTGCCTCCCTCGAAAATCCTCTAGCTCTTGTGAGTTTTTCGATAGTCTGAAGGCAGTTAGCTGAAGAGCTTGGAGGTTTTGGTGATACCTTTCCAAGTGGGGCTGTTTGAGTAGATCTACTCTTAACGGAAGGCTTCTTGGGGTGTCCACCATCCCATTCCAGTACCTCTGTGAACCATTCTCTTGTCGGCAGAAGGGTGCCACTAGAGTCATCCTGGTTCCTTCGTGAGCCACAAACTTTTGTAACATCTGTGTACCACTTTGAATGGGGGAAAGGCGTACACGTCTAGATGTGTCCAATTCAGAAGGAACGCATCTATGTGGATTGCTTCGGGGTCTGGACTGGAGAACAGTAAGTCTCCATCCGTCTTGTCTGCGCTGTTGCAAAGAGATCTATGCAACGGGCCGCCCCAGATTCGCCATAGACTCTTGCAAACTCCTGATGGGAGAGTCCATTCTGTTGTCAAGACTTGATGTTTTCTGCTCAGGATGTCTGCTCTCACATTCTTTTCTCCCTGAATTGAAGCGTGTTACCAGAATCACGTTTTTTTCCTTTTGTCCAGAGGAGCAGTTCTCTTGCTGCTCTGTATAGAGAGACTGAGTGAGTCCCGCCTTGTTTGCTGATGTAGGCCAACGCCGTTGTGTTGTCGGAGTTGACCTGTACCACTTTGTTCCGGACTACGCTCTCTAATTCCTTGAGAGCTAGGAAACTGCAGTCAATTCTTTCAGATTGATGTGGAACTTTACTTGCTCTTCTTGTTCCAGAAGCCCCGAGACTTCTAACTTCCCCAGTGTTGCTCCCAGCCCGAGTCCGAGGCGTCGGAAAACAACACTAGGTCTGGGTTCCTCTGCTCTAGGGAGAGGCCTTCCTGGAGCTTGACGGGATCGTTCCACACTGTAGATAGTGTTTCATGTCGTTCGAAACAGGAATACACATTGACTCTAGTGTCTTCTTCTTGTCCCAATGCTGATTTAGATGAAACTGCAGAGGGCGTAGGTTTCAGTCTTCCCAAGGAGACAAACTGTTCTAGCGAGGAAAAGGTCCCCCAGCAGACTCATCCATTCCCTCGCAGAGCACTTCTGTTTCTTTAGGAAGTTTCTTATTTTCTCTAAAGCTTGTTCCGTTCTCAATGTGGACGGAAAAGCCCGAAAAACCTGACTCTGAATCCTCATCCCCAAGTACAAGATTTCCTGGGATGGGATCAGTTGGGATTTGTGGTGGTTTATCAGAAGGCCTAGGTCTTCTGATAATCGAATTGTTTTCTGAAGATTCTCCAGACAGTTGGCGTAGGAATGGGCTCTGAGGAGCCAATCGTCCAGATACAATGAGGCTCTGATGCGTTTCTTGTGTAGCATTGCTGCTACGTTGCTCATAAGTTTTGTGAAAATTTGAGGTGCGGTATTTAGACCGAAAAACAAAGAGCTCGGAATTGAAATGTTTCTGTCTTGTAAACAAATCTTAGGTACTTTCTTGGAGTTTGGGTGGATCGGGACGTGAATATAAGCATCCTGGAGATCCAACGAAACCATCAGTCGTCTCGTCTGACTGCAGCAAGAACTGATTTCGTTGTTCTCCATAGTGAATTTTGTTTTCTTCACGAAAAAATTCAGGGAACTCACGTCCAAAAATCGGTCTCCATCCGCCCCAGCCCGAGTTCTTGGGGACCAGGGAATAATCGATTGTAAAACCCGGAGGGACTCCAGGTTCTGAACTCTTTCTATTGCTTCCTTCTGAATTAGCATAGAAACCTCTTGTTGTATCGCTAGAGTCTTGGACTCCTCTCTGTACTTGGCTGACAGATCGATCGGTCTTTCTGCTAAGGGGGGTTTTTTCCAGAAGGGGATCTTGTATCCTTCTTTGAGAAGCTGAAATAGACCAAGGATCTGCTCCCTTTTTCTCCCATGTTTGCCAGAAATTTTTGAGTCTGGCTCCTACCACTGTCTGAAGAAGAACTTTGTCAGACTTTATTACTTCCTCCTCTGAAGCCTCCTTTCTTGGAGTTTTTGTAATAGGTCTTGCATTCCCTCTCCTGAGGGATCTACCTCGAAAGGGCCGAGAACTACGTGGTAGAGGAGTGGTTTCTTTAAGTTTCTGTCCTGCAAAACTTGACGGTAACAACTCTCCTTGCTGCTTTAGTCATCAGATCTTGTGTCGCTTTTTTGAGTCAGAGCTGAGGATACTTCTTTTACCAAACTATGCGGAAAAAGATGAGTCGAAAAAGGGAGCGCGAAAAGCAGTTCCGCTCTCTGAGTGAGCGTTACTCCACTCGAAAGAAAAGAACAAAATTGGGCCCTTTTCTTCAACGATTCCAGCTGAGAAAGGGAAAAGGGCTGCTAGCTCGTTCGATCCCGTCTCGAAGCGCTTTGTCAATGCATGGACATAAGTGTTGGAAAAACGAGTTCTTCCGTTTTGGTAGACTTCAAGTTTTCAATTTTGTCTTTGTCCCAACGAACCCAGAGTCCAGTCTAGGAAGTTAAAGACTTCGAAGGCTCTAAAAATCCATTTGAGGAGGTGGTCCATTTCAGAGGAAGACCAAAACACTTTCGTCTTCCCATGGCCGTCCGACGAGAAGAGTCCACAAGACTAGAGAAGTCCCCATGGGAAGAAGCTGGAAACTCCCAAACCTAGGACTTCTCCAGTGTCGTACCAGATGCTGGATCTGGAAGCTAATCTGGCCGGAGGAAATGAGAAAGCTGTTTTTTCCCTGGTCTTTCTTAGAGTCCATCCATTCTTCATTAATTTCAAGGCTCTTTTCGAAGAGCGCGATAATACCATCTTCGTAAAGTCGGATTCTTTAGAAGCCTTCCCTAAAGTGAACTCTGAAGGTGGAGAACGAGGGGCAGCTGGCACAAAACTTTCTGGAAAAAGTTCCGCAAAAACTTTCATAAGCCTTTTAAGATCTGCTGAAGGTTGTAGATCTGTTTGATATTCTTCCTCGGAAACGACTTGCATCTGATCAAAAGGAGAATGGGGGATGTCTTCATCCTTTCTTCTGATTGAGACACAACTGATGTAGCGATGTCTGTTGCGTTTGTTGCATCCTCTGCTGTCCAGTTTCTTGATGCCTGGAGTCTCGGCATCCTGTCTCATGACGATTTTCGTCCTGGCGTCTTGCTTCAAGACGTTTTTTCGGTCCTGGCGTCTTGCTTCAAGACGTTTTCGTCCTTGGCGTCTTGCTTCAAGACGTTTTTTTCGTCCTGGCGTCTTGCTTCAGACGTTTTTCGTCCTGGTGTCCTTCCTTCAAGAAAAACTTCTTTCGTCCTGGCGTCTTGCTTCAAGACGCTTATCGTCCTGCTGTCTTGCTTCAAGATGTTTTTCATCCTGGCGTCTTGTTTCAAGACGTTTTTCGTCCTGTCGTCGTGCTTTAAAACGTTTTTCGTCCTGGCGTTTAACAGTAAGAGTAGCAGGTTGATATGACTGCATAAGAGAGGAGAGTTTCTGCTTAAATCTTGCAGTACGGAAAACTGTGGAGCTTCTTGCTGCTGGGAACAGACTAGAGAAGTTGCAAAGTCAATCTCTCTCTCTTCATTCTGTTCGTCTTGAGATGAAAGGCCTGAAGAACGCCAATCCGAAGGAGGAGCAGGAGCATGCACTGAAGGCATCCAATCGTCCGATGCTTCCTTTACTCCTACCAAAGACGACGGCCGCCTGTGCGGTATCTTACGTCTTATATTGGTAGGAGAGCAAACATCGGAGACGAAATGGAAGCGAACAGGAGTTGTAGCACGCACCGAAAGTCTCCCTTCGTCCGATCCTTCCTTACTTCCTGCCAAAGACGACGGCCGCTTGTGCGACATCATGCGTCTTGATTTGGCAGGAGAGCAAGCATCGGAATCGAAAGAGAAACGATCCGGAGTTGCAGTTTGCACCGAAGGTTTCCCCCTTTCCAATATTTCCTTGCCTCCTACCAAAGACGATGGTCGCTGTGCGACGTCTTACGTCTTAATTGGTAGGAGAGCAAATATCGGAACCTGAAGGGAAGCGCTCGGGGGCTGCTCCAATGACTACATCCTGGACGCTCTTGACGTATATCGTCCTGGCGTCCAGTATCAAGACGCTCGGCGTCCTGGGATTTCCTTTTAATGGGTCTGGATTTAGAAGTCTGACGCCAGCCCCGTCTGGGTACTGCGTCGTCAGAAGACGAAGAAAAGAAAAAACACTTTAACCTCGCCTTTCCTATAGCGAGGGTGAGCGTCCTGGGGATCGTCTACAGGTACGCTCGAGGGGACGACCGCTCGGGAGCTAAAACCTCTCGCCTCCCTTCGTCGGTCGACTTTCCTTCTCACAGGGGTTGGTGAGCTTGGAAGAGGTCTAGGACTAGGAGCAACGGACAAGTCCGAGCGGCCGCACCCTCCACTGCACTTGCACTAATTTCACTAATATCTCTATATTAGACCATAATTTATCCCTGTCTTGTGCCAGGGATTCTACCCGTTGACCAAGGGCTTGAATGGCCGTCATCATGTCCTGTAATGATGGACTTTTACCTGTTTCTGAAAACTGGATTTGGTAATGATACAACAGGAGGAGGATCAATAGGATTATCGAGGGATAGAGAACTATCTATTCCTTGACTGTCTATGGAGGAGCGAGACAAGGTCTTCTTCGCTCTCCTTATCTATCCTCTCTAATTTACGCACATAGCGGTAATATTCATCCATTCAGTCTCAGGCAAGCCCACACATTCATCACATCATCACCCTATTTCCACAAACTTTTCCTCTGCATTTACTACAAATAGAATGAGGATCTAAAGAGGGGATTTAGCAAGTCTAGTCTTGCAACCTTTTCACACCAACATTCTCAAACTTGAAGCAGAATCAGACATGAGAGAAATCAAAAAGAGAGATCAAAAACAAGCAAAGGTCAAACCAACAATAATTCGAAACGAAATCAAAATCCAATCAAGCGAAAGCCAAAGCCAAAGTGTACTTCACCAAATAATACTGCAAAAGACACGGGCTATAACGAGCGAAGTTCCAACGATGTCACCGTAGCGGCGGGCAGGGAAGATCTGAGGAATAGTTGGTATGGTGCTACGTACCTGGTAGAGGGCGCACAGGTGGTGCACCTGACTACCAATCGGCGATTGCCGCGAGTTTTGAAATTCTGCCGTGACGTCAGGGACGTAAGCTATATATATAACTACAGGTGAGTTAGATGTTTGAAAATGTTATTTTCATGATAAAATAAATTTTGAACATACTCACCTGGTAGTTATATATATAGCTTACGTCCCTGACGTCACGGCAGAATTTCAAAACTCGCGGCAATCGCCGATTGTTGGGTAGTCAGGTGCACCACCTGTGCGCCCTCTACCAGGTACGTAGCACCATACAACTATTCCTCAGATCTTCCATGCCATAGTTTCTAGAGGGGAGGAGGGTGGGAATTTAATTATTATATAACTACCAGGTGAGTTATGTTCAAAAAATTATTTTTAATCATGAAAATAACATTTTCAAACATCTAACTCACCTGGTAGTTATATATATAGCTGATTAACACCTTTGGTGGAGGGTTCCAGAAACAGCTATCATCGTTGGAATTGACATAAGTGTTAATAAAAACAAACTTACGGGTTCGTACCTGTTAAGGAAGCTGACTTTAATGATATCCTGTCTCATTGTGTCTGCTTTCCTTATGAGGTCCAGCGATCCACCCAGGGGGCTGAAGACCTCTTGGAGACTGTCAACCGGTCAAACCTCTATGTGACTAGACTCCCTACAATACTCTTGTTCCGGGCACTACTAAGGAACAAGTTGATCACCTGACTAAAGATCAATGATTGTGGAAGACTGCATCCAGTCTCCACAAACAACCATAACTTTTCAATAGTTCCAAGAGAAGAAAAAGAGTATTGGATTATGGGTTTTAAGGGGTAGACCCTTTTCCCACTACTGAAAGAGCTGCTACAAACGGACCCAGTGTGTAGCAGTCTTCATACAAAGTTTGCACTTGCGTAAGATAGTGCGACGCAAAAACTGACTTGCTCCTCCAGAATGTTGCGTCCAGGATATTCTAAAGAGATCTATGTTGTTTAAATGCTACCGAGGTTGCTACAGCTCTAAACCTCGTGAGTCTTAACTTTAAGCAGCTTCATATCTGCTTCAGTACATGCTGAATGCGCTTCCCTAATTAATTGCCTTATAAAAAAAGGATAGCGCATTCTTCGACATTTTTGCAGAGAGGGTTTCTTGACCGAACACCAAAGCCCTTCTGAAGTGCCACGTATTTGTCTCGTTCTCTCCAAGTAATGCCTCAGAGACCTTACCGGACAAAGAACTCTCTCTACTTTCTCACCCGTGAGATCCGAGAGGTTCGGATTTCGAATGACTTGGGCCAGGGTTGAGAGGGGCGTTCGTTTTTGGCTAGGAATCCCAACTGTAGCGAGCAGATGGCTTTGCCCTGTCTGAAACCTACAGTTTTGCTGAAGGCATGGATTTCGCTGACCCTCTTTGCTGTTGCTAGGCTAATCAGGAAGAGAGTTTTTCATGGTGAGGTCCTTAAGGGATGTTTCCTGTAAGGGTTCGAACCTGTCACTCATGAGAAACTTGAGGACTACATCCAAATTCCAAGATGTTGAGGATTGTATTCTTTCCTAGTTGTCTCGAAGGATCTAAGAAGATCTTGTAGATCTTATTATCAGATAGATTAAGGTTTGCTATGCCTGAAGACAGCTGCTAGCATGCTCCTATAACCCTTGATAGTAGAAGCAGAAAAGTTACGTCTCTTCTTGAGGTATAGCAGAAAATCTGCTATCTGAGTCACAGAGGTACTGGAAGAGGAAATAGAGTTGTTCCTGCACCATCCTCTAAAAGTCTCCCACTTCGATTGGTATACCTTAATGGTTGAAGACCTCCTTGCTCTTGCAATTGCACTCGCTGCCTCCCTCGAAAATCCTCTAGCTCTTGTGAGTTTTTCGATAGTCTGAAGGCAGTTAGCTGAAGAGCTTGGAGGTTTTGGTGATACCTTTCCAAGTGGGGCTGTTTGAGTAGATCTACTCTTAACGGAAGGCTTCTTGGGGGGGTGTCCACCACCATCCATTCCAGTACCTCTGTGAACCATTCTCTTGTCGGCCAGAAGGGTGCCACTAGAGTCATCCTGGTTCCTTCAGTGAGCCACAAACTTTTGTAACACTCTGTGTACCACTTTGAATGGGGGAAAGGCGTACACGTCTAGATGTGTCCAATTCAGAAGAAGCATCTATGTGGATTGCTTCGGGGTCTGGGACATGGAGAACAGTAAGTCTCCATCCGTCTTGTCTGCGCTGTTGCAAAGAGATCTATGCAAGGGCGCCCCCAGATTCGCCATAGACTCTTGCAAACTTCCTGATGGGAGAGTCCATTCTGTTGTCAAGACTTGATGTTTTCTGCTCAGGATGTCTGCTCTCACATTTTTTCTTTTCTCCCTGAATGAAGCGTGTTACCAGAATCACGTTTTTTCCCTTTTGTCCAGAGGAGCAGTTCTCTTGCTGCTCTGTATAGAGGAGACTTGAGTGAGTCCGCCGCCTTGTTTGCTGATGTAGGCCAACGCCGTTGTGTTGTCGGGAGTTGACCTGTACCACTTTGTTCCGGACTACGCTCTCTAATTCCTTGAGAGCTAGGAAAACTGCAGTCAATTCTTTCAGATTGATGTGGAACTTTACTTGCTCTTGTTCCAGAAGCCCGAGACTTCTAACTTCCCCAGTGTTGTCCCCAGCCGGAGTCCGAGGCGTCGGAAAACAACACTAGGTCTGGGTTCCTCTGCTCTAGGGAGAGGCCTTCCTGGAGCTTGACGGGATCGTTCCACCACTGTAGATAGGTTTGTTTTCATGTCGTTCGAAACAGGGAATACACATTGACTCTAGTGTCTTCTTCTTGTCCCAATGCTGATTTAGATGAAACTGCAGAGGGCGTAGGTTCAGTCTTCCCAAGGAGACAAACTGTTTCTAGCGAGGAAAAGGTCCCCAGCAGACTCATCCATTCCCTCGCAGAGCACTTCTGTTTCTTTAGGAAGTTTCTTATTTTCTCTAAAGCTTGTTCCGTTCTCAATGTGGACGGAAAAGCCCGAAAAACCTGACTCTGAATCCTCATCCCCAAGTACAAGATTTCCTGGGATGGGATCAGTTGGGATTTCTGGTGGTTTATCAGAAGGCCTAGGTCTTCTGATAATCGAATTGTTTTCTGAAGATTCTCCAGACAGTTGGCGTAGGAATGGGCTCTGAGGAGCCAATCGTCCAGATACAATGAGGCTCTGATGCGTTTCTTGTGTAGCATTGCTGCTACGTTGCTCATAAGTTTTGTGAAAATTTGAGGTGCGGTATTTAGACCGAACAAAGAGCTCGGAATTGAAATGTTTCTGTCTTGTAAACAAATCTTAGGTACTTTCTGGAGTTTGGGTGGATCGGGACGTGAAAATAAGCATCCTGGAGATACAACGAAACCATCCAGTCGTCTCGTCTGACTGCAGCAAGAACTGATTTCGTTGTCTCCATAGGATTTTGGAATTTTGTTTTCTTCACGAAAAAAATTCAGGGGAACTCCACGTCCAAAAATCGGTCTCCATCCGCCCGAGTTCTTGGGGGACCAGGAATAATCGATTGTTTAAACCCCGGAGACTCCAGGTTGTGAACTCTTTTCTATTGCTTGTCTGAATTAGCATAGAAACCTCTTGTTGTATCGCTAGAGTCTTGGACTCCTCTCTGTACTTGGCTGACAGATCGATCGGTCTTTCTGCTAAGGGGGGGTGGGGGTTTTTTTCCAGAAAGGGATCTTGTATCCTTCTTTGAGAAGCTGAATAGACCAAGGATCTGCTCCCTTTTTCTCCCATGTTTGCAGAAATTTTGAGTCTGGCTCCTACCACTGTCTGAAGAAGAACTTGTCAGACTTATACTCCTCCTCTGAAGCCTCCTTTCTTGGAGTTTTTTGTAATAGGTCTTGCATTCCCTCTCCTGAGGGATCTACCTCGAAAGGGCCGAGAACTACGTGGTAGAGGAGTGGTTTCTTTAAGTTTCTGTCCTGCAAAACTTGACGGAACAACTCTCCTTGCTGCTTTAGTCATCAGATCTTGTGTCGCTTTTTGAGTCAGAGCTGAGGATACTTTCTTTTACCAAAAACTATGCTGGAAAAGATGAGTCGAAAGGGAGCGAAAAGCAGGTTCCGCTCTCTGAGTGAGCGTTACTCCACTCGAAAGAAAAGAACAAAATTGGCTTTTCTTTCAGATTCCAGCTGAGAAAAGGGCTGCTAGCTCGTTCGACCCGTCTCGAAGCGCTTTTGTCAATGCATGACATAAGGTGAACGAGTTCTTCCGTTTTGGTAGACTTCAAGTTTTCAATTTTCTTTCCCAACGAACCAGAGTCCAGGTCTAGGAAGTTAAAGACTTCGAAGGCTCTAAAAATCCCTTTGAGGAGGGTGGTCCATTTCAGAGAAGACCAAAACCACTTTCGTCTTCCCCATGGCCGTCCGACGAGAAGAGTCCACAAGACTAGAGAAGTCCCCATGGGAAGAAGCTGGAACTCCCAAACCTAGGACTTCTCCCAGTGTCGTACCAGATGCTGGATTCTGGAAGCTAATCTGGCGGAGGAAATGAGAAAGCTGTTTTTCCCTGGTCTTTCTTAGAGTCCATCCATTCCTTCATTAATTTCAAGGCTCTTTTCGAGAGCGCGATAATACCATCTTCGTAAAGTCGGATTCTTTAGAAGCCTTCCCTAAAGTGAACTCTGAAGGTGGAGAACGAGGGGCAGCTGGCACAAAACTTTCTGGAAAAAGTTCCGCAAAAACTTTCATAAGCTTTTAGATCTGCTGAAGGTTGTAGATCTGTTTGATATTCTTCCTCGAAACGACTTGCATCTGATCAAAAGGAGAATGGGGGATGTCTTCATTCCTTTCTTCTGATTGAGACACAACTGATGTAGCGATGTCATGTTGCGTTTGTGCATCCTGCTGTCCAGTTTCTTGATGCCTGGAGTCTCGGCATCCTGTCTCATGACGATTTTCGTCCTGGCGTCTTGCTTCAAGACGTTTTTTCGTCCTGGCGTCTTGCTTCAAGACGTTTTTTTCGTCCTTGCTTGTCTTGCTTCAAGACGTTTTTCGTCCTGGCGTCTTGCTTCAAGACGTTTTTTCGTCCTGGTGTCTTCCTTCAAGACTTCTTTCGTCCTGGCGTCTTGCTTCAAGACGCTTATCGTCCTGCTGTCTTGCTTCAAGATGTTTTTCATCCTGGCGTCTTGTTTCAAGACGTTTTTCGTCCTGTCGTCGTGCTTTAAAACGTTTTTCGTCCTGGCGTTTAACAGTAAGAGTAGCAGGTTGATATGACTGCATAAGAGAGGAGAGTTTCTGCTTAAAATCTTGCAGTACGGAAAACTGTGGAGCTTCTTGCTGCTGGAAACAGACTAGAGAAGTTGCAAAGTCAATCTCTCTCTCTTCATTCTGTTCGTCTTGAGATGAAAGGCCTGAAGAACGCCAATCGAAGGAGGAGCAGGAGCATGCACTGAAGGCATCCAATCGTCCGATGCTTCCTTTACTCCTACCAAAGACGACGGCCGCCTGTGCGGTATCTTACGTCTTATATTGGTAGGAGAGCAAACATCGGAGACGAAATGGAAGCGAACAGGAGTTGT
The DNA here is from genome assembly GCF_015104395.2 of Macrobrachium nipponense. NCBI lineage: Eukaryota > Metazoa > Arthropoda > Malacostraca > Decapoda > Palaemonidae > Macrobrachium > Macrobrachium nipponense. The sequence goes on from NC_087211.1 coordinate 64,839,133, forward strand.
AGCACGCACCGAAAGTCTCCCTTCGTCCGATCCTTCCTTACTTCCTGCCAAAGGACGACGGCCGCTTGTGCGAACATCATGCGTCTTGATTTGGCAGGAGAGCAAGCATCGGAATCGAAAGAGAAACGATCCGGAGTTGCAGTTTGCACCGAAGGTTTCCCCCTTTCCAATATTTCCTTGCCTCCTACCAAAGACGATGGTCGCCTGTGCGACGTCTTACGTCTTAATTTGGTAGGAGAGCAAATATCGGAACCTGAAGGGAAGCGCTCGGGGCTGCTCCAATGACTACATCCTGGACGCTCTTGACGTATATCGTCCTGGCGTCCAGTATCAAGACGCTCGGCGTCCTGGGATTTCCTTTTAATGGGTCTGGATTTAGAAGTCTGACGCCAGCCCCGTCTGGGTACTGCGTCGTCAGAAGACGAAGAAACAAAACACTTTAACCTCGCCTTTCCTATAGCGAGGGTGAGCGTCCTGGGGATCGTCTACAGGTACGCTCGAGGGGACGACCGCTCGGGAGCTAAAACCTCTCGCCTCCCTTCGCTCGGTCGACTTTCTTCTCACGGGGTTGGTTGAGCTTGGAAGAGGTCTAGGACTAGGAGCACGACAAGTCCGAGCGGCCGCACCCTCCACTGCACTTGCACTAATTTCACTATTCACTTTAATATCTCTCATATAGACCAAATAATATCCCTGTCTTGTGCCAGGGATTCTACCCGTTGACCAAGGGCTTGAACGGCCGTCATCATGTCCTGTAATGATGGACTTTTACCTGTTTCTGAAACTGGATTTGGTAATGATACAACAGGAGGAGGATCAATAGGATTATCGAGGGATAGAGAACTATCTATTCCTTGACTGTCTATGGAGGAGCGAGACAAGGTCTTCTTCGCTCTCCTTATCCTATCCTTCTCTAATTTACGCACATAGCGGTAATATTCAATCCATTCAGTCTCAGGCAAGCCCACACATTCATCACATCTATCACCTATCTCACAAACTTTTCCTCTGCATTTACTACAAATAGAATGAGGATCTAAAGAGGATTTAGCAAGTCTAGTCTTGCAACCTTTCACACACATTCTCAAACTTGAAGCAGAATCAGACATGATGAGAAATCAAAAAGAGAGATCAAAAACAAGCAAAGGTCAAACCAACAATATCGAAACGAAATCAAAAATCCAATCAAGCGAAAGCCAAATCCAAAGTGTACTTAACAATAAAAAATACTGCAAAAGACACGGGCTATAACGAGCGAAGTTCCAACGATGTCACCGTAGCGGCGGCAGGGAAGATCTGAGGAATAGTTGGTATGGTGCTACGTACCTGGTTAGAGGGCGCACAGGTGGTGCACCTGACTACCCAATCGGCGATTGCCGCGAGTTTTGAAATTCTGCCGTGACGTCAGGGACGTAAGCTATATATATAACTACCAGGTGAGTTAGATGTTTGAAAACAAAACTATCAAAACTAATAGCATACATTATGTATGAAATTGATCAATTACACTACTTAAGTCAATATGGACATACTTCATTTCTAGAATGTTTAACAATATGCCTTATGGGCAGAAGTAAATCATACTTCTCTTGTAAAGATTTAAATTAGTTTTCTGTTAAAAGTGTACTGAATAAGCTACTCTTCCTGCACAAACAAAGGTGCTGTCTGTGACTGTCTTTTGTCTATCAAACAATAAACTGAAGGATCTGAAAAATATGAAGAAACAAATGTTTTCATCACTGAATACAGGCATGGATAGCTGTCAAATAATTATAATCACAATTTACCCAACATTTTGGCATTTAGTAGTATATAAAAATATGTGTGCAAAAATACATGTATTATTCATGCTGTTACCAATTCACCCCCTTTATTCTTTACTAATTTTTTAGGGCAATATCACATAATTTCAGTGAGAACTAGTGAATAGGACACAGGTAAAAATTTAAATAAAAATCAAGGAAGGAGAGGAGTTCCTGTCAAATAAAAAACTACAACAAGGAAAAATACAATGTGGCAGTAGTAACTGTTGAAAATAAATGAGGCCAAATAACGAGGGTTGCATGAAGGTTTATTGCCACTGAATTCCAAAATTCAGATGACTCGCAAAAACCTTGGCATCAAGTCCTGTACCCTGAAAGTTACTTGTAATGGATTACACAAAATACATTCAAAGCCACTTGACATTCTATTAAAAAATAATGTTTTATACAAGAGTCAAAAATTCCACTTCTAACAAGGCTGATCCAAAATTATTCCCCCTCATATGGGAGATGAGAACAGAAGTGAATAAAAACTATGAGGCAGACAGCCAAGTGGGTAGCCCACAAAGGGAATGCAGCTGGAGACTGAAAGGAAGTTGCAAAATCTTACTAAATTACTTAGTGTACCAATAAAGGGAAACCATAACACAAACCACTTTCCTGCCATATGGAACTGCAAGACAAGCAGAATAATGATAAAAAATGAGAACTTGTTCAAAGGAACATGTCCTGGAATCTTTTGAATTCTCCAGCCTTAGCAGAAGACTTCAATTACTGGCAGTGCAATGAAGCTACTTCTAGCCTTGTATTAAATGAAGACAGGAGCAGCAACCCTCATCTGAAGCTTCTGTTGTAGGAATATCAAGGAGGAGGAATTTCATTTGGGTTGGATCCATATAAGAGGCTTTTAGGGCATCTTTTCATTTCACATATTTCTTACATACAAACCATTGCCTTTAATTGGCTTATTCTATAATTTGGTTAGAAGTGTTAACTGACACTGAACAGTGGCTGTTTGGTACTAACACAAATAGTCTTATGAAGTGAACTTACACAAAATAATCACCTAAAAATAGTCAAAATAACCACCTGTTTCAAATTCAGTTTGACACAACATGGAACTTTGCTTATCAATTCAAACTTCACTGTCATAACATAAAATAAAGTGGCAGACAAGGAAGTTAGAATTCAATCAGTAGTATAGTAAAATAGCTTTACAAGAACAATAAATAATATGGAAAATAACAACGAACAAGTGTTACAAAACAAGATCTATTTTCTCCAAAGAATGAGCACATGAACATGTTTGCAAGCTGCTAAAATATATAAAAACAAATATTTACATACCAAAAATACAATTAAAACAACAGTGTCAACTTAGTGGAGTAGTAATGCTTAAAGGACAAAAACAAAAGTGTGCTTCTAAATTAACAGTACTTGAAGATTACCACAAATCATAGCAATTGACACAAATGAGATGAACTAAAAAAGCATAATCAAGATAATTTTCTTAAGAAGTTTCATAAAATCCAAATCTTTTAATCTAATGACCATAAAATTTTGCAAATCAAAGTATGTTTAAAAACCACTGACTAGACAACTGCAAATTAATCATACAGAAATACTTGCAATAACTGCAATTCTCCTTTCAATCACAGATGTCAAACCTGAACTTCATCACAAAGAGCCTGACTGACAATAAATATCCCATATCTTACTGGAGTTTGACAATGGATGGCAAACTGACTCCACTATCACTGCTGAAACTGAAAAATCATCTAAATTACTTGCAAATAAAAAGATAAGTCTACTGTAAATCATCAACCACTTGACAATCATACTAAATTGGTTTTGAAGCCATATACTGCATTCCACAGCAGTTTCAACCATAAAAGACTTACCAACAGCTCCAATAAAGCGGATAATTACATCAGAACTCAAGTATAAATCTCATAAGAATACTTACCAACTTAAATGTGAGGTCGGACCTGCAACACTCAAAATTTTATTATGCACTGGAATAAGCTCACAAAATCATCATTTCCTAGTGTGGAGCTGAATGACACTTCCATAATGTGTTAATGACATGCAAGGTCCTCTATTACTCTTCCATCTGTAATTTACAAATGGTAAACTGACAATTCATAATCATATCACAAAACATTTCCTAGAACCTTTACATTATGAAGACATGGGTGATAAAAGTAAAAACGGCTGCATAACAAGCAACCAAAACACTATTCACAAACATGCAAGACTTCATTTTGTTGTACACTGGTAAACATAGCCCTGCTATATTTAGCAACAAAGCAATTCTGATATTGAAAACACTTGATTAGTCTTTCTGTTTCTGGAATCCTATTTAGTAGACACACTATTGTATAAAAACTTGTGTTGCAAAGCACTTTCATGTTTAAAGCAAAAACTCCATTAATTTAAAATGATACCTTATTAACAAAACATATCAGGAACTATTAGTATTGGGGAAAGATGAATAGAAAAATGAACCATTATCACAGAACTTCTTTTGTATGCTTCCAACTGTCAGACAACTGGTAAGTAATTATTCAGTGTAAGAACGTCTTACCATCATACTAAATGCACACTGTTTACAAAACACCTCAAGCCACAGCTTCCAACTTTAACATTACATGGTGATGCAGAAGAGGTTCTTGATTGCACTTCCAAAGGAAATGATAAAACGTTACTCACTCATTAACATGATATACTGTACTAGTAACAAGAATCAATTTTAGAAAGAAAAGATTACAAAGTCAGAATGTGATTTCCAAAAACCTAATATGAGATATGGGTATGTGTCTGTAAAGCTATTTCTTCTCATTGTGATTCTTTATCCTCTATGCTCTTTTAGTAAACCTCAAACTTGATTAACTCTGAATACTTGAAAAATCTAGAAAATCAAGAAACCTTCACATATCTTTTGAAACCCTGGACCACCAAAAAACCAAGTAGATTCTTCTTTATTTTTTTGTATAATTCTCAAACTGCAGTTATGCCTGACTGCTGTTGGATGTACGAAAAATACAGTACTAACAACTGCAGGAAATAAGATTGGTAGATTTTTTTAAAACACAACTAATGAACTATCAAAAAACTGAACTAGATAACTTCCACATTTTGCAGTGCACTATAAAGAATGTCGAAAATACTTTAAAAATCATTGCACAATACATAATATTACCAAAAAGCACCACATATGCTTCAAATGCTTTAACAATAAGCAGCTGTTGATTATCACCAATACAATCCTTTTCAGCAAATTTGCTCTGTCTTTATGAATTGGTGAACTGCAATCCAAGGACGTTGCTATTCAAGTATGAAGCATCCACCAAAAGCACATTGCTCCACAGTCAAAGTTAAGGCAGCTTGCAAACTTGTGAGTGTCCCATTTTTCATTATTCTTAAGATTAGTAGATTACCCTTTGACTGACAGGTCTTCCTTTCAATTCTTTTTCCCACATTTTCACATTAATAAAGAAGGTTCAATTGTCCTGCACGTAACATTTCAGCGACAATATTGAACTGCATTTGTACCACTCTTCACACCATGAAAACTACAATTTGCATTTCATATTTCATGACCCACACACCTAGACTATTGTTCTAGAGTTCTCATTTCTTTTCATCCATTACTTTTTGCATTTCATTGAAAAAGGCCCCTGACAGGCTTATTGACAGTTTATCAAAGAAAATATCAGTCCTTGCATAGGACCCAAAGACAGTTCAACACCATCACTTCAGAGGTTTCCCAAGCAAACGTAAGTTCTCCCGATGTGAGTGCTACCACAAACATGGTTCACCAGGTAATGCACTTTCATGCTCATGTTTTCAGAAGATGAGATATACGTCACCAGAGAGGTTCACTAAAGCCATTCATTGGGTTTGTCTTTTGCCAATCTATCTTCCACTTAGGCCAATCAAAGCAATTCTTTTACAAAAAATGTACCAGCATGGTTTTTACAATTTCTCAATTCCTTATTTGTATATTTTGTGCTACTCATTGATGACAATTTTTATCAACCCAAGCTAAGGCCTGCATATTTTATCACCAGAGATTCAAAAGTCATTAAACATCAGAAGAAAATTTAAGGGTTGTGCCAGTGCAAACTTTCTTAAACATTACAGAATCCCTTAGTCTAAACTGTAGCAATTTTTTGTACATATTCACCTTGTTTTTTAATGTAATATAACACCAGAACATGGATATTGCATATCAAGGAAATCTTAACGAAATCTAACACATACTTAAAAAAAATAAAGAAAAAAAGATGCTAATTTTCTAAAAGTACCTGAGTGGCTTCATGTGTTTGAAAATACTCTAATGAATTGGCTAAGCACTTTCAAGTTAAAAATCCCTTGAAATTAGATCCACTGGAGTTACAAAGTGTCATACATTCTTATTTTTCATTAAATTACTTTTTTTAAAGATTTGCACTGGCTGAATGAAAGGACTGTAAAAAATGCTTTTTTTCTAACACACTTGTAGTATGAAAAACCAAAACCATTTTAGTCTACCACTGTGACCTCAGTTTTGATATCTAAACTGGACGTTACATAACGGTAACGGACGACTGGAGACCCAGTATCAATCTCAAACTTGAAGCTGAATGCAAGTTACTGGTGTCACAAGTAACATGCCAAATATTTTTTCAAAAGATTTCAATTACAGTTTAAGAAAAGACAAAAAAGTTCATTGACTTACCAGCAGCAACAAGTTTGATTTATGATTTGAAGAAATTAAAGTTGAAAAAAAAAAACAGAATTACCTGCACTCAACATAAAATAAGTAGCTTTTCTGTTGTTTAGTAAGAGATGCTGACCTCTCTAAACAATGATATTACAAATCTTAGCTTTATACATGAGCGCACAAGGCCCAGGTCTTTGTAAGAAATCTTGGTGCAAGAATGGATGTTTTATGAACATACAGGGTCATCTCCCACATTTTCGACCTAAAACATGAAATGAAATGAAACAAATGGAATGAGATATGAAAACCCTCAGAAAATTTGAAAGTTTGAAAGCAGCGAAAACTGAGAGCTACACTGGAAATGGTACAATGAAAACATCTCCTATTAGCCGACGGTAAATTCACATCCAGCAATTTTACCATAATCTAAAACTCTGAATCATGACTTCATTTGAAAATTTCCTCGACAAGTATACAGAGCATTCCATGAGTACCCAAATTCTATCATTTTAAAAAGATCCCACACATTTTTAATTGACAGAAGCAATAGATAACATTCTGACAGAACATCAAAGAGATTCTTTTTCAACAAAATGAATGAATGTCCACATAACCAGACAAGCATTAAATTACACAAACAAAAAGAGAATGTTTAAGTGACAAAAAAAAAAAGTGAATGAAGGCTATACATTTAATATGAAAAATTCATTCACTTGACCTTATATGATACTGTACTGCAATTGTATTTACAAACAGGGATATATGGCCATTCTGTGAACTTCCTCTATGGATTAAAAATTTAACTTGCCAACAATCTTTACAATAATGGGATCTTTTTCCAATGCTAAGACATAATTATTTTACATAACAATGATATAATGATAGGAATAACTGCTAACCTAATATGAACTCATTAACACTTCACATTGAAAATACAAATGACTTGCTCTATATGACTTAAGGTATGACCTTATTCCTTTCACAGTTTTGCAACTGCAAAACTTGCACATCTGTATTACTATTTCTCTATAACACCTTGACTCAAAATAAATCAATGGATACACAGAAAAAAAAAAAAAAAAAACTGGCATGAAAACAAAGCCCAAGTGAGGATGGTTTGTGGTCCTTCGACTTTTTAAACCAACTCTTATTGATGCTCTGCTTCCACCTAGTGTTAAAACCTCAAAGTCCCCTGAAATAACACCTTCCTCCACAATCAGGTCAATTTTGTTTCAATTAGTAAAACTCACTGAAATCACATGGGCCCCACTGCAGCCATAACTTAGAAATGGTGCAATTTGGAGGACACATCTGCTGTTGTATGGTTTCACCCAAGAGTTGCAAGTTACAGAATATCACCACATATCACAGAGAGAGTTTTCATAGGGTTTTCAATCTTCACTTTAATCATAAAACTGTGTGGAAATAGAGAATGTTTAAAAAATAGGTGCAGCAATCACCTTTGCACAAGCTTGTAATTACAAACTATAAGGACATTAAAAAAATTATTAAATAGTCACTGATTCTTCAGCTAACTTCGTACTTATAGTTTAGGTAGGTGAAGCCATGTAATGAGTTTCACATTTCATTCAGTCTTAATGCATTTGAAGCGCTCTCAAGTCTCACTTCACTATGAATTAGAGGTTGAATCTGATGTGTGACCATTGTCATTATATGCTGATGCAGAATTACCATTAACTACGAAAGATGTTCCCAAGCCATAGAGATGACCACAGTATTTGGCATCGTCGATCTTATCTTCAAAAAACATCTGGAATTATTCAAGATATTAGAATTGTTGTTCTTTCACAAGCAATCAGTAACGTTAACCCTTAAACGCCTATTGGACGTATTTTACGTCGACATAGAAAAGTTTTTTTAAAAATTCGCAGAAAAATACTTATAGGCCTACCAAGCAAAAACTTTTGAATCACGCGCCTTGGGGGATGCTGGGAGCTCACGGATCAAGGCGTTGTTTTGTTTACAATCGTTACGCAGGCACGCAAGCGTGAATTTCTTTCTTATCGCACTAAAAAGTATCAGTGACACATCTCAGAAATTATTTCGTCACTTTGACATAATTTTTGCACCATTTTTAATTAGCCGTTACATGGAGTATTATATATGAAAATGTGCACAATTTCATGTAGAATACAACAAAAAATACTCATGATTGTAGCTTTTATCAGTTTTGAAATATTTTCATATAAATAACAATAAGTGCAAAAATTGTAAGCTAAAACTCTTATATTCTAGTAATATTCAATCATTTACCTTCATTTTGCAACATGTTGGAAGTCTCTAGCACAATATTTCGATTTATGGTGAATTTATGAAAAAACTTTTTCCTTACGTCCGCGCGGTAACTCTTCCGAAAAAATCATACGTGCGATTGTCGTAATGTTTGCACCATTTTAAATTAGCCGTTACATAAAGTTTTATATATGGAAATGTGTGCAATTTCATGCACAATACAACTAAAAACAACCCATGGTTGTAGCTTTTATCAGTTTTGAAATATTTTTATATAAATAACGATAAGTGCAAAAATTTCAACCTTCGGTCAACTTTGACTACCGAAATGGTCGAAAAACGCAATTGTAACCTAAAACTCTTATATTCTAGTAATATTCAATCAATTACTTTCATTTTGCAACAAATTGGAAATCTCTAGCACAATATTTCGATTTATGGTGAATTTATGAAAAAAAAAAAACATTTTCCTTACGTCCGCGCGGTAACTCTTTCGAAAAAATCATACGTGCGATTGTCGCAATGTTTGCACCATTTTAAATTAGCCGTTACATAAAGTTTTAATATGAAAATGTGCGCAATATCATGTAGAATACAACAATAAATAATTCAAGGTTGTAGCTTATCTCATTTTCGAAATATTTGCATATAAATCACGATAAATAGAAAAAAAACCACATTCGGTCAACTTTGACTCTACCGAAATGGTCGAAAAACGCAATTGTAAGGTAAAACTCTTACAGTCTAGTAATATTCAGTCATTTATCTTCATTTTGAAACAAATTTGAAGTCTCTAGCATAATATTTAGATTTATGGTGAATTTAAAAAAAAAAGCTTTCCTTCCCTCCGCGTGCGGATTCTCCGCCGCAAATCTCCGAAATGCGTACGTCGCATTCTCATAATATATGCTCAGTTTCATATTAGGCGTTTCATAGAGTTTTATATAAGAAAATGTGTGCAATTTTATGTAGAATACAACAAAAAATAATTGAAGGTTTTAGCTTTTCTCATTTTCGAAATATTTGCATATAAAAAAAATATTTAAAAAATTAGACATTCGGTCAACTTTAACTTGTACGAAATGGTCGAAAACTGAAATTGTAAGCTAAAACTCTTACAGTATAGTAATATTCAATCATTTATCTTCATTTTGAAACATATTGGAAGTCTCTAGAACAATATTTAGATCTATGGTGAATTTTTGAAAAAAACATTGTTTTACGTCCGCACGTTACGAATTCATGCATCATTTTGTGATAATATTTTCTCTGTGTTGCTTTGATCGTTTTACAATGTGTTATATACCAAAATGATCGCAATTTAGTGTACAATACAACGAAGAAAAAAATTAATTCGTTAGCTTTAACCATTTTGCTCACAGCTCGATTTGAATACAATTATATATGAAATTTTGTTTTCGCGCTATCATATACGTATTGCATTATTTATATATGATAATGAAATTTTTTTCATTTCTGATGGTTGCATACTAAACTACAGGCAATGACAAAAAAAGGAGCCAAAAATGAACTCTTAATCTTGAAAACTAAGAGTGCTGTTATTTTTTTTTAAATATATTTTTTTCGCTTCAGCGCTCACTCCGAGACCCCCTTGGCATACGGGAGACAATTTTTATTATACCCCTTCGGCGTTTAAGGGTTAAGGAAACATATTTAAAAAACTTTGCAGTTACAGAAAATAATTCTTTTAGGACATAATTGTATGTAGTAAAAAACACAGCCTTTCTAGAGCTTTATTCACTCCATGCTCAGAGGTAAGAATTTACCAAGAATCTATTTACATTAGGGCGAGAAATACTTCTAAAGTGTGAGAATAAATTTAATTCCTTGGACCCCTAATTCAGTTCACGCACTGAGCTCAGGTTTGTATTTTTGCACCTTTTCCCGAGGGAACAAGGAGTGATAATTTAAAGTAAGCCAGTGATCAATGTCTAAAAGGAAATTTCGCTTTTACAAATGCTCATGTAATCATATAAAAAGCAAATGTTTGCCTTTTAATGGTTACCTACAATACTTAACGTGGGAGACAATGAAAAAAGCTCTCAAACTGGGATGAACCTATCTGACGGAACAGTACTGTACCTATGAGACACATTAACAACCCATATAAAGTTAACTTGTGTCAAGTGGATGAGTTGACCTACTTTGGCTAAGCCTCTAGGTACATAGCACTAGCTTGCTTACAAACAATCATCAGACAATGAAGAACATAATACTGCGCAAACCTCCTCTCCCTAACGAAACTGATTACTAAAAAAAAAATCTAACAATATCACTTATTGATTACTGATAAACATTGTAACATCCAGAATTTGTAAGTGAAGGGACTTCTATAATACTTCTCTATATGCAACAAAAAAATATTAAAAACAAAAAGGAAATAATTATTAAGGAATGAACCTTACTTCTTTCATCTTAAAGAACGCTGCTCCTGTTAAGAGGGAGTCTGAGCCGGCCTGATGTTGTGGCCCTACTCGTTCTAGCTCCAGTTGCTCTGCAACTTCCTGCAATCCTCCTTTCAAATTCTTGCAGGACTTCATCAGGTACTGATTTGAAAGCATAAGAAAAAATGGCAATAAACAAATAAAAACTATATTTCTATAAAGATATATACAAACCTGATTCTTTTCATTAAAATCATACATGATAACATCTGTGGTCTTTGCATATTCCAAAACACTACATTTTTCTGTCTAACAAATAGATCAGATCAGTAGCAAAAGGAACAAGCTACTGAATTGCCAGGTACCTATTAATCACATACCTCAATGGTCCTTCAAGAATGATGGGCTTATCTAAAGAACACCTTCATCACAACCACATCATACATTTATGCCTAATAACAAAGCTAGGAAGGGAAACCTAGCTGGAGAATGCACTAGATTGATAACAGAGGCCTGAAGGAACCAGGAATGCAACCAGTGACTGGTATAACACACGGACCAAGGCTCTGGTAACTCAAAGTGTAAAGCAAAGTGCTAGCTGACACCTGAGGTCTCACCTTAGGATGCCAATTGAAAGGAATGGAATGCAAAATTTAGGCCAAAAGCCAAGAGCTGGAACTTATAAGATCATACCGCACTGAAGGGGAAATTAAAAGTAAAAAGGTTTTGAAGGTATAACAGAAGGAAAATTTTGCAGTTGCACTATGAAACAACTGTTGGGAGAGGATGGATATTACAATTAAATAAACAGAATATGAATGAAAGGGGTTGCAGCTATGGGCCAAAAGGACACTGCAAAGAACTTTGAGTAATGCCTACCTTGCACTATGTGAGGTGCAATGACAGCACTACTGCCCTACAGGGAGGATGCCAAGGAATGATATGAGAGTAGAAGTTACAGAAATAGAGGTTGATGATCACTCCCCCTAAGTCGTCCTCTTTACATAAAACCTCATGTGTCACAACTACCAGTCCCAACTAATATAGTACATCTAATTATATATGTATTAAATCTCTTGAGTAAAATTTACTGGATAAGGATTGGTAATGCCAAGTAAGCAAAACAAAGCTTATAGTGCCTGGAAAGTAAGCAAATGAAAGTGGCCATCTAGCTGTGGGAAGGTGTGAGAATGAACTTTCTACTGTGTACCAAATGTAAAAGAAGATTCCACAAAAGGTATTCAGTATTATTAAATATACTATTATCATTATTATTCAGAAGAAGAACCCTATTCATATGGATCATGCCCATAGGGGCCACAGACTTGAAATTCAAGCTTCCACATAATATGGTGTTCTTTAGAAAAGAAGTAAGAGGTGGTAAAAGGAAATACAGAAAGAAGAGATCTCACTTATTAAAATAAAGTAAATTAATAAATAGTTAAGAATGTGAATAAGAAAATCTGAGATTTTTTATACCTGGAATACTAGTAAATTAATAAATAGTTTAGAATGTAAATAAGAAATTCTGAGATTTGTTATACCTGGAATACTAGTTATGAATGTAAATAAGAAATTCTGAGATCTGTTATACCTGGAATACTATAAGAGCAAATGAAGAAGACAGTTGCTGCAGCATGACTGAAATACAGATAGCAAGACTATTAATAAATAAAACTGTCCCATTAACAGAAAGGGCAATACAGACCAATGAAAGCTAGGTATTCTGACACAGAAGTCTTGTTTAACTACTTAAAATAATAGTATAAAAAGGGCAAAAACTTATGATAGGTACATAAGGCCAGTACTATAAAGCAAAAACATGGGCACTAACATGGAATGTTAAGAGATTGGAAAAGGTGTGACCATGGAATATCAAGATTCAAGGCAGGAATAACATAGACACCAACAAGGAAAAGGAATGAGGGTCAGGAAAGGCACACACATGGAATACCGAGTTTAATGGCACGATATTGACATCATATCATAAAAGGGATGTGGTATCAAGAGGCTCGAAAAGATGGCAAGACTGAGATGAATTGGAAGATGTAATGAAGAAAAGTTGGTTAGAATGACAATGAACAAGACAATTTTTCCTGTAAGAAACACTGCTCAACTTTGCTAAGATGTTAACAACGTAATAAACACAAGAACAGTAGGTAATTTGGCAGGTATGTGAAGGCTAAAGTAGAGCTTGTTGTTTCAGTACTGATCTTCTTTCTGTTAGACAAACATGGGGCATCTGGAGACATTCAACAACTATGAATATTGTGGGTATATATAAATGATGGTGTAGAGATGAAACAAAGGTTTTGTCCTTAAGAAAAACAAAAGCATATATACTTTAATATCTTTTAAGCTAATAAAGTGAACAAGATTAAATTCAAAGTGATACAACTCCCTTTTAAATACAAAAGCCTTAGTTTGCTTTTCTGTAATTCACCAAATTTTCATTTTCTGAAAGCTAAAATTTTGTATAAGTAACTTATCAAGTACATATACGTAATTACATAGCCATTAGTTCACTTACATGGCAGCTTGAATTCAAAATTTTGCAGGTAACACTTCAAATATCTGTGTAGGGGACCTGTTCCATCCACTAGCAAGAACATTAGTAATGACTAGCAGATAATCTCAATCTGTTCCTACCATGCTTGGGTAAACAGTGAGTTATGGCAGTAGCTTATTCATTATTTTCAGGTGATTTAACTGGATTTCAGTGGCGTCTTCATCCCCTGGAATGCATATTAGTAACCTTCATGAAATGTTGAAGAACGTTTTTCTTGTTTTCTGTTGTTATTAATTTGATTCATTAACAGAATTTTGCCTGAAAAGTAAATCCGTTAGCAGATCTTTGTTTTATATCTAGGCTACTTGCGAACTGCAGATAATAGTTCTGCCCTAAAAGTAATCCTCGTATGTTGCCATTCCTTTAGGCCTTTAGGCTGAAACTTTTGTATTATGTTTTGTTTACCGGGCCTAGACTACTTGCAAGCCGTCAGTCGTATAGTTTTGCCTAAGAATTTTCGAATGGTGTTTTCCAAGCACAGGCATTCCAAAGCTGCAGATAATAATTGCCTTAAAAGTCATTCTTAAATGTTTTGTCATTCTATCAGGCTAAAAGCTAGGCAAAACTTTTGCCTTTTTTGCCTAGGCTATTTGCAAGTTGGTTTCTGATATAGTTTTCCCCTAAAAGCAATTGCTGTATCTTGTGCCATTTCTTTAGGCCAAACATTAATATTGAATGGTGTTTACAGGGCAAGGCTACTTGCAAGCCATTGAGTTTTTATTTATATAGATTTTTGGCATCATGCCATGCACTGGGGCAACTAAGGGCATTCAGTGCCGAAACGGAAATTGACAGTAGTTTGTTTTTGAAAGTGTTACATGAGGAAAACCTCGCAGTTGCACTATGAAACAATTGTTAGGAGAAGGTGGACAGTACGATGGAAAAAAGAGAATATGAACGTAGGTACAGTAAAAGGAAAAAAGTAACTGCAGCTAGGGGCCGAAGGGACACTGCAAAGAACCTTAAGTAATGCCTACATTGCAACAAATGAGGTGCACTGATGGCACTACCCCCTACATGGTAGCCATTGATAAATAATTGCCTTAAAAGTAATTCTTGAATGTTTCATCATTTCTTTAGGCCAAAGATTTGATTTTATGTTTGTTTACTGAACCTAGTGTGTATACTTGCTAGGTATCAGTACACAATACGTATTAGTATCTTAACGCTAACACTTTCCTTTGCAGAGAACTGAAAAGTGTAAGGGCAGAAAGTAGTAAGGGACAAAGGCGTTGTCATCGGCCGAGAATTGGTCCCAGTATTTGCTTTGGCAATATCTGGCTTGACTGGCGCCAAGCGCTTCTGGTGCCAGCTACAGCCTGACACCAGATCATTCTCTGAATGTTCAAAGCCCTCTCCAACTCTGTGGGAGAATAGGGGGGTCTCTGTCCTTTTGGAGTTTTCAGAGGACCATCCTCTACATTTGGTGATATGGTAAGATCCGTTTCATCCCCTGACTATAATGCATTTCCCTCATGGACTTTTAACTTGGGACACACTCAGAATCTGGAGAGCAGTTTGTCTTCTTTTAAGTAACGTAAGGACGTCAGAGTAGCCTCTACCTCTTTAGCTTGCGTTCACTTCATGCCTCGTACATCTATTCTACCTTTGTACTATTGGTAATGTAATCGCTTTTTATTTCTCACTAATTTTAATGGAAGTTAATATAGTGTTGAATTTTCCAGTGCCTTGAGACCATTTTTGGTGACTCACATGGTATTGCAAAAGGAAACATACAAGTGTTTTAACTCACTGTCTCTTCACCTTGTAATAAGATGTTAAGTTTTTTGCCGAGCCAAGGGGTACAATGTACCTGAAGCACCTACCACTCTCAATGGATGGGTTGCGGTTTTATTTCAGTGTAGGTGACAATGTTGTCTGGTTGATTTTATCATGTTCTGCTGGCCATTGGAATACTTCCTTCACTGCAAAGTTTCCACTAAGTAGGAGGCAACCCATGGCTTTACCGCCACGCCACTACAAGTTAAGATGAGCACCAACCAGAGGCAGTATCCCAGTAGCTCTATTAACTTATAGGTAATGACAAGCAATGGTGTTCAATGCTAGCAGTTTTTCTATTTCAAATTCATTACATATCTTACAGTTTTGGAGTAGAATATGTCCATGTTTCCCACTTCTTAACAATGTGGGAATCAGCTATGTAATTACTTACTTGGTAAGTTACTTAAGTAAAAATATTTTTTTAATAAAATTAAGTTTTATATATACTTACCATGTAAATACACGATCAGAGAACACCCTCCTCCCTGCTGATGAACATAAGGCATGAAGAGATTGAGGTTATCTGCTAAAGGCATTATGACCTAAAATTCCTGCTAGCAGGCAGAACTGGTCACCTACACAGAAGTTTGAAGTGTTACCCACAAAATTTTGAATTCAAGCTGCCGTGTAAGTGAACTAATTGTTATGAAATTACTTGGTAAAAAGTATATAAAAAGCTTTATTATAAAAATGCCATATTTCTGTAATAAAACTGACAAAATTTGTTACTTACCTTTACATCATATATAGAAGGGAAGTAGAGTCTCAGCATCTCGAAGAAATCACTTTCTTCAGCCGGTAAGTTTTGGTTGGTTAATAATTTTAGCAGATATCCGAAATCATATCCACTGGGGGAGAAAGAGTGCATGCTAAATAAATTCATATCTCTATAAAATTGTTTATGCTAATTTAGTTATCAATGAAAAATAAAGTAAAAGAGATAAGAATGTTCAAAATGGAAGGAGGTCAACTTTGCAAAATTCAGCCTGTTTCTCATTGTAAAACACTTCAAGGGAGAAAAAGAAGGCTTTCCAGTAATGTGCACTAACAATCTGTCATATCTAATACACAAAACTGAGAAGAATGTTGACCAGCATTTTGAAAATAGTTAGAGGTTTGACCACTTCAAATATACATTACCATTTAGTGTTGTGACTAATTTCATGACAAATTAAGTATACAATAAATATGTATACACAGAAACCGAAGAACTAGTTACAAACCAAAATGCTTCTTGCACCTACCTGTGAAAAGACAACATTTTCACATTGTCGACTAGTACAATACCAGAAGTCATTAAAAGTTCGGCAAAGTCAACAGGTTCAATGCCATCTTCTTCATGTTTTTTAAACTGTAATCCCGAGTTTTGTAGCAAGTCTATGCTATCCTGAGCATACATATCCTCCCTAGGGAAAAAGATGCATGCAACACTTAGAAATTTTTTGTTCAAGAACAAAATAGCAATTTTCACAAGTTTATTCTGTAATCAGGACTAATAAACATTTGCAACTTTATCATGACTATCAAGTACTGTGGTACCTCGTTTCTCGAACGTTTCATATGTTGAACTTTCCGTTTTTCAAACAAAATTTTCGAGAAAATTTTGTATCGTTTTTCGAACAAATGCTCGTACTTCGAACCGACTGCTTATCTAGTTTATACTTGTATTCGACGGCCTACTGGGTCTTACAAGTTAAACTGTATTAATTCATTTTTCATTTAGAATATATAGTTTAATGTAACAATATTGACAAAATACATTCAAGTATAAAAACATTTAATATAAGATTTAGCTTTCAATATACAATTTAGCAAAAAAGATGTATAAAATCGTACGTAACCGCGGTGACATCACACCCAGCTGACTTGAGACTGAACGAGGTAGCGTTGATATGTTGAGGAGAGAAGAAGAGAGTTATAAAATATTACTGTATGTATGTAAAAGCATTAAAAATTCACATAAAAAGGGAATTTCTCAACCAATTTAACGTAATGATAAAGTATGAAAACAATCAAATGCAATAAAAAAAAAAATTAATTAAAAAAAAAAAAAAAAAAAAAAAGTAAGTCTTGATTGAGCCAGTGTTCAGTGTGCCGAGGTTGACGGTCTAGTTGAACAATATTAACAAAATAGTAAATGAAAGAACAAAGAACTTTTGGCTTTTTCACAATAAAATTTAGCACAAATGATTAACAAAATCATTCATCATGTGATACACAGCTAACTTGAGGTAGAGGGAGGTAGCGTTTATATTTTTGTTTTAGGAATAATGAATGAATGATTTTAAGTTATCGTGCGCTGTGGTATTGTTGAAGAGAGAAGACGCAGTAAATATCTTTACTATAATATGTACCGTAAAAGCAGTAACAAGTTCACATAAAAAATTATATTTCACAATAAATTTAACATAATGATAAACATGAAAACAAATGCAACATGGTAAAAATAAAACGCTTGCTCAAGTCAGTGTTCGGTGTGCTGAGAGAGAGAGAGAGAGAGAGAGAGAGAGAGAGAGAGAGAGAGAGAGAGAGAGAGAGAGTTCGGTGCGCTGAGAGAGAGAGAGAGAGAGAGAGAGAGAGAGAGAGAAGAAAATGCTCTGCTTCCATGGACTTATTAGCTGATCTGGGATGATTATTCGCCCATTTCCTTCACTTCCACTCGATCTGCCCAAATCACTTTTATATCTGTCACGGTAAAATACCGATCTAGTGATAATTGCTTCTTACGATATCTTTACTACTGTAAAAGTAACTCAGCTCTGTAATAAACAAACTGGCGCAGCTTTCAGCTTCGACATGTCTTCGATTGTTTGTTTAAGCGGCTTCCTTGTGAAAAGTTATTTTATTTCTCTTTCCTTTTCTTGCATTATTGACTTATTACTTATTTGTTTGTAAAATCCTCATGTTTGTTTTAAAAGTCTGCCATTTGCCAACAGTATTGTGGCATAATATGACAATTTGTCGAAAATTGCATTTTTCCTAACTATACAAACCTGAGGTCCTTTAACAATAGGAAAGGTAACTAGCGGCAGCTGGGACGGTCGTAAGCTTCGAACAAGGGGAGAACGGTAGTTAACTGCTTGTCCGATCGTGCGCGCGCCGCGCGCCCGGGCGTGTGAAGAATCACTTTTGCTTTAGGCCCATGCAAAAAGTTGCAGAGTGAGGGTGGTATGAGGTGGGACTATATGTAAAGGACCTCAGGTTTGTATAGTTAGGAAAAATGCAATTTTCGACAAATTGTCATTTGTTCCGATACGTAATACAAACCCTCGGTCCTTTAACAATAGGAAGACTCACTTCTTGGTGGGTGGAATCTGAGTCTTTTTGGTGAACAGACTGGTGTTCGTCCAACCTTGGAATGCCTCCCTGGTCGTAAGAGCAAGGGAGGGATCCAAACCTCTGTCCGATTGATCGGGGTGTGCACCGCAGGATCAATGGTCAGACCTCTGAGCCAAGTACTAAGAGAGAGGCAAGCGTATCTCTTCGTACCAGCATTGCAAGAACTTGTTCCTGTACAGGAGCCAACATAAAGTTATGGGTTTGTCTCAAGTAGGCATCCACTCCTTCCCCTTGTTGGAGGGAGTGGAGGATATTTGCTTCTATCCCTAACTAAAGGGATAGATTGGGGCTCGGTTGAGTAGCTTACCTGCATCGGATTCCCTTTACCAGCATGTCGGTGACGACCGTGACCCTCTGCCCACAGGTAGAGAGAGAGAAAGATGGAGAAGAGAAGCAGTCGCACTCTCATTCAACCATTCATTCCTACAGTCACACCAGGAATCGATGCTGTTCTGCCTGCTCGGGTGCTGGGTAAGCTTACACAACGTGTTGAGCAGCCACCACAGGTCCCAAGGAAAAAGAAAAATATCCAAGGACTTGTGGGCAATATCCCGAAGGTAGAAGGACGTGAAGGTAGTCTGGTTGGCCCAGACACCTGCCTTCAGGACCTGCGCCACGGAGAAGTTCTTGCGGAACGCACAAAGAGGGTCCAATACCTCTGACTTCGTGGGCTCTCAGTCGGAGCGTACGGATGTCGTCACTACCATCAGCCTCGTACGCTCTCCTGATCACCTCACGCAGCCAGAAAGAAAGCGTGTTCTTGGATACTTCTTTCTTGGTAACCCCAGTGCTAACGAAGAGGGCGTCGACACTCAGGCCTGAGGTGTCGAGTTTTCTTCAGATAGCGCCTTAGCGCCCTCACAGGACAAAGCAGCATCTCATCCGTATCGTTGTCGGTGAAATCCATTAGGGAGGGGAGGGGATTGTGAAAGACTCGAACCTGTCGTCAGGGATCGACGGATTCTGAGTCTTGGCTACGAAATTCGGGACGAAATCGAGCGTCACAGATCCCCAGCCCCTGGAATGTTTAACATTGAAGGACAGACCATGAAGTTCCCCTACTCTCTTCGCCGATGCCAGGGCCAGCAAGAAGAGGGTCTTGAGGGTCAGATCCCTGTCTGACGACTCTCGGAGTGGCTCGAATGGTCTTCGAGTCAAACTCCTAAGGACGAGAGTCACATCCCACTCAGGGGGCCTGAGCTCCCTGGGTGGCAAGACCTTTCGAAGCTCCTCATTAGCAAGGAGATCTCGAACGAGTTCGAGATGTCCAGTCCCTCAGTTTTAGGACGAGTGCCAGTGCAGCTCTATATCCTTTAACTGTGGGTACTGAGAGGAGCTTCTCTCGGCGAAGAAATACGAGGAAATCCGCTACCTGCTGAAGAGTGGCTCTGAGAGGAGATAGACCCCGTCTACGACACCAACCACAGAAGACGGCCCACTTCCCCTGGTACACAGCTGCAGAGGACTGTCTGACGTGTCCAGCCATCTCTGTTGCTGCGCTGCGAGAAAAGCCTCTCGTTCGCAAGAGATGGTGGATAACAGCCAGCCGTGAAGTTGTAGGGACTGGACTGCTCGGTGGTACCAGCTCTAATCGTGTGGCTGGGCTAGAAGGTTGTGCCAGTGGGGCATCTCTCTCGGTTCTTCTGCAAGAAGAGCCAGCAGGTCCGGATACCAAACGGCTTGAGGTCGTTTGGGAGCCACCAGGATCATCCTGAGATTGGGAGTGACCAGCGCTCGGCTGATCACTTTCCGAATCAGACAAAAGGGAGGGAAAGCGTAGACGAAGAGGTTGTCCCAGGGGTGTTGAAGAGCGTCCTCCTTGCAGCTGCCCATGGTCCGGCACGGCTGAGCAAAAAACTTGAAGTTTTTTGTTGTGCCGGGTGGCGAACAGGTCTATGACTGGACGCCCCCACAGGTTGAAGAGCCTTTCCGCCACTTCTGGGTGTAGGGACCACTCGGTCCCTATTACCTGATCCCGACGGCTGAGCTTGTCCGCTACTACATTCCTCTTGCCTGGAATGTAGCGTGCTGACAGCTCTATCGAGTGAGCCGTGGCCCACTCGTGCACCTGCACAGTCAACTGGTGTAGCGGGAGAGACACTAGGCCCCCCTCCCCCCCTGCTTGTTGACGTATGCCACTACTGTGGTGTTTGTCCGCTCAATCATCCCACCCCGGTGAGTGTCCCATCAAGCGGTCTGGAACTCTTGGAGAGCGTAAAACGCCGCCTTGAGTTCCAGGACATTGATGTGAAGGTGCTTGTCGTGATGGTCCCACACACCTGCAGCCAGCAACTCCTCCAGGTGTGCGCCCCATCCCTCGGGTCGATGCGTCTGAGAACAGCAGCATCTCCGGGGGGGGAGTGCGTAGGGGCACTCCTCTTAAGAGGTTCCTGTCGTCGAGCCACCAGGCTAGGTCCTGCCTCACCTTCTCCGTGATGGACACGGGGAAGTAAGGTGGATCCTTTACCTGTGAGCAACTCTCCCTTAGTCTCCACTGGAGAGACCGCAGGTGAAGACGTCCGTGAGGAACTAACTTCTCGAGTGACGACAGGTGGCCGATCACGACTTGCCATTGCTGAGCTGCCCTGTTCCTGCCGAGACAGGAACCGGCCGGCTGCCTCCCTGAATTTGCTGATCCTCAAGTCTGCGGGGCGGACTTGAGCTGCTACCGTATCGATCAGCATACCCAGGTACTTCATCTTCTGCTTGGGTTCGAGATCGGACTTCTCGTAGTTTATCACGATCCCTAGATCGCGACAAAACTTTAGAAGTCGATCCCTGTCCTGCAGCAACTGCGAGCGGGAGCTCGCCAGGACCAGCCAATCGTTGAGATACCTCAGAAGACGTATACCCGTGCGAATGGGCCCAAGCAGACACCAGCGTGAACACTCTCGTGAACACCTGTGGGGCGGTTGAGAGACCGAAGCAAAGTGCCCTGAATTGGTACACCGTCCCGTCGAAGATGAAGCGGAGGTACTTTCTGGAGGACTGATGGATGGGTATTTTGAAAATACCCATCCTTCAGGTCCACTGAAAGCATGAAGTGTTCTCCTGATGGAGTCCAGCAGGAACGTGCCGTCCCATCTTGAACCGAGTCTGGCGAACAAATCGGTTCAGGGGAGATGAGATCTATCACGGGCGCCAGCCCCCCACCCCGATGCCTTTCCACTAAGAAAAGGCGGCTGTAAAAGCCCGGTGACCGATCCACTACGACTTCTACAGCTCGTTTGGTCAGCCATGGTCTTGATCTCCTGCCGAAAGAGCGTCGTCCTTTGAGGATCCCAGAACATATGTCTGCAGATGGACCGGGTTGGAGGTGAGGGGTGGCCGAGATTCGAAGGGTAGTAGATATCCCTCCCGAAGGACGTCTACTATCCAGGTCTCGGCACCGTAGCGCTGCCAAGTTGCCCAATGGCTCGCCAGGCACCCCCCCACTTCCGGCAGCTGGTGAGGGGAACGCCCGTCCCTAGCGTTTCCCACCTCGCTTCGACTTCTTCCCAGCACCTCCTCGGGGAAAGGAGGGCTGGGAGGAGGGCTGGTTACGGCCTCCTTTACAGAAGTTGAAGCAGGAAGAGTCTTTCCTCGGGGCTTCGATGGAGCAGCCGTCTTAGCAGCCGAGGAAGCGCTAGCTAAACTCTTAGGCTTAGCCGCAGTTGTACGAGGTTGCCCAGAAACCTTCGTAACTGCCTGGTGAACCAGACGGTCACTGTCATCAGTTGCGCCGTCTTTCCACCGCAGCGTCCACCATCCTCTCCGGGAAGAGAGCGGAGGAACTCTTCATTGGTCCGTTACGGAGTCCATTTACCGCCTCACGCCCACCGGCCCCCTTGGCTACTCGTGTAAGGACAGCGTCCCTACGACGGAGAACCAAGTTGGCCCACAGGTTTGCCGTCTGATGGGCGAGGTAGGATGGCCCTACCTCCAGACTGGCACAGTCTCCTGAAGTCGGGTCGTCTTCGAGGGCAGCGCCCCCGGCGTCGGCCGCGACCTTGGATACTGTGAGGGACCACAGATCCAACCAAGAGACTGCCTGGAAAGCCGCCATAGCGGTAGCTTCAGGCCCAGTGCCTCCTGCTGCGAGAACCACAGGTTCTCCGACAGGAGCTGCTGCAGGGACACACCTGGAGTTAGCCTAGCTAGCTCCGGGTTAACCTGTTTGGGCGGTATTGGATCCACTGATGGCACGTAGAACTTCCGCTGTCGCTGCAGAGGAGGAGGAAGTAGCTTGGAAGACCGTCCTGACTTAAGTGAGTCCTCTCGTCCTGAGACGAAATTCTCCACCTGGTCAAGGACTGAGTCTGCAAGCTCCGATCGCGGCAGTCCCACCGTCAATTTGGGTTCCCTCTTCGGGCCCCGGGTGGACAAAATGACTCGAGCCGGGACGTGGGCTCAGATGGTGGTAGCGGCGATCCTTCCCCCAGGTCGTTGTGCCTGAATCAGCGCAATAACCTGGGCAAAGTTCCTCTGGATCTCAGGAGTCACAGCGTCCTGAGGAGTAGGACCGTCCAGTCCCTCCAACAGGAGCAGCTCTCGAGACCCTCCTCCTTCAGAAGGAGGAAACAGCAACAGACCCCTGACGGTCGCCTCCAACCACTTGCGCGTACGACCTGGCTGGTCCTAAGACCATGCCTGGTTCGTGCGGCGTCGTGGCGGGATCGTGAGCGGCGCACCTCTCACGATCACTCCTAGGTACCTCGCTCTTCCCGGTGTAGCCCGAGGAAGTTGAAGGTATAGGAGAGACAGACCTGACGCTCCCCCCCTCGTTCGCTGGCAGGACCAGCGTACGTGGGGGCTGTAGCCGATCACCAACCCGCGGTGGGGATCGGACTGCAGCCTGGTCGTGCCGCTCACCTGTGGCGAGCGGCTCGACTGAGCACGTCGACCCCGATCCTCGGTGCGTCAGACGAGCTGCTGCTGGCCACCGTCTCCGTCCGGTCCCTGTGGGAGCGGCGGTCAGGTGATCGCAGAGCTCGCTTTCGCAGGTGAGCCGAACGGTGAGCGTCCTCACGGCACGTCAAACGCTGGTACCAGCCGAAGCTGGTGCCAGTTGGTGGTCGAGGGGACCTCTTCTCAGCCTCAACCCGTGGCCGGTCAGAGACCGTCACGTCAACCACCGAGGTACCGGCTGGTCGCTACGAGAGCGGCCGCTGGCCCTGGCGAGCGTCACTTGCGCGACTCTCGACAGTCTTCTGCTCCGTGCCTCTGTCGTGACGGTGAGCAAGCTCAGGCGTCTTGACGTTGGCTGCACGGTCGCCCGAAGGAGACCGTACACTCGGACCTTCTCCGCGAACGAGAAGTCGAGCCGGTACCTGGCTTAGCAGCAGTGCTACTAAGACCAGGCGCGGATGTACCAGCAGTAGCCAGCACATCCTTGGTCCCCGTCTTCTTCTTCTTCTCAGAAGAGGAGACGGGCCCCGTTCCCGAGGGAACAGGAGGACCAGCAGAAGCACCCCCGTCACGCCAGAGCGAGACGGGCCCTTCGAAGGTCCGCAGGAGCCTTCTTAGGGGGGGAGGAGGTAGCCTTTCTTCTTCTTCGGCTTGGAAGCCTTAGAAGTCGAAGGGGAAGAGGCGGCAACAGACGACGAAGAAGACGATGAAGACGACGACGACATCTTCCTCTTTTCTTCTTCCTTCTTCGTCAGCTCTCTCAGGACGGGACGTCAGGTCTTCCATCCACGGAAAAGTCGGGCCAATTGCCGAAGCAACACGCCCCGACTGATCCTGTCCGGAAAGACCTGAGACCGGTGCAGCACCTCCATGACGAGACGCGACGTGGGCAGGGGCAGGCACGGCAGGAGCGGCAGGAACATCAGCAGCAGGGAACCAGCAACCATCAGGACCAGCACCATCAGGACCATCAGCAGACAGCAGCAGCAGGCCAGCGGCAGCAGGACCAGCACCAATAGGACCAGCACCAGCAGGACCAGC
This sequence comes from Macrobrachium nipponense, assembly GCF_015104395.2. Classification (NCBI taxonomy): domain Eukaryota; kingdom Metazoa; phylum Arthropoda; class Malacostraca; order Decapoda; family Palaemonidae; genus Macrobrachium; species Macrobrachium nipponense. Next base: position 64,863,880 of record NC_087211.1, read on the forward strand.
ACCAGCAGCAACATCAACATGAGAGTCCCGCACCGCGCGCTTCGTAGGAGCGGCGCGAGGGGCTGGGCCAGCAACACTCGCTGCAGGTACGGCAGTACGGCAGCATAGTCCGGCGTCACAGACCTCTCCATCTCAGCCAAAACTCATCATTGGGTACGGGCGGTAGATCCAAGGGGCAGAAACTTTTGGGGCAGCGAAAGTCGGGAGGTCGGCCAGCACATAAAACCCGAGGGTGGCGGGCGGCACGCCCCTCTTAGGTACGGCAGCGATCGGCATTTTGAATTGACGCCGTTGGAGTCACCGACGCAATAAGTGTTTGCGTATACACCACATGAGGAGGGGCGGCGTACGCTGGTGTTGACACGTATTGGTCGTTGTTGTAACCACACCATGAGTTACCACTGCCGACCCCGCTAGCCGTTGAATCAAGCCCGCTGGATACTGGGGGCGCCCTGCAGTCCCAAGACGCCCACACCTGTCCAAGGTCGTCACTCACAGAAGGCACACCTGAGGGAGGAACAGTCGGGTCAGTTAGAGGGGCACCCTCCACGCATTTGGGGGAGGACGAACCCCACCCAGAGCGGACGGAAGACCCCGAATACAATTGAACATCCGGGTATCGGGCACCCTCCTCCACACTCGACGGATCGAGTGAGGAGAAGGACTCCGAAACCCCCCCCGCAGGGGAAGGCGCAAATCGTGGGGGCTGAGCTTGAGCAGGATGGGGGGGAGACGAGGTATCCGTAACCAAAGGAGTCGCTGGAGAGCTTTCCGACGACTCCTTGGTCGACCTACGCCTCTTCCTACCCTCGTACAGCACCCACTGCGCCTCGGACCAATTTACACCAGGACATTACATGGTTCTCGGTTCGGGAAGCATTCTCGCCCCAACGACACCGAAAAACATAAAGCTCATGAGGATCAATATCTGGGTAAGAGCGGAATCCGCCGCATTTACGCCCTCCCAGCCCGGGACACACTCTACGGGCAGCTGGTGTCGCGGCGAAAGCTCTTCTTGATCCATGATTAATTAATCTTCACTCAATGAAAAATGAAAAAAGAGTACTTACAATTTCATTCAAGACCACAAACAAACCAGTCAGAAGAAATTGTAACATCCAAAGCACACGACGAAATAGCGGGCAGAGCGATGACGAACACGTCCTGTCACAACCACGGCCGAAAGCAAAGTGGTTCTTCACCGCCCGGGTGCGCGCGGCCGCAGCGCACGATCGACAAGCAGTTAACTACCGTTCTCTTGTTCGAAGCTTACGACCGTCCCAGCTGCCGCTAGTTACCTTCCTATTGTTAAAGGACCGAGGGTTTGTATTACGTATCGGAACAATAATCTATTTCATGCACTAAGGAACCAAGAGTAAACATGCTGATTACTCACTCTCTCTCTCTCTCTCAGACACAATCGGACTCACTCATACTATCGATCCCTTAATTACCATATATACTCGCATAACATGCTATCTCGCATATCATGCGACCCCCAAATTTTCACCCTCAAAAAATTATTTTATCACATATCTCAAGTATCATGTGAGTTAAATTTGCGAGACCAAAATTTAATAGTAGGCTAACCTCTTTTCCTCCTCTTTATCGATTCCATTTTTTAGTTAGGCTAACCCGTTTTCCTCCATCTATTAATCTATCCCATCTTCTAGTTAAGTTTAAAAAAGTAAACGAGAAGGCAAAAAGTATCGGTAGTAATGATATACTTATTTGCAAAACGCATACAGCCAGAAACAGCCGATTTGCTGTGAACAACCAATCCGATAACAACAGCCTTTTTGCTTGCATTTCAACCATCGTACGATAGTAAAACATTACCATAGTTATGTTACAAATGACGTCAATGAAAATAGGACTGATATATTTTTACATTACAGGTAGTAGTCGACTTACTATCGCAATTGGGTACGAACAACCAGTCATAAATCAATTTGGACGTAAGTCGGCCCATGTTAATTTACCGTAAGAATATTATACTAGCGCAGCCTACACTAGGGTAATCAGTACCATCTTTAAATAAAGGGTAGCCTAGCCTACACTACACAGCATACTTTATACATATATGGCATACTAATTATTAATTTCAGTTAATTCTCTAGGTTCAATGCACATTTCCTTATCATGATTCAGTACAAAGAGAAATTGAATAACATTTAACAAGTTAGCCTCGCCTATACGATAATGATATCATGATACATATATCGTATATATAAGAATACAGTAGCTTAGCCTTCAGTATACTGTATATGCTACATATACGATATAATTCAGTAATTTATTAAGAAAAGTCAATTTTGGAGTTTCAAGGCATTATGACTATGACATATCAGCAAAAAAAAATGGACACAAAACGGGAATCAGATTCGGACCGACATCAGCATACCTAACAGCGATGTCAGGCTACTGACAGCTATGTATATTTACGAAATAAATACACAGTGAATATGCATCTTTTCTGATTCTTTTAAAAAGTTATACAGTAAAGTATCCAATAATATTATATGTATTCTCATATTATTGTATCATTAAATACTAACAATGCGGTCAGTGTTTTGTTCGGAATTCAGCTGATGGCGAATACAAGTTTATATCTCCATATTTAACTCATTTCGGAGCGAATTGCCTTTCTTCTTCGTAAAATATCTAGATACTCTACTTATATGAGACAAAGTAATTTGTCTTTACACGACGTGTTTTAAAGTCGAAATATGAATTTAATACGTCTCGTTAACTAAAGTATTTTTTTTTCGTTAACAGATTGCATTGTGGGCATGTTTATTGTGTAAAAATATTACGTGATTCCGTTCGCTATTTTCACTTTATTTCATCGCAGTACAAACTTTTCCGTTATGTTACTTATCTTTTATCAGCATGAACACAACAGTAAAATGTGTTCTTTCAAACTTGAAGTTTTGATTAAAATCATTTTCTCTCAATTTTATCTACGGTTGTGTTTGATGGCATAAGTTTACTGGAGTTACATCCTTGTTGTCGATGCACGATAATAGTATTGTAGCCTTACTCGCTATGGATAAAAGATAGGCAACGGCATATACTACTAAATTTAATCTGTAAGTTTTAGCTGAAGTTGAGGAAAGAATGTTGATACGCTAACTACTATTATCGTGCATTGGCAACGTGGATGAAACTCTCGCAAACTTCGGGATAGTACCATCAAAATGTTATTGTTATAATACAATTAAGTTTGTTCATACTTACCTGGCAGATATATATATATAGCTGTATTCTCCGAAGTCCGACAGAATTTCAACTCGCGGCACACCAGTGGGCGGCCAGGTGGTAGTACCCATTCCCGCCGCTGGGAGGCGGATATCAGGAACCATTCCCATTTTCTATTCATATTTTATCAGTGCCACGTCTCCTGAGGGGAGGTGGTGGGCACTTAATTATATATATCTGCCAGGTAAGTATGAACAAACTTAATTGTATTATAACAATAACATTTTGTTCATGAGACTTACTTGGCGAGATATATATAAGCTGAATCCCACCTTCGGATGGTGGAAGAGACAGAATAGGATTTGTAGGAAACTTAAATTAAGTAGATGATATCACCTTGGCTCCTCACCTGTTAGCAAAGTAGACTCTGTGATTACTGTCACTACAGCCTGCTTGTGCTTAATCAGAGTTGCCAGCCAGGTGGAGACCTGTAGTGCTGGTGCGCTCTGAATGCTCTGTCAACGGGGACGTGACCTCAATGTGACAAGATGCATAGAGCCATACAATGAGGGCAACGAAGCAACTGACCACCACCTGACAACTAACAAAGACCCCCTGAACACTAAGCTAAAAGATGGGAGGTCTTCACCAAAGCCTCACCACAACCAAAAAAACACATCAACTAAAACCTAACCTAAACCTAACTAAGGGATAGGGAGAGAGCTACCTTCAGCCCCCAAGACTGTGTCTGCAGAAACGTATGGCCCAAGAGCACAACAGTCCCTCGTATATCGTTCTCACATCTCTCAAGTAGTGTGAGGCGAATACTGAATTTGCTCCTCCAAAAGGTGGCGTCAAGGATGTCCTTGATCGACATGTTCCTTTGGAAGGCAAGCGAGGTTGCAACAGCTCTGACCTCGTGAGCTTTCACTCGCAAGAGGCTCAAATCGATCTGTGTGGAAGACGAATGAGCCTCTTTAATGACGTCCCTCAGAAGAACGCCAAAGCGTTCTTGGATAACGGTATATTGGGTCGTTTAAAAAAAAACCGAACACCAGAGATTATCTGAGGGACCTCGTACTTCTTTTAGGTCTTGTGGACATAAAACTTTAGAGCCCTGACAGGGCACAGGACTCTCTCAGGTTCTTGGCCCACAAGGCTTGTCATACCCTTGATTTCAAAGCTCCTGGCCAAGGTTCGACGGGTTTTCATTCTTTGCTAAGAAAGTGGGACTCAAAGAGCAGACAGCATTGTCCCCCTTGAAGCCCACTCTCTTACAAATGGCCTGAATTTCGCTAACTCTCATTCGCCGTCGCCAGAGCAGTTAGGAAAAGAGCCTTCTTAGTCAAGTTCCTAAGAGACGCTTCATGTAGAGGTTCGAAAGAAGGACTCGACATTAACAGTCTAAGGACTAAATCCAGGTTCCAAGAAGGAGGCCTCGCCTGAGGTATCTTGGATGTCTCAAATGATCTCAGGAGATCGTGAAGATCCCTGTTATCAGACAGGTCTAGTCCTCTGTGTCGGAAGACTGCCGACAGCATGCTCTTATATCCCTTGATTGGTCCGGGGACCGCCAGTTTCTGCACATTTCTTAAAAATAGCAGGAAATCGGCTATCTGGCTCACAGAGGTAGAGGAAGAGAAATTCCCTCCTTTCTACACCATGCCCTGAAGGAAGCCCACTTCGACTGTAAACAGCTCTCGAGACGTTCTCCTAGCATTGGCGATCGCCTTTGCAGCTGCTTTAGAAAAACCTCTCGCTCTGGCCAGCTTTTCGATAGTCTGAACGCAGTCAGACCCAGAGCGGAGAGGTTTTCGGTGAATATCTTGCGAAGTGGGGCTGTCTGAGTAGATCTTTCCTCCAGGGCAATGTCCTCGGAAAGTCTATGATGAATGACATTACCTCTGTGAACCATTCTTTCGCGGGCCACATCGGGGCGATCAGGGTCAACCTCGTCCCCTCCGATGCCGCGAACTTTCCTCGACTTCGAAGACGAAAACTGAGAGGGCGGAGACTTAGGAGCTGCAGGCTGAAACTTCTCCCCAAACAAGGAACGTAAAAGTCGTACCAGCACCTTGTAGTCGGAAACCGACGAAACTGACGGCTGTTCTTCCTCACTGAGTCAGCCGGACTACTATGTTCTCCTTCCTCCCGAAGAGGCAAAGGAGATAGAACCTCTGGAGAGGGCGTGCGCCCAGCGGGTCTAGCCTTCAACAAAGGCTTTCGAGGAAGACTAACATCCGCCTCTTCAAAGCGACCGACCTTCTGTCGATCTTTAGAGCTCGAACCACGAAGAGCGTCCTGACCTCGCTGCGCGTCAAGAGAGGAAACTCTAAGTCTCTCTCGAGGAGCGTCCTTACGCTTGACGCTCAAGGCGTCCAGCTTTTCGCTTTCAAAGCCGTTCCTTTTCTGACGCGCTCTCAAAAGCCTTCTCCACAGGCAAAGCGTCAAACAAAGCCACCCGACGAGCGTCTTCCAAAGCGTCCTGCCGAGCGTCTTCAAACGCGTCCTCCAAGGCGTCCTGTCGAGCGTCCTCAAAGGCGTCCTGACGCGCGGCGGAGCAGCGACGAACGAGGAGACAGAGAAGGAGACTGCCTCGTCCTCTTGACAGGCAGTCTAGCGTCCTTCCTTCGCTTAGGCTCAACTGCTGCTGGGCGAGTCTTCCGAGCCATTAAGGTCGACAATTGGTCTTGAAGCGACGCAAGAATACTCTTCGTAGGTGAAGAACCGAGAGGAGGTGAAGGGCTGCGCCTGCGAGAAGACGAGGGGCGGCGGGGGGACGCCTCCTTCCTTCTCACAGGAACAGCAACCTGCCTCTCCGAGGCGCGAGAGAAGCGCTTCTCAGCGTCGTCCTCGGACGACGTCCTACCTCTCTTCTGTGGAGGAAACGCGTCATACGACGCAGGCGACGACCGCAACGAGAGCGGAGATAGGGGACGTTAAACACGTCCTCCCTCAGGAAAAGTCCTTTTCTAAACGGACGTGAGTCACTTCCAGAAAAAAGAGAGCTCCACCCCTTCTTGCGCGGGGAGGGCGCCTCGGAGGACGAAAAACAGTCCTTTAGGATGCGAGCCTGAGCACGCTCCTTGGCAGCCTGGGAAGTAATAGCAACAGGTCCTGCCGAAGGGACGCCAGATCGGTGGGGAGCCCCCGTAACCCTCTTGCGGCTTTCGACATGCCCACTCCCTGAGGTCTGGGAGTCCGACAGAGGTCTAGACCTAGAGGCATTATGGGGCCGATCTGACGCCCCCTCCACAACACTAGGGCACGATCACACACTTAGTCGAGCCGTTTTCAAGGGCCAACACTTTGGACTCTAGAGTGCGCAATGACTCTAGAATCAGAGAAAGGGCATTACCTTCTCCAGACACAGAACTAGGGCCCTCAGGCAACAACACAGGATTAGGTGAAGCAAATTCTACTGGTGTTAATATAGGCGAAATGTTACTTCCCTTACCTTTCGTAGAACCGCTTTTAGAGGAAGACCTCCTGATCCTATCGCGTTCTAGCTTACGCCGATAGGATTCATACACCTTCCATTCATCCTCAGTCAAAACTTTTGCATTCAATGCAACGATAACTAGCAAACAAACATGCCCCCTACACCCCATACATACTGTGTGGGGGTCTACCGATGCTTTCGGTAGCCTCACCTTGCAATCACTTCTCACACACACTCTGAAGCTCACTGAACCTTGATCCCGACATCACGTTCATACAAAAGCCAATCCAAAATCCCAAAAAACAGTCCACTATCGCGTATGCCAATCCAACAATCCAGAGTCAAAACCAAAAGTCAATCCAGATACTTATAACGAGTTAAATCCAAAAATCCTGGGCGGCGGAGGTCTGTAAACAGGTGTTTACCGACCGGCGACAGAAAAATATGAATAGAAAATGGGAATGGTTCCTGATATCCGCCCCGTCCCAGCGGCGGGAATGGTACTAACCACCTGGCCCCCCACATGCGTGTGCCGCGTTTTGAATTCTGTCGGACTTCGGAGAATACAGCTATATATATATCTGCCAAGTAAGTCTCATGAACAAACGTGTTTTAATCAAAACTATTGGGCATGAAAAGAACACGTTTTACGGTTTTCACTCCAATAAAGATAAATATGTAAAGCTTGCAGTATTCTGATGAGATAAAGTGAAAATATAGAACAGAATATTGATTTTTGTTTACGCAATAACATGCCCTCAGCGCCATCTGCTAACGAAAAAAAATAACTAAATTTCATTCACAAACGATATGTCCACTTGAAAACACTTTGCATAACGTAAAATAACCTTGTCTCATATAAATAGAGTATCTTGAGAAACGGGAATCAAATTTGGACCGACATCAGCATACCTAACAGCGATGTCAGGCTACTGACGGCTACGTATATTTACGAAATAAATACACAGAGAATATGACAATTTGTCCAAAATTGCATTTTTCCTAACTATACAAACCTGAGGTCCTTTTACAATAGGAAGGTACTAGCGGCAGCTGGATAGGTCGTAAGCTTTCGAACAAGGGGTTCGGTAGTTAACTGCTTGTCCGACAGGCGCGCGCGGCGCGCGACTGGGAGGTAAACAAATCACTTTTGCTTTTGGCCCAAGCAAAACTGCAGAGTGAGGTGGTGGCATGAGGTGGGGGCTATGTGTAAAAGGACCTCAGGTTTGTATAGTTAGGAAAAATGCAATTTTGGACAAATTGTCATTTGTTCCGACACGGCATACAAACCTTCGGTCCTTTTACATAGGAAGACTCACTTCTTGGTGGGTGAATCTGAGTCTTTTGTGAACAGACTGGTGTTCGCCCAACCTTGGAAGCCTCCCTGGTCGTAAGAGCGAGGAGGGATCCAAGCCTCTGTCCGATTGATCGGGGTGTGCACCGCAGGATCAATGGTCAGACCTCTGGACCGAGTACTAAGAGAGAGGCAAGCGTATCTCTTCGTACCAGCAATGTAAGAACTTGTTCCTGTACAGGAGCAAAGATAAAGTCATGGTTTTGACTCTTGTAGGCATCCACTTCCCCCCCCTTCCCCCGTGTAGAAGGAAGTGGTGGATATTCTGCTCCTATCCCTAGTGAAAGGGATAGGATGGGGCTCTGTCATATAGCTCACCGCATCTCGTCCTTATCCAGCAGGGTAATGACCGTATCCCTACCCACAGGTTAGTAGGGGTAGAAAAAGATAGAAAGAGAAGCCAGTCACTTTCTCATTCACTATCTATTCATACAGTCACACCAGGACTCGATGCTGTTCAGCCTGCTAGGGTCTGGGTTAGCTAGACGACGTGTTGAGCAGCCACCACGGGTCCTAAGGAAACCGATCCAAGGACCTGGGCAATATCCAAGAGGTATAAGGAAGGTGCCGGTGGTCTGGTTGTACCAGACCCCTGACCTTCCATACCTGCGCCACGGAGAAGTTCTTACGAAACGCCAACGAGGGGCCAATACTTTCTGACTTCGTGAGCTCTCGGACGGGACGTACGGATGTCGTCACTACCATCAGCCTCATACGCCCTCCTGAAGACCTCACGCAGCCAGGACGAAAGAGTGTTCTTGATACTTCTTTCTTTGGTGACCCCGTTGCTAACGAAGAGGCGTCGACACTCAGGCCCGAGGTGTCGAGTTCTCTTCAGATAGCGCCGTAGCGTCCTCCCAGGACAAAGCAGCATCTCATCCACATCATTATCTGCATGAAGTTCCCGTACTCTCTTCGCCGATGCCAGGTCCAGCAAGAAGAGGGTCTTGTGAGTTCCCTGGGTTGCAAGACCTTTGGAGGCTGCTCTTAAGCAGGAGATCTCGAACGAGTTCGAGATGCTCCAATCCCGTCAGTTCCAGGACGAGCGTCAAGGCGGCTCTGTATCCTTTGACTGTGGGAACTTAGAGGAGCTTCCTCGGCGAAGAAAAACGAGGAAAACCGCTACCTGCTGAAGAGTGGCTGAGAGGAGATAGGCCCCGTCTATGACACCAACCACAGAAGACGGCCGACTTCCCCTGGTACACAGCTGCAGAGGACTGACGGACGTTTCCAGCCATCTCTGTTGCTGCGCTACGAAAAAAGCTTCTCGTTCGCAAGAGATGGTGGATAACAGCCAGCCGTGAAGACGTAGGGACTGGACTGCTCGGTGGTACCGTACCGCTCGACGTGTGGCTGGGCGAGAAGGTTGTGCCAATGGGGAATTTCTCTCGGTTCTCTTGCGAGAAGAGCCAGCAGGTCCGGATACCAAAATCCCGGCCTGTGGCCATTTGGGAGCCATCAGGATCTCCTGAGATTCGGGATGACCAGTGCTCGACTGATCACCTTGCGAATCAGGCTGAACGGGGGAAAGGCATAGGCGAAGAGGTTTTGTCCCACGGGTGTTGAAGAGCGTCCTCTGCAGCTGCCCATGGATCCGGCACGGCCGAGAAGAACACCTGGAGCTTCCTGTTGTGCCGGATGGCGAACAGATCCTCGACTGGTCGCCGCCACAGGTCGAAGAGCCTTTCCGCCACGTCCTGGTGTAGAGACCATTCGGTCCCTATCACCTGATCCCGACGGCTGAGCGTGTCTGCTACTACATTCCTTCCCTGGAATGTAGCGTGCCGACAGCTCTATTGAGTGCGCCTCGGCCCACTCGTGACCTGCCGAGTCAACTGATACAACGGGAGAGACACTAGGCCCCCCCCTGTTTGTTGACGTAAGCCACCACCGTGGTGTTGACGTACATCAACCCCACTGAGTGTCCCATTAAGCGGTCCTGGAACTCTTGGAGAGCGAGGAACGCTGCCTTGAGTTTCAGTACAATTGATGTGAAGGTGCTTGTCGTGCTCGTACCACACTCCTGAAGTCCGCAACTCTTCCAGGTGTGCGCCCCTCATCCCGTCTGGTCGATGCGTCTGAGAGCAGCTGCATGTCCCGGGGGGAGAGTGCGCAGAGGCACTCCTCTTAAGGGGTTCCTGTCGTCCAGTCACCCGGCTAGGTCCTGCCTCACCTCCTGTGTCCGTGACAATGGAAAGCTTGGGGGATCCGTCGCCTGTGACCACCTCTCCTTCAGTCTCCCTGAAGAGGACCGCAGGTGAAGACGCCCGTTAGGGACTGGCTTCCCGAGTGACGACAGGTGTCCGATCACGACTTGCCATCGCTGAGCTACCTGTTCCTGCCGAGACAGGAACTGGTTGGCTGCCTCCCTGAATCTGCTGATCCGCGAGTCTGCGGAGAAGACTCGCCCTGCTACCGTGTCGATCCGCATACCCAGGTACTTCATCCTCTGCTTGTGCTCGAGATCGGACTTTTCGAAGTTCAGAACGAATCCCAGATCGCGACAGAAACTCGAGCAGTCGATCCCTGTCCTGTAGCAACTGCAAGCGGTAGCTCGCCAGGACTAACCATCGTCGAGATACCCCATCAGACGTATCCCCCGTGCGAATGGGCCCAAGCAGACACCAGAGTGAACACTCGCGTGAACACCTGTGGGGCGGCGGTTGAGAGACCGAAGCAACGTGGCCTGAGCTGGAGGTACACCGTCCCGTCGAGGATGAAGCGGAGGTACTTTCTGGAGGACTGATGAATGGGTATTTGTAAATACGCATCCTTCAAGTCCACTGAAAGCATGTAATCGTTTCTCCCTGATAGAGTCGAGCACTGCGCGTGCCGTCTCCATCGTGAACCGGGTCTGGCGAACCAACCGGTTCAGGGGAGAGAGATCTATCACCGGGCGCCAGCCTCTCGTAGACTTTTCCACCAGGAAGAGTCGGCTGTAAAAGTCCGGTGACTGATCCGTGCCGATTTCTACAGCTCTCTTGCTCAGCATGGTCTTGATCTCCTGTCTCAATGCTACGTCCTTCGATGCCCCTGGAACGTACGCCTGCTGTTGGACCGGGTTGGAGGTGAGGGGTGACCGAGATTCGAAGGTTAATAGACTCCCTCCCGAAGGACATCTACAATCCAGGTCTCGGCGGCCGTGGCGCTGCCAAGTTGCCCAATGGCTGGCCAGGCACCCCCCCACTTCCGGCAGCAGGTGAGGGGGAACGCCGTCCTTCCCCTGTGAACGTCGTCTGGTGGGGCTAACGACACCTGACAGGAGAGAGCCGATACCGCTCCGACTCATTCCAGTCCTCGTCGAGGTCGAAACCTCAGGAGGACCGAAGGGGTATTTAAAATACGGTGTCCGAAGACAGTAGAACGCCTCTGTCGCAGTAGAGGAGGTGAAGTAGCTTGTTCGACCGTCCAGAACTGAGAGAGCCTTCTTGTCCCGGAGACGAGAGCTACCTGGTTCAACCCAGTCGGCAAGCTCCGATCGCGGCAGACCCACCGTCGATTTGGGTTCCCTCTCGGGCCCCAAAACGACTCGAGCCGAGACGTGGCTCTGCTGGTGGGAGCGGCGATCCTTCCCCGAGATCATTGTGCTGACGAATCAGCGACCGTAACCTCGACCAAAGTCCCCTCTGGGATTCTCGGAAGTCACAGGCATCTTGCAGGTGAGGGGGGTGGACCGTTAAGCCCTTCTCGAACAAGAGCATATTCCGAGAAACCTTCCTCCTAAGAAGGGGAACAGCGACAGCCCTCTCGGTCTTCCCCATCCACTTGCGCATACGTCCTGGCCGGTCCAAGAACCGTGCCTGGCACGTAGGGCGTTGTGGTGGGATCATGAGGGGCGCACCCCTCACGATCACTCCTCAATACCTCGCTCCTCCCGGTGTAACCCGAGGAGGTTGAAGGTACGGGAGAGGCAGACTGACGCTCCCTCATTGCTCGCTGGCAGCACCAGCAGGCTTTGAGGGCTGCATGCGATCGTCAACCCGCGGTGGCGATCGAGCTGCAGGCCTGGTCGAACCGTCTCGCTGTGGAGAACGGCTGGACTGAGCACAGCGGCCCCGCCGATCTCGAGTGTCAGAAGAGCTGGTGCTGGTTGCCGTACCCGGTCGCTTTCTGTGAGAGCGACGGTCAGGCGACCTGCAGGCTCCACTGTCACAGTGAGACCGGTGCTTGTCCCTCACGGCACGTCACGTCGCTGGTTCCAGCCGGGCTGGCACCGGCGAAAAACGGGGAGGACCTCTTCCAGCCTCAGCCCGTGGTCCCGGGTCGGTTGGGACCGTCACGTCCCCGGGTAGCCAAGCCGTTCGCCGCGAGAGTGAGAGCTGGTCTTGGTGAGAGTCGCATAAGCGGCTGTCACCCGTGCCGTGAACCTGACGCTGAGCGGACTCAGAGGTCTGTTCCTGGCTGCACGGTCGCTGTAGGCGACCGTACACTCGGTACCTCCCGCGAACGAGAGGCCGAGACGGACCCTGATGCAGTGGCAGAACCATCTGACACCAGGCGAGGAAGTACCGGTGTTAGCCGGTACCCCTCTGGTCCCCGTAGTCGTCTTCCTTGCGGAAGAAGAGACGCCCGCTCCGAAGAAGGAGCAGGAGGACCAGCGGAAGGAACCCTCCCGTCCCACCGAGGTGAGACGGGTCCCCGAGAAGCTCCCGAGGGATGACTTCTTAGGAGGGAGGAGGCAACCTTCTTCTTCCTCGGCTGTGAAGCCTTAGAAGTCGAAGGGGAAGAGGCGGCAGCCGACGACGATGAAGAAGATGAAGACGACGACGACGACACCTTCCTCCTCTTCTTCGTCAGCTTCCTCAGGACAGACGTAAGATCTGCTATCCAGGGCGGAGCCGGGGCTGCTGTAGCCGAAGCCACAGGGCCCGGACGCACCTGTACAGACAGACCAAAGTCTGGGGTAGTACCACACGAAAACAGGGAGACATCGCAGTATGGGCATCTCAGGAACAGCAGGCACAGCCAGCACAGCATCGGTAGGGACAGCCAGCGCGCAACGGCAGGGACAGCCAGCGCAGCAACGACAGGGACAGCCAGCGCAGCACTGCATGGACAGTCAGCCCAGAATCGGCAGGTACGGCAGGCAGCACCGGAAACACAGGAAGTGGAGCAGCAGCAGCCAGCAACATCCTGGCGTATGGCCTGGGGCAGGTCCAGGGGTGCGAGCTTTAGGGCAGCGGAAGTGTGGTCGCTGCAGTGCGGCAACCACGAGCGGCGGCCGGGCACTCCCCCTCTCGGTACGGCGAACGGCACTTCACAAGCGGCTGTAGGCAACGACTGTTACCAACGTGAGGCGTAGTACACCAGGTGAGGAGGGACGTCGTCACCTGGTTGCGTGGTCACCACTCCATGGGTGACCGCATTAGGCCCAGACATAGAACCGCAGCCCCTGGACACTAGCACGCCCTGCAAATGGAAGGACGCCCATACCTCACCAAGGTCCACCCTCGTGGCAGTAGACCTGCGGAAATAACAGTAGTAGCGATTAGTGGGGGGAAGTCCCTCGCGCGGGGGGGTGAGCCCTCTCCGAACGAGTGGAAGACCCCTAATACAATTGTACATCGGGCACCGAGCGCCCTCCCCCGCGCTCGACGGATCAGGGCGAGGAGAAGAACGCCGATAACCTCCCCCCCCCCAAGGGAAGGGCCATCTGTGGGAGCTGAGCGGGGGGGGGGGTTCTCGTTCCCACCCCCGCACAGTACCCTATGTACCCAACAACAATATAAGAGCCCGAGAGCAATCGTGCCATCGGCCCGAATGCAAGGCATAAGGATCAATTCCCTGACTGAGCGGAACTTGAAACCAAATAAATAAAAATTGATGCAATCAATAATAAGGAATAAATGAAAATGCATCTTGCATACGATTCACTTCACAATGAATAAGGGCTCGGATCGAGCGCATTTGCGCCCTAGGTTACCGAGCGCAAGGGTGAAAGGATCAATTCCTTACCTTTATGGATCAAGGTTTCTGGAAACCTTGATCCATAATGAATTGATGCAATCAAAAAATATATGAAAATGGAAAAGACTACTGCGCTTGCGATTTCACTTCATACAAATAAAAAGGGGAAGGATCAATTCCCGGGAATAGCGGAAAACATTGATCCCAGTAAACAATGCAATCTCAATAAAAAAAATGAAAAATGAAAAAGAACTGCACTTGCGATTTCACTTCATTCAAAATCAAAAAGGGGGAAGGTGATCAATTTCCGGGTAAGCTCGGAAACTGATCCAAAAATGAGTATTGCTACAATCAAAAATAAATATATGAAAATGAAAAAGAATACTGTACTTGCGATTCCACTTCCATACTGAATAAGTTTCCGTGCCGAGCGCATTCGTTCGGCAACGGGCATACAGGTCAAAAAATATAAAGAAAAGAGCACTTACTTACGATTTTCATCTACACATTTCCAACCCATCTACGCTCGGAGCGAGCGGCTCCCCACCCTCGGCACCGAGCATACACAATACGAGGATCATTTCTGGGAAATGAATTCCCGCACGTTACGCCCTTCAGTCCCTCGGGTAATCGGAGGGCGTGGTGACACCAAGATCCTTTAATTCACAATTGAATTCAATGAAATGATTGTACTTACAATTCAGGATTCACTAGATAATTAGAAAAAGAAAAAAAGAAAAAAACACAATCATGCGAAAGCAAACGACGATGAAGCGGGCAGAGAGCGCTGATACACGTCCACACGCCAGCAGGCCGAAAGCAAAAGTGATTTGTTTACCTCCCAGTCGCGCTGCCTGCGCGCCTGTCGGACAAGCAGTTAACTACCGAACCCCCTTGTTCGAAAGCTTCAGACCTATCCAGCTGCCGCTAGTACCTTCCTATTGTAAAAGGACCGAAGGTTTGTATGCCGTGTCGGAACAAAGCATCTTTTCTGATTCTTTTAAAAAGTTATACAGTACAGTATCCAATAATATTGTATGTATTTTTCATATTGATTGTATCATTAAATACTAACAATGCGGGTTCAGTGTTTTGTTTGGAATTTCAGCTGATGGTGGCGAATACCGTTTATTTCTCCATATTTCAACATTTTCGGAAAGAATTGCCTTTCTTCTTCGTAAAATATCTAGATACTCTACTTATATGAGACAAAGTAATTTGTCTTTACACGACGTGTTTTAAAGTCGAAATATGAATTTAATACGTCTCGTTAACTAAAGTATTTTTTTTCGTAAACAGATTGCATTGTGGGCATGTTTATTGTGTAAAATATTACGTGATCCGGTTCGCTATTTTCCCCTTTATTTCAGGCGCAGTACAAAAACTTTTTCCGTTATGTTACTGGATCTTTTATCAGCAGAAACCACAACGGTTAAAATGGTGTTGATTTTAAATTGAAGTTTTGATTAAAATCATTTTCTCTCCAATTTTATCTCCGGTTTTTGTTTGATGGATAAGTTTACTGGAGTTAATTATTCCTTGTTGTCGATGCACGATAATAGTATTGTAGCCTTACTCGCTATGGATAAAAGATAGGCAACGGCATATACTACTAAATTTAATCTGTAAGTTTTAGCTGAAGTTGAGGAAAGAATGTTGATACGCTAATTACTATTATCGTGCATTGGCAACGTGGATGAAACTCTCGCAAACTTCGGGATAGTACCATCAAAACCCCGTGTTTTAATCAAAACGTATTGGGCATGAAAAGAACACGTTTTTTTTTTTTTGTTTTTTATTTTGTTTTCACTCCAATAAAAGATACCATATGTAAAGCTTACGTATTCTGAAGAGATAAAGTGAAAATATAGAACAGAATATTGATTTTTGTTTACGCAATAAACATGCCCTCAGCGCCATCTACTAACGAAAAAAATAACTAAATTTCATTCACAAACGATATGTCCACTTGAAAACACTTTGTATAACGTAAAATAACCTTGTCTCATATAAATAGAGTATCTTGAGATTCATTTGCGCTAAATAGAGGCAAGAAAGTCACTCTGATTTGAGTTCAACACAGCAAAACAAACTTACTTCGTAATCGCCCTCAGCTAATTTCCAAAACAAATAATTGATTGCTGTTTGTATTTTATAATACAAATATTATATGAAAATACATATAATATTATTGGATGCAGTGAAGTAAAACAAAACTTTTTAAAATATCCATGGAAAAGATGCATATCTATGTGTTTGTATTTTATCATATGATACTAATATATGATTATTACATACTCGAATTTTATATCTCATGTAAGATGTGACCCCCTTAAAATTAGCTCCAAAATTAGGGCTTCAAAAGTCGCATGATACGCAAGTATATACGGTATCTTTGTACCTAATGTGAATCAAATTTATTTTGTCGTCAACCTTTGCATACTGCAATCAATTCGGTTTGCTAAAATATTTCGTAAATTGTACACAGAAAAAATAAAATTTAGAAAATTTTACTTCATATGACGTACTCTTTCATTACTTTACATTCTTGATTTAACTTTTGAACAAATTAATAATAGAAAAAATGTGAAAAGGGGGACTTTTTGGGTTGGCTATAACGAATTATCCTGATTCCCTATATTTCTTATTGGGATATTTGTTTCCTATTTTGAACAAATCGTACTTTGAACAGCCTTCTGGAACGGATTAAGTTCGAAATACGAGGTACTACTGTATCTATTATATATTTGGCAATGTGTGTATGTATGTTTGTATGTATGAATGTATATTTGGTATGGGCGCGCCCGCTGTCGGTCTGAAGGGACTGAGATTCGGAACGGAGATGGGTTTCCACACCGGGAAAGTCGAGACTTATGTTTGGGAGCCCGGGGTCCCAAAATTTCTACTTCCCCCCCCCTCCGAAGGGTGAGAAGGGATTCCGTGAGAGAGCTGGTTCTGCCCATGAAATGGGGCTGGCTATGCCCGTAGACTTAGTTACTTTACAAATTTAGAAGGGGGTTGACAGAGAGAGAAAATGAGGGAGAGTAAACTGGGTATTAGGGAGAAGAAAGAGGAAAAAAGACACAGACAGAGAGAGTTGGTATTACTGAGAAGAAAGAGGGTAAGAGACAGTGATTGTTGGAGAGAGAAAGAAAGAGTAAAAGAAAAGAACGAGAGGGAGAAGAAAATTAAGAGAGAGAAAGAGATTATTATATATTATCATATATATATATATATATATATATATATATATATATATATATATATTACACACACACACACACAAAAACACACATTATATATATATATATATAGTATATATATATATATATATATAATTATTATATATATATATATATATATATCCTATATATACATATATATATATAAATACACACACACAAACATATATATATATATATATATATATATATATATATATATATATATATATATATATATATATATATATACATATATATATATATATATACAAATATATATATACACACATATATTATATACATATATATATATATACATATATATATACATATATATGATACATATATATATATATATATAGTATATATATATATATATATATATAGATATATATCTATATATATACACACACATATACATATATACATATAGTACATATATAATATACACATATACATACATATATATATTATATATATATATATAATATATATATATATATATATATATCCTCTGGGTTACATGGACCAATCTAGCTGGGCCAGACCCATATGGGCAGGTGACCAGCTAATATATAATAATATGCACTTGTTTTTGCCCCAGTAATTACATAATGCAAGGATATCTGATGAAAGAATTAACCCATCAAAAAAAAAAGAGCCAATTAGCTTCAAGTAATACAAGTGTTCTCCCATATTCACGGGGGTTGTGTACCAGATGCCCCCACGAATAGCTAGAATCCGCGAATACTTGCAACCCTGCAAAATGCTTAAAAACTGCACACTTTGCAAGTTAAAAACTCGGGAGAAAACCCACAAAAAATGTTTAAACATGGTTTTTTAAATAGTTTTATCACGAAAAGTGTATTTTATAGATGAAATTGATCAAATTGATAAAAAAAACAAGAATTTGTGGTATTTTCCTTTCTCAGAAAATACAGCGAAT
>NC_087211.1:64887453-64942453 GCF_015104395.2 Macrobrachium nipponense
GAAATGAGTTAAATATGGAGAAATAAACTTGTATTCGCCATCAGCTGAATTCCGAACAAAACACTGACCGCATTGTTAGTATTTAATGATACAATAATATGAGAATACATATATATTATTGGATACTTTACTGTATAACTTTTTAAAAGAATCAGAAAAGATGCATATTCACTGTGTATTTATTTCGTAAATATACATAGCTGTCAGTAGCCTGACATCGCTGTTAGGTATGCTGATGTCGGTCCGAATCTGATTCCCGTTTTGTGTCCATTTTTTTTGCTGATATGTCATAGCCATAATGCCTTGAAACTCCAAAATTGACTTTTCTTAATAAATTACTAAATTATATCGTATATGTAGCATATACAGTATACTGAAGGCTAAGCTACTGTATTCTTATATATACGATATATGTACCATGATATCATTATCGTATAGGCGAGGCTAACTTGTTAAATGTTATTCATTTCTCTTTGTACTGAATCATGATAAGGAAATGTGCATTGAACCTAGAGAATTACTGAAATTAATAATTAGTATGCCAATATATGTATAAAGTATGCTGTGTAGTGTAGGCTAGGCTACCCTTTATTTAAAGATGGTACTGATTACCCTAGTGTAGGCTGCGCTAGTATAATATTCTTACGGTAAATTAACATGGGCCGACTTACGTCCAATTTGATTTATGACGTTGTTCGTACCCAATTGCGATAGTAAGTCGACTACTACCTGTAATGTAAAAATATATCAGTCCTATTTCATTGACGTCATTTGTAACATAACTATGGTAATGTTTTACTATCGTACGATGGTTGAAATGCAAGCAAAAAAGGCTGTTGTTTATCGGATTGGTTGTTCACAGCAAATCGGCTGTTTCTGGCTGTATGCGTTTTGCAAATAAGTATATCATTACTACCGATACTTTTTGCCTTCTCGTTTACTTTTTTAAACTTAACTAGAAGATGGGATAGATTAAGAGATGGAGGAAAACGGGTTAGCCTAACTAAAAAATGGAATCGATAAAGAGGAGGAAAAGAGGGTTAGCCTACTAGGTTTCACCTATTAAATTTTGGTCTCGCAAATTTAACTCACATGATACTTGAGATATGTGATAATAATTTTTTCATACAATCAACTTACCTGTCAGATATATACATAGCTAAGACTCCGTCGTCCCCGACAGAAATTCAAATTTCGCGGGCCACTCGCTACAGGTAGGTCAGGTGATCTACCTGCCTGCCCTGGGCGGCAGGACTAGGAACCATCCCCGTTTTTCTATCATATTTTCTCTGTCGCCGGTGGTATCAACATTGTTGCTATTACCTCCTGACTTAGATTCATATTTCATCCTTTGATCATCGTTTCTCGGCTTTTTGGTGACGTATCTGGATCGTGTTTTGGCATTCGCTACTGTGAACTGTTTGTTCCGACACGGCATACAAACCTTCGGTCCTTTTACATTAGGAAGGTACTAGCGGCAGCTGCATAGCTCGTAAGCTTTCGAACAAGGGGTTCGGTAGTTACTGCTTGTCCGACAGCGCGCGCGCGCGACTGGGAGGTAAACAAATCACTTCTTGCTTTCGGCATCACAGCGAGTAGACGTGTGTGTTCGACGCTCTCTGCCCGCTTCTCTCGTCGTTTGCTTTCTTGAGTATATGGTTGTGTTTGTGTATGAAAGAATTCATTGTAAGTACAATCATTTCTCTCTTTTCAATTTATTTGAAGTGTTTGATTAATGATGGAATCTCCTCGCCTCGCTACCCCACGGAGACTATGCCCGGGTACCGAAGGGCGTAAATGCGGGAAGTTCCGCTCTTTCCCGGAGATAGACCCTCATATTTTGTGTGCTCGGTGTCGGGGGCGCGAATGCACCCGAGCCGAGCCTTGTGATGTTTGCAATAATTGTCGGAAGGCGCAGTGGACTTTGTATGAGGGCAGGAAGAAGCGAAGGCCTGCAAAGGAGTCGTCGGAAAGCTCTCCCGCGACTCCTTTGGTGACGGACACTTCGTCTTCTTTCCTGCCGCCCGCTCAACTTCCACGTCTCGCGCCTTCCCCTTCGGGGGGGGTTTCTAGGTCCTTCTCCTCTCCTGACTTGTCGAGTGTGGAGGAGGGCGCTAGATACCCCTGACGTCGAGTTGTACTCTGGTCCTCTATCCGTTCGTCTTCGCGCGAGCGGGTAGAGGATCCCCCTAATCACCCGACTTTTGCCTCCTCAGGTGCGGTTGCCGCGAAGGATGACCTCGGACAGGTGTGGGCATCGTTGGGGCTGCAGGGCGTGCCGAGTGTCCCAGGGGCTGCTCTACCATCTCGCTGGCTCCGTGGCGGTCACCCATGCGACGGTCACGACCACCACCACACGACCCTTACAACACCCGGCTACGCTTCACCTCCTCACCTGGTGTACACCCAGCACGCGGTCTCTGTGACACCCAATACATCGGTGCAGGGGTGCCAGTCGCCGTAACTCGGGGAGTGTGATGCCGCCACCTGGGTTTGCGTGCTGCCGCGACCGGACTTCGTGTGCCCGAAGAGCTCTCGCCCCTGGACCTCCCACCAGTACCTAGGATGTCTGTGCCGCTGGTCCGCCCATCTGGACCGCCTACACAGTCTGCCGTACCTGCCGTACCTGCCCAGCTGCTGTCCACGGACGTGACGTTTGACCACTGCTGCCGTTCCTGTACCTGCGCCTGCTGTCTCTTCTGCCGTTCCTGTGATCCTGCACCTGCTGATGTTGTTCCTGTTCGTGCGCCGCTGCTCCCGATGCTGATCTGTTCGGACAGGTGCGTCCGGGCCCTGTTGCTTCGGCAACAGCAGCCCCGGCTCCGCTCTGGATGACAGATCTGACGTCGGTCCTGAGGAGGTTGACGAAGAAGAAGAAGGAAGAGGAGGAAGGTGTCGTCGTCGTCTTCATCGTCTTCTTCGTCGTCGTCGTCGTCTGCCGCCTCTTCCCCTTCTTCTTCTAAGGCTCCCCCGCCGAAGAAGAAGAAGGTCGCCTCCCCCCCCCCCCAAGAAGTCTCCTTCGGGAACTTCTAAGGGCCCGTCTCGCTCTGGTGAGACGGGGGGTTCTTCCGCTGGTCACCCTGCTCCTTCGGGGGCAGGACCCGTCTCTTCTTCCGCAAGGAAGAAGACTACGGGGACCAGAGGAGTGCCCGGCTAACACCGGCACTTCCTCACCTGCTGTCAGTGGTTCGGCCACAGCAGCAGGGTCCGTCTCGGCCTCTCGTTCGTTCGAGAGGTACCGAGTGTACGGTCGCCTAACAGCGGCCGTACAGCCAAGAAACCAGACCTCTGAGTCCGCTCAGCGTCAGGTTCACGGCACGGAGCGGAAGACTGGTGACAGCCGCTCACGCGACTCTCACCAGACCAGCTCTCGCTCTCGTGGCGAGCAGCTGGCTACCCGGGCGGACGTGACGGTCCATGACCGGTCACGGGCTGAGGCTGGGAAGAGGGGTCCCCCCGTTCGCCGGCACCAGCCACGGCTGGTACCGGCGAACTGACGCACCGTGAGGATCGCACCGATCTCACCGTGACAGTGGAGCTCGCCGGTCGCCTGACCGTCACTCTCACAGAGAGCGATCGGGTACGGCGACCAGCACCAGCTCTTCTGACACACGAGACCGGGGCCGCTGTTCTCGGTCCAGCCGTTCTCGGTCCAGCCGTTCTCCACAGCGAGACGGCTCGACTAGGTCTGCAGCTCGATCGCCACCCGCGGGTTGGCGATCGCCTGCAGTCTTCCAGCCCGCTGGTTCTGCCAGCGGAGCGAGGAGGGACGTCAGGTCTGCCTCTCCCATACCTTCAAACCTCCTCTGGGTTACACCGGGAGGGGCGAGGTATTGAGGAGTGATTGAGTGGGGTGCGCCCCTCAGGATCCCACCACGTCGTCGTACGTACCAGGCACGGTTCTCGGACCATCCAGGTCGTACGCACAGGTGGTTGGAGGAGACCGAGAGGGTCTGTCGCTGTTCCTCCCCTTGAGGGTAGGAGGGTCTCGGGAGATGCTCCTGTTTGAGGGACTGGACGGTCCGACTCCGCAGGACGCAGTCACTCCTGAGATCCAGAGGAACTTTGCCGAGGTTATTGCGCTGATTCGTCAGCACAACGACCTCGCGGAAAGGATCGCCGCTCCCACCATCCGAGCCCCACGTCTGGCTCGATCGTCTGGGGCCCGAAGAGGGAACCCAGACCGACGGTGGGTTTGCCGCGTTCTGAGCTTGCGGACTCAGTGCTGGACCAGGTTGAATCGCTTGTCTCCGGACAAGACGGTTCGCTCAAGTCTGGCAGGTCGAGCAAGCTGCTTCCACCTCCTCTGCTGCGACAGCGGCGTTTTTACGTGCCATCTGAAGACCCGATGCCGCCCAAACAGGGTGAACCCGGAGTTAGCCAGGCTGACTCCGGGTGTGTCTCTGCAGCAGCTCCTGTCCGAGAACCTGTGGTTCTCGCAGCAAGAGGCACTCGGCTGGAATCTACCGCCATGGCAGCTTTCCAGGCCGTCTCCTGGCTAGATCTGTGGTCCCTCACAGTATCTAAGGTCGCAGCCAACTCCGGGGGAATTTCTCCCGAAGATGACTCGGCCTTCAGGAGACTTTGCCAGTCTGGAGGAAGAGCCATCTCCTTCCTTGCCCACCAGACGGTGAACCTGTGGGCCAACCTGGTTCTCCGACGAAGGGACGCTGTCCTTACTCGGGTTTCCAGGGCGGGCTGGGCGTGAAGCGGCGTTGGGACTTCGCAACGGACCTTTACGGAGTTCCACGTCTCTCTTCCCAGGAGAGATGGTGGACGCTGCGGTGGACAGACGGCGCAACTGACGACAGTGACCGTCTGGTTCACCAGGCAGTCTCGAAGGCTTCTGGGCAGCCTCGGACTGCGGCCAAGTCTAAGAGCTCGGCTAGAGCTTCCTCGTGGCTAAGACGGTAGCTGCGTCGAAGCCCCGGGGAAAGACTCTGTCTTCTTCGACTTCTAGCAAGGGGAGCCGTAACCAGCCCTCCTCCCAGCCCTCCTCCTCGTGGAGGCTCTGGGAAGAAGTCGAGGAAAAGGGGGGAAACGCTAGGGGACGGCGTTCCCCCTCACCTGCTGCGGAAGTGGGGGGGTGTTTCCTGGCCAGCCATTGGGCAACTGGGCAGCGCTACGGCGCCGAGACCTGGATTGTAGATGTCCTTCGGGAGGGATATCTATTACCCTTCGAATCTCGGCCACCCTCACCTCCAAACCCGGTTCCAACAGCAGTCGTACGTTCCAGGGTCATCGAAGGACGTAGCATTGAGACAGGAGATCAAGACCATGCTGAGCAAGAGAGCTGTAGAAATCGTCACGGATCAGTCACCGGGCTTTTACAGTCGACTCTTCCTGGTGGAAAAGTCTACGGGAGGCTGGCGCCCGGTGATAGATCTCTCTCCCCTGAACCGGTTTGTTCGCCAGACCCGGTTCACGATGGAGACGGCACGCTCATGCTCGACTCAATCAGGGAGAACGATTTCATGCTTTCAGTGGACTTGAAGGATGTGTATTTCCAAATACCCATTCATCAGTCCTCCAGAAAAGTACCTCCGCTTCATCCTCGACGGGACGGTGTACCAGTTCAGGGCACTTTGCTTCGGTCTCTCAACCGCCCCCCCCACAGGTGTTCACAGCGAGTGTTCACTCTGGTGTCTGCTTGGGCCCATTCGCACGGGATACGTCTGATGAGGTATCTCGACGATTGGTTAGTCCTGGCGAGCTCCCGCTCGCAGTTGCTACAGGACAGGGATCGACTGCTCGAGTTCTGTCGCGATCTGGGGATCGTTGTGAACTTCGAAAAGTCCGATCTCGAGCCCAAGCAGAGGATGAAGTAACCTGGGTATGCTGATCGACACGGTAGCAGGGCGAGTCTTCCCCGCAGACTCGCAGATCAGCAGATTCAGGGAGGCAGCCAACCAGTTCCTGTCTCGGCAGGAACAGGTAGCTCAGCGATGGCAAGTCGTGATCGGACACCTGTCGTCACTCGAGAAGTTAGTTCCCTCACGGGCGTCTTCACCTGCGGTCTCTTCAGTGGAGACTAAAGGAGAGTTGGTCACAGGCGACGGATCCCCCAAGCTTTCCAGTGTCACTGACACAGGAGGTGAGCAGGACCTAGCCTGGTGGCTGGACGACAGGAACCTCTTAAGAGGAGTGCCTCTGCGCACTCCCCCCCCCCTGGACATGCAGCTGTTCTCAGACGCAATCGACCGAGGGATGGGGCGCACACCTGGAGGAGTTGCTGACTTCAGGAGTGTGGGACGAGAACGACAAGCACCTTCACATCAATGTACTGAACTCAAGGCAGCGTTCCTCGCTCTCCAAGAGTTCCAGGACCGCTTGATGGGACACTCAGTGGTGTTGATGTGCGACAACACCACCACGGTGGTGGCCTACGTCAACAAAAACAGGGGGGCCTAGTGTCTCTCCCGTTGTACCAGTTGACTCGGCAGGTGCACGAGTGGGCCGAGGCACACTCAATAGAGCTGTCGGCCACGCTACATTCCAGGGAAGAGGAATGTAGTAGCAGACACGCTCAGCCGTCGGGATCAGGTGATAGGGACCGAATGGTCCCTACACCAGGAGTGGCGGAAAGGCTCTTCGACCTGTGGGGGCGACCAGTCGTGATCTGTTCGCCACCCGGCACAACAGGAAGCTCCAGGTGTTCTTCTCGGCCGTGCCGGACCCATGGGCAGCTGCAGAGGACGCTCTTCAACACCCGTGGGACAACCTCTTCGTCTATGCCTTTCCCCAGTTCAGCCTGATTCGCAAGGTGATCAGTCGAGCACTGGTCCCCGAATCTCAGGATGATCCTGGTGGCTCCCAAATGGCCACAGGCCATTTGGTATCCGACCTGCTGGCTCTTCTCGCAGGAGAACCGAGAGAGATTCCCCCTTGGCACAACCTTCTCGCCCAGCCACACGTCGAGCGGTACCACCGAGCAGTCCAGTCCCTACGTCTTCACGGTCTGGCTGTTATCCACCATCTCTTGCGAACGAGAGGCTTTTCTCGTAGCGCAGCAACAAGAGATGGCTGGAAACGTTCGTCAGTCCTCTGCAGCTGTGTACCAGGGGAAGTGGGCCGTCTTCTGTGGTTGGTGTCGTAGACGGGGTCTATCTCCTCTCAGAGCCACTCTTCAGCAGGTAGCGGATTTCCTCGTTTTTCTTCGCCGAGAGAAGCTCCTCTCAGTCCCCACAGTCAAAGGATACAGAGCCGCCTTGGCGCTCGTCCTGAAACTGAGGGGATTGGACATCTCGAACTCGTTCGAGATCTCCTTGCTTATGAGGAGCTTCGAAAGGTCTTGCCCACCCAGGGAACTCAGGCCCCCTGCGTGGGATGTGACTCTCGTCCTTAGGAGTCTGACTCGAACGCCGTTCGAGCCACTCCGAGTCGTCAGACAGGGATCTGACCCTCAAGACCCTCTTCTTGCTGGCCCTGGCATCGGCGAAGCAGAGTAGGGGAACTTCATGGTCCTTTCCTATGATGTACGACACTACCAGGGGATGGGGATCCGTGACGCTCGATTTCGTCCCGAACTTCGTTGCGAAGACTCAGAAACCGTCGATCCCTGACGACAGGTTCGATCATTCACGATTCCCTCCCTATTGGACTTCACCGATAATGATGCGGAGAGATGCTGCTTTGTCCTGTGAGGGCGCTACGGCGCTAATCTGAAGAGAACTCGACACCTCAGGCCTGAGTGTCGGACGCCTCTCGTTAGCACCGGGTCACCAAGAAGAAGTATCCAAGAACACTCTTTCATTCTGGCTGCGTGAGGTCATCAGGAGGGCTATGAGGCTGATGGTAGCGACGACATCCGTACGTCCCGTCCGAGAGCTCACGAAGTCAGAAGTATTGGCCCCTCGTTGGCGTTTTCGTAAGAACTTCTCCGTGGCGCAGGTCCTGAAGGCAGGGGTCTGGTCTAACCAGACTACCTTTACGTCCTTCTACCTTCGGGATATTGCCCACAGGTCCTTGGATACCTTTTCCTTGGGAACCCATGGTGGCTGCTCAACAGTTGTGTAGCTAACCCAGACCTCGCAGGCTGAAACAGCATCGAGTCCTGGTGTGACTGTGTGGATGGATGTGTGAGTGAGTGAGTGACTGCTCCCTCCCTTCCCATCTTTTCCTCCTCCTCTACCTGTGGGCAGAGGGCCACGGTCGTCACTACGCTGGATGAGGACGAGATGCAGGTGAGCTATATGACAGAGCCCCATCCTATCCCTTTCACTAGGGATAGGAGCAGAATATCCACCACTTCCTTCTACAAGGGGGGGAAGTGGATGCCTACAAGAGTCAAACCCATGACTTTATATTTGCTCCTGTACAGGAACAAGTTCTTACATTGCTGGTACGAAGAGATACGCTTGCCTCTCTCTTAGTACTCGGTCCAGAGGTCTGACCATTGATCCTGCGGTGCACACCCCGATCAATCGGACAGAGGCTTGGATCCCTCCCTCGCTCTTACGACCAGGGAGGCTTCCAAGGTTGGGCGAACACCAGTCTGTTCACAAAAGACTCAGATTCCACCCACCAAGAAGTGAGTCTTCCTATTGTAAAAGGACCGAAGGTTTGTATGCCGTGTCGGAACAAATGACAATTTGTCTAAAATTGCATTTTTCCTAACTATACAAACCTGAGGTCCTTTTTACACATGAGCCCCACCTCATGCCACCCCTCACTCTGCAGTTTTTGCTTGGGCCAAAAGCAAAAGTGATTTGTTTACCTCCCAGTCGCGCGCGCGCGCCTGTCGGACAAGCAGTTAACTACCGAACCCCTTGTTCGAAAGCTTACGACCTATCCAGCTGCCGCTAGTACCTTCCTATTGTAAAAGGACCTCAGGTTTGTATAGTTAGGAAAAATGCAATTTTGGACAAATTGTCATTTTTGGAATAACTCTTTTGGATTTTTCTCAGTATGTCTGATTCAAATGTGAGTGTGAGAATGTGTGTGAATGTAGGCTGCAGGGTGAGGATACCGAAAGCTTCGGTTGATCCTCACACTGTATGCCGTAAATGTAGGGGGTTTCAGTGTTCTGCTAATAATACTTGTAAGGAATGCGAGGGATTAAATGCAGAAGAGTGGAAGACTTTGACTCTTATTTGAAGAAGTTAGAGAGGGATAGGGTTAGACGTCTGAAAGGTGTGAGTTCAAGGCCTATTGAGCCTTTCACGGATAATTCTAATCCTACTGATGTAGATTCTCCCTATGTATCTCATTCTCAAAGTGCTCTTTCGGATTCGGCCTCGGAAATCGCCAATCTGAAAGCTACAATTAGAGTACATGAAGTCCAAGATGGGTTTACTTCCAAGGTAAGGCTAGTGAAAGTGAGCATTACAGTGAAGTGAGTTCTCCCAGTGTTGTGGAGGGGGCGTTTGATCGTCCCTGCGACGCTCCCAGGCCTAGACCTCTTCCAAGCTCCCATGCCCAGAGGAGAAGGAAAGTCGAAAGCCTTAAGGAGGTCGTGGGGAATCCCCAACGGTCAGACGTCCCTTCAGCTAGCTCTGCTTCGTGGCAGGCGGCTCAAGGGCGCTATAGAAAAAGCGTCCTTCGTGAGTGTTTCTCGTCCTCTCCCTCTCCCTCACCTAAACGAGGGTGGAAGGAGTCGAACTTGTCGAGACCGCTGAAGCGTCATATGAAGGAACCTGAAATAGATTCTAGCCCAGAGCGCTTCTCAGATGACGCTCCTTCTTCTATTAAGAAAGCGAAGGTGGCGTCAGCGTCACCTGACGTGTACGCAGAAGTACCCTTTCCTTTCTTCTCCCCCGAGTGATGACGAAAGGGCGGTCATGCTGTGGACGTGGAGAAGAAAGCGTCAAGGAAGATAATTATGGCAGTTCAAGAGGCAACTGTCCTCTCTAGTGGGAGTTTTTAGCGCCTCGTCGGAAGACGTGACGCTTCCAATTAAGAAGTCTCGTCCTCTCTCACCTGCTCAACGAGAAGCGTCATGCAGACGTGAAGCTGCTAAACGTCTTACAGAAGCTTCGAGTTCGAGAACGAGAACGGTGGCTTACGAAAGTTTCGTAACGCCAGAGAGACGTAAGACGTCTTTTAGACGTGAAGCGTCATTGAAATCGGATCATAGACGTGACGCTCCGACCAATATTGTGACGCCAAGTAGGACGCCTTTGGAGAGCGGAGCGTCTTCCAGGCGCGAAGCGTCATCAAGACGTCAGCAGACAAGTAAGCGAGAGACGTCAGCCAGGACGCTTGGCGAAAGGGAAGCGTCATACAAGCGGAAAGCGTCTTCTAATTTTCAAGAGAAGCCTGAGCTTGTGGCGCCTTCCAAGACTATTAAAGCGGGAAAGGAAAGATTTTCATTCCCTTAGCCCTCTCCTATTAGGAGTTTGTCTCCTCCAGAAGAGGAACGTACGGAAAGGAGAGCGGAGACTCATGTAGATCCCGAGTTGGATGAAAACTCGGATGATGAATATCATGGAAGAGAAGGACTGTCTAACTATAAGGTTTTGACTACCTTGCTTCTTGAGGAGTATGGAGACGAGTTGACTCCTGCCGCTCCTCCTTCTCCGCGCTCTCTCTTTTCAGTGCTAAGACGAAGAAGCCTTCGTCTTTTCTCAAATGAAGCCCACCATTTCGATGAAGAGGGCCTTACAATCCTTAGACCTCATGGATGAAGTCTAAGAAAGACTTAGTGAGAACAGTCTTCTGCATGCCTCCAGCAAGATTAGCTGGGAAAAGAGGCATTTGGTATCAGACGGGAGAGAATATGGGTATTGCTCTCCCTTCTACATCGGAAGCAGATTTTTCGACCTTAGTTGACGCTTCACGTCGACAAGGTCTCAATTCGGCACGAATTACGTGGGGAATTTCTGAACTGGACCATCTCCTCAAGGGACTCTTTCATGTATTGGAAGTCTTCAACTTCTTAGATTGGTCCCTTGGGGTGATGTCCAAGAAAGCCCATGATTCGGAAGGAATCGAACCTGAAGCCCTGTATGCATATTGTCTTGTATTGACAAAGCGGTACAGGATGGATCTTTTGAAATCTCCTCATTATTTTGGAGCAGGTCTTCTAAAGAAAAGGACTGTATATGGCGCCTTCTTAACCAAGGCAGTCTCACACGCTCAGGGAGGGCAGCTCTACTGTATTCGCCTCTATCTGACTTTTTGTTTCCCTTCTCAGTTAGTGAAGGACATTGCGCATTCTTTAACTGAGAAGGCGACTCAGGATCTTCTGACGCAGTCAGCAAGAAAGAAGAAACCTGTTTCGGCATCTGACAAGAAAGGACCTAGTACATCTGTTCAGCCCTTTCGAGGTGGTCCGACCTCCAGACCTCCCGCAAGAAGGAAGGCTCCGGAGAAGAGAGTAGGTCTGCCTTTCGTCCCTTTTAAAAAGGGAAAATGAAGATTCTCTCCTCCAAGCACCAGTAGGTGCCAGGCTCCTGGGATTTGTGGAAGCCTGGACATGATAAACGCAGACGCGTCTTCATTGGCTATCATAAGGAAGGGATATCGTATCCCTTTCCTGAGCACTCCTCCCCTAACGTCAATACCAAGGGAACTATCAAGCCAAGTACAAGGATCCTGTGCTGAGGGATACTCTTCGATCGATGGTGGAACAAATGTGGGACAAAGAGAGCGATAGAACTAGTACTGGATCAAAACTCCCCGGGGTTTTACAATCGCCTTTTTCTGGTTGCGAAAGCCTCGGGAGGCTGGAGACCAGTACTGGACGTCAGCTCTCTGAACAAATTTGTTCAGAAGGAGAAGTTCTCCATGGAGACTTCTGCTTCAGTCCTAGCGTCATTACGACAAGGAGATTGGATGGTGTCTCTAGATCTCCAGGACGCCTACTTTCACGTCCCGATACCACCCTTCATCGAAGAAGTACCTCCGTTTCAGGACGGGGGGTGGGGGGAAGGATCTTTCAGTTCAGAGCCTTGTGTTTCGGCCTGTCCACGGCGTCATCAGGTCTTCACAAGCCTGATGAAGAATGTGGCGAGGTTTCTTCACCTCAAAGGAGTAAATATTTCTCGTATCTGGACGACTGGCTCATCAGGGCCAGATCAGAGAGACAGTGCTTGGAGGACCTAAAGTTAACGCTAGATTGATCAAAGCGTTGGGATTGCTCGTGAACCTCGAGAAGTCTCAGCTGATCCCCAGACAGGACCTAGTCTATCTGGGGATTCGGATGGATTCTCGGGGTTTTCGAGTATTTCCTTCGCAGAGAGAATCGCAAAAGGTTTGCGGATAGTCTCTCTCTTCTTAGGGAAGGAACATACGTCGGCGAGGGAATGGTTGAGCCTTCTAGGGACCCTTTCCTCGCTAGAAACAGTTCTTCCCACTAGGAAGACTGCATTTACGTCCGCTTCATTCTTCTCCAGAAGTTCTTGGAGCTGGAAAACCGGACAACTTTCGGACGTTTTTCCCATTCCAGTGGAGATAAAATCGCACCTGGAGTGGTGGTTGCCCCCTCTGGAAGAGAACATAGGGATCTCTCTAAAAACACAAGAACCCAGACTAGTGTTGTACTCCGACGCATCGGAGAAAGGTTGGGGAGCGACATTAGGCTCAGAAGAGGTGTCAGGCACCTGGGAACCAGCACAGGTGACTTGGCACATAAACTGCAAAGAGCTCTTCGCCGTGCATCTGGCTTTGAAGAGTCTAGAACCTCTGGTGTCGAACAAAGTATGCAAGTAAACGTGGACAACACCACCGCACTTGCCTACATTCGGAAACGGGGGGGGACTCACTCCTCGTTCCTTTACGAACTGACGAGAGGACCTATTGCTTTGGACGTCCCACAGGAACATCTCCCTGCTGACAAGGTTCGTACAGGGAGTAAAGAATGTGAGGGCGGACAGACTCAGCAGGAGGAACCAGGTCCTTCATACAGAGTGGACCCTACACGGATGGAAGTGTGTCTCGATCTCTGGTCTCTGTGGGGGACTTCCTCATGTGGATCTCTTCGCACATTCATTTCCAAAAGGCTCCCAGTTTTTTGCTCGTCGTGGAAGATCCAAGAGCACTTATGGTAGACGCCTTCCTGCTAAATTGGTCTCGAGTAGACGTATATGCTTTTCCCCCATTCAAAAATCCTGGGGTTTAGTAATGAAAAAGTTTGTGGCGTCAAAGGAGACGAGGATGACGTAATAGCCCCCTTTTGGCCGGCCCAGGATTGGTTCACGGAGGTGGTAGAGTGGATCGTAGACTTTCCAAGATCCCTACCAAGAAGGACGGATCTTCTCAGACAACCACACTTCAAGAGGTACCATCAAAACCTCCCCGCTCTCGCTCTGACTGCCTTTCGACTATCGAAAGACTTGTCAGAGCGAGAGGCTTTTCTCGCGAAGTGGCAAGCGCAATCGCGAGAGCACGCAGAACCTCCACTACGAAAGTATACCAATCGAAGTGGGAGGTATTTAGAAGGTGGTGTAGATCCAAGAGTTTGTCCTCCTCCACTACCTCTATAGCGGAAATTGCTGATGTTCCTGCTATTCCTGAGAGAAAAATCTCATCTAGCCGTATCCACAATAAAGGGATACAGAAGTATGCTCTCGGCTGTATTCAGGAATAGAGGATTGGATCTGGCAGATAATAAAGATCTCCACGATCTCATAAGGTCTTTTTGAGACTTCAAAGTCTAAGGAACCAAGTACCTCCAAAACTGGAACCTAGACGTAGTCCTCAAGTTTCTGTCATCGGAAAGATTCGAACCTCCTCATCTGGCCATCGTGGTTTAGAGACATCACCAGAAAATGCCTATTCCTATTATCTTTAGCTACGGCAAAGAGAATTAGTGAATTACATGCTCTGCAGGATAAAGTAGGATTCAAGGGAGACTCAGCTATTTGCTCGTTTAAGACCCTGTTTTTTAGCGAAAAAAAACGAGAATCCCACGAATCCCTGGCCTAAGTCATTCGAAGTCAAAGGCATGTCGAGTCTCGTAGCAGAGAAGCAGAGAGGTCTCTATGCCCTGTTAGAGCTCTGAAGTTCTACCTTCAGAGAAAGCATCAGATGGGAGGCCTCTAGACAAGGTCTTTGGTGCGCGGTAAAGACCCCACAAGACTGATGTCCAAGAATGCGCTGGCATTCTTTTGTAAGAAAGAAACGTCATTACAGACGCTCATAAGGTCTGTCCTGACGGACAGTTTACAACTGTTGAGAGTAAAAGCTCATGAAGTGAGAGCTGTAGCGACGTCTCTCTCGTTTCATAAGAATATGTCGCTTAAAAACATCATAGATACGACATTTTGGAGATGCAACTCAGTATTTGCATCTCATTACTTGAAAGACGTTCGTGTGACATATGAGAAGTGTTTTTTCTCTAGGTCCTTTCGTATCGGCGGATACGATTCTGGGTACGGGAGCCGACACCAATCCTTAAATGTATATACTTTTCTTCTTTTTGGATATGGTCTGGAGTCTCTTCGAACAATGGAGGACTTGGTTTAGCACGGGCGGCCGTCTATGTTGTTCAGTAAGAGAATCTTGTCATATCCAATTAGATGAGTATAATTTTTTTTTTTTGAAAATTATGTATGTGTGCTTAGTGGTTTTGAGTTACGGTTGTGGTGACGAGTTCGGGGATAACTCGGAACAATCCTTAGTTCTAACATATGGTTAGGATCAGGTGGTCGGGATTGGTTGTGTGCTCCTTCATAAGGTGTATTGTCATATAAGTGGATCAGCACCCATTGACAAAGTCCTTTTAGGCTCTGCCGAGTAAGCGGATAAGACCCCATCGGCAGACCCACAAGAACTCTTGGCCATAGATCATATATCTCGCTAAAGTTTCTTGAGGTGATGCAGAACTACTGGGCAAACACCCAGAAGTCTACCACCTATCAGGTAGGAACCAAGGTTTTATTTATACCTACAACATATGTTGTTTACCTGTCTATTCCATATAGTAAGCTGTCTCTTACCCTCCACCGAAGGGTGCCAATCAGCTATGTATATATCTGACAGGTAAGTTGATTGTATGAAAATGTTCTTGTTATATACCAGATAAAGTTTCATACATGCTTACCTGGCAGATATATACAATTAAAGGCCCACCCAGCCTCCCCGCAGGAGACAGGTGGAAGAGAGAAAATATGATAGAAAACGGGGATGGTTCCTAGTCCTGCCGCCCAGGGCAGGCAGGTAAGATCACCTGACCTACCTGTAGCGAGTGGCGCGAAATTTGAATTTCTGTCGGGGATGACGGAGTCTTAGCTATGTATATATCTGCCAGGTAAGTATGTATGAAACTTTATTGTATAATAACAATATCATTTTGAGGGTGAAAATTTGGGGGTCGCATGATATGCGAGATAGCATGTTATGCGAGTATATATGGTAATTAAGGGATCGATAGTGTGAGTGTGTCCGATTGTGTCTGAGAGAGAGAGAGAGAGAGAGAGAGAGAGAGAGAGAGAGTAATCAGCATGTTTACTCTTGGTTCCTTAGTGCATGAAATAGATTAATTATGCCACAATACTGTTGGCAAATGGCAGACTTTTAAAACAAACATGAGGATTTTACAAACAAATAAGTAATAAGTCAATAATGCAAGAAAAGGAAAGAGAAATAAAATAACTTTTCACAAGGAAGCCGCTTAAACAAACAATCGAAGACATGTCGAAGCTGAAAGCTGCGCCAGTTTGTTTATTACAGAGCTGAGTTACTTTTACAGTAGTAAAGACATCGTAAAAAGCAATTATCACTAGATCGGTATTTTACCGTGACAAATATAAAAGTGATTTGGGCAGATCGAGTGGAAGTGAAGGAAATGGGCGAATAATCATCCCAGATCAGCTAATAAGTCAATGGGAAGCAGAGCCATTCTTCTCTCTCTCTCTCTCTCTCTCTCAGCGCACCGAACTTTCTCTCTCTCTCTCTCTCTCTCTCTCTCTCTCTCTCTCTCTCTCTCTCTCTCTCTCTCTCTCTCAGCACACCGAACACTGACTTGAGCAAGCGTTTTTTTTTACCATGTTGCATTTGTTTTCATGTTTTATCATTATGTTAAATTTATTGTGAAATATAATTTTTTATGTGAATTGTTACTGCTTTTACGTACATATTATAGTAAAGATATTACTGCGTCTTCTCTCTTCAACAATACCACAGCGCACGATAACTTAAAATCATTCATTCATTATTCCTAAAAAATATAAACGCTACCTCCCTCTACCTCAAGTTAGCTGTGTATCACCACATGATGAATGATTTTGTTAATCATTTGTGCTAAATTTTATTGTGAAAAGCTTTGTTCTTTCATTTACTATTTTGTTAATATTGTTCAACTAGACCGTCAACCTCGGCACACTGAACACTGGCTCAATCAAGACTTACTTTTTTTTTTTTTTTTTTTTTTTTTTTTTTTTTTTTTAATTTTTTTTTTTTTATTGCATTTGATTGTTTTCATACTTTATCATTACGTTAAATTGGTTGAGAAATTCCCTTTTTATGTGAATTTTTATTGCTTTTACATACATACAGTAATATTTTATAACTCTCTTCTTCTCTCCTCAACATATCAACGCTCCCTCGTTCAGTCTCAAGTCAGCTGGGTGTGATGTCACCGCGGTTACGTACGATTTTATACATCTTTTTTGCTAAATTGTATATTGAAAGCTAAATCTTATATTAAATGTTTTATACTTGAATGTATTTTGTCAAATATTGTTATCATTAAACTATATATTCTAAATGAAAAATGAATTAATACAGTTTAACTTGTAAGACCCAGTAGGCCGTCGAATACAAGTATAAACTAGATAAGCAGTCGGTTCGAAGTACGAGCATTTGTTCGAAAAACGATACAAAATTTTCTCGAAAATTTTGTTTGAAAAACGGAAAGTTCGACATATGAAACGTTCGAGAAACGAGGTACCACAGTACTTGATAGTCATGATAAAGTTGCAAATGTTTATTAGTCCTGATTACAGAATAAACTTGTGAAAATTGCTATTTTGTTCTTGAACATAAAATTTCTAAGTGTTGCATGCATCTTTTTCCCTAGGGAGGATATGTATGCTCAGGATAGCATAGACTTGCTACAAAACTCGGGATTACAGTTTAAAAAACATGAAGAAGATGGCATTGAACCTGTTGACTTTGCCGAACTTTTAATGACTTCTGGTATTGTACTAGTCGACAATGTGAAAATGTTGTCTTTTCACAGGTAGGTGCAAGAAGCATTTTGGTTTGTAAACTAGTTTCTTCGGTTTCTGTGTATTACATATTTATTTGTATACTTAATTTGTCATGAAATTAGTCACAACACTAAATGGTAATGTATATTTGAAGTGGTCCAACCTCTAACTATTTTCAAAATGCTGGTCAACATTCTTCTCAGTTTTGTGTATTAGATATGACAGATTGTTAGTGCACATTATTGGAAAGCCTTCTTTTTCTCCCTTGAAGTGTTTTACAATGAGAAACAGGCTGAATTTTGCAAAGTTGACCTTCTTCAATTTTGAACATTCTTATCTCTTTTACTTTGTTTTTCATTGATAACTAAATTAGCATAAACAATTTTATAGAGATATGAATTTATTTAGCATGCACTCTTTCTCCCCCAGTGGATATGATTTCGGATATCTGCTAAAATTGTTAACCAACCAAAACTTACCGGCTGAAGAAAGTGATTTCTTCGAGATGCTGAGACTCTACTTCCCTTCTATATATGATGTAAAGGTAAGTAACAAATTTTGTCAGTTTTATTACAGAAATATGGCATTTTTATAATAAAGCTTTTTATATACTTTACCAAGTAATTTCATAACTATTAGTTCACTTACACGGCAGCTTGAATTCAAAATTTTCCGGGTAACACTTCAAAATTCTGTGTAGGTGACCAGTTCTGCCTGCTAGCAGGAATTTTAGGTCATAATGCCTTTAGCAGATAACCTCAATCTCTTCATGCCTTATGTTCATCAGCAGGGAGGAGGGTGTTCTCCGATCATGTAATTACGTGGTAAGTATATATAAAATTTGATTTTATTAGAAAAATATTTTTACATGAGTAACTTACCAAGTAAGTAATTACATAGCTGATTCCCACATTGTTAAGAAGTGGGGAAACATGGACAATCTTCTACTTCAAAACTGTAAGATATCTAATGAATTTGAAATAGAAATACTGCTAGCATTGAACACCATTGCTTATCATTACCTATAAGTTAATAGAGCTACTGGGATACTGCCTCTGGTTGGTGCTCATCTTAACTTGTAGTGGCGTGGCGGTAAAGCCATGGGTTGCCTCCTACTTAGTGGAAGCTTTGCAGTGAAGGAAGTATTCCAATGGCCAGCAAAGCATGATAAAATCAACCAGACAACATTGTCACCTACACTGAAATAAAACCGCAACCCATCCATTGAGAGTGGTAGGTGCTTCAGATACATTGTACCCCCTGGCTCGGCAAAAAACTTAACATCTTATTACAAGGTGAAGAGACATTAGTGAGTTAAAACATCTTATTACAAGGTGAAGAGACAGTGAGTTAAAACACTTGTATGTTTCCTTTTGCAATACCATGTGAGTCACCAAAAATGGTCTCAAGGCACTGGAAAATTCAACACTGTATTAACTTCCATTAAAATTAGTGAGAAATAAAAAAGCGATTACATCACCAATAGTACAAGGCAGAATAGAATGACGAGGCATGAAGTGAATGCAAGCTGAAGAGGTAGAGGCTACTCTGACGTCCTTACGTTACTTAAAAGAAGACAAACTGCTCTCCAGATTCTGAGTGTGTCCCAAGTTAAAAGTCCATGAGGGAAATAAGTTATAGTCAGGGGATGAAACGGGTCTTACCATATCACCATATGTAGAGGATGGTCCTCTGAAAACTCCAAAAGGACAGAGACCCCCCTATTCTCCCACAGAGTTGGAGAGGGCTTTGAACATTCAGAGAATGATCTGGTGTCAGGCTGTAGCTGGCACCAGAAGCGCTGGGCGCCAGTCAAGCCAGCTATTGCCAAAGCAAATGCTGGGACCAATTCTCGTCCGATGACAACGCCTTTGTCACCTTACTACTTTGTGCCCTTACATTTTTCAGTTCTCTGCAAAGAAAAGTGTTAGCATTATAATACGTATTGTGTGCTGATACCTAGCAAGTATACGTACTAGGTTCAGTAAACAAACATAAAATCAAATCTTTGGCCTAAAGAAATGATGAAACATTCAAGAATTACTTTTAAGGCAATTATTTATCAATGGCTACCATGTAGGGGGGTAGTGCCATCATTGCACCTCATTCGTTGCAATGTAGGCATTACTTAAGGTTCTTTGCAGTGTCCCTTCGGCCCCTAGCTGCAGCTACTTTTTTCCTTTTACTGTACCTACGTTCATATTCTCTTCCATCTTACTGTCCACCTTCTCTACAATTGTTTCATAGTGCAACTGCGAGGTTTTCCTCATGTAACACTTTTCAAACCTTTTACTGTCGATTTCCGTTTCAGCGCTGAATGCCCTTAGTTGCCCCATGCATGGCATGATGCCAAAAATCTATATAAATAAAAACTCAATGGCTTGCAAGTAGCCTTGCCATGTAAACACCATTAAATATAAATGTTTGGCCTAAAGAAATGGCATAAGATACAGCAATTGCTTTAAGGGGAAAAAATATATCGGAAACCAACTTGCAGACCTAGTCAAAAAAGGCAAAAGTTTGCCTAGCTTTTTAGCCTGATAGAATGACAAAACATTAAGAATGACTTTTAAGGCAATTATTATCTGCAGCTGTGGAATGCCTGTGCTTGGAAAACACCATTCGAAAATTCTAAGGCAAAACTATACGACTGACGGCTTGCAAGTAGTCTAGGCCCGGTAAACAAAACATAATGCAAAAGTTTCAGCCTAAAGGAATGGCAACATACGAGGATTACTTTTAGGGCAGAACTATTATCTGCAGTTTGCAAGTAGCCTAGGTATAAACAAAAGATCTGCTAACGGATTTACTTTTCAGGCAAAATTCTGTTAATGAATCAACTTAATAACAACAAAACAAGAAAAAACGCTTCTTGAGATTTCATGAAGGTTACTAATATGCATTCCAGTGGATGAAGACACCACTGAAATCCAGTTAAATCACCTGAAAATAATGAATAAGCTGCTGCCATAACTCACTGTTTACCCAAGCATGGTAGGAACAGATTGAGATTATCTGCTAGTCATTACTAATGTTCTTGCTAGTGGATGGAACAGGTCCCCTACACAGATATTTGAAGTGTTACCTGCAAAATTTTGAATTTAAGTCTGCCATGTAAGTGAACTAATGGCTATGTAATTACGTATACTTGATAAGTTACTTATACAAAATTTTAGCTTTCAGAAACTGAAAATTTGGTGAATTACAGAAAAGCAAAACTAAGGCTTTTGTATTTAAAAGGGAGTTGTACCACTTTGAATTTAATCTTGTTCACTTTTTTAGCTTAAAAGATATTAAAGTATATATGCTTTTGTTTTTCTTAAGGACAAAACCTTTGTTTCATCTCTACACCATCATTTATATATACCCACAATATTCATAGTTGTTGAATGTCTCCAGATGCCCCATGTTTGTCTAACAGAAAGAAGATCAGTACTGAAACAACAAGCTCTACTTTAGCCTTCACATACCTGCCAAATTACCTACTGTTCTTGTGTTTATTACGTTGTTAACATCTTAGCAAAGTTGAGCAGTGTTTCTTACAGGAAAAATTGCCTTGTTCATTGTCATTCTAACCAACTTTTTTTTCTTCATTACATCTTCCAGTTCATCTCAGTCTTGCCATCTTTTCGAGCCTCTTGATACCACATCCCTTTTATGATATGATGTCAATAGCCTGCATTAAACTCGGTATTCCATGTGTGTGCCTTTCCTGACCCTCATTCCTTTTCCTTGTTGGTTGTCTATGTTATTCCTGCTTTGAATCTTGATATTCCATGGTCACACCTTTTCCAATCTCTTAACATTCCATGTTATTGCCCATGTTTTTGCTTTATAGTACTGGCCTTATGTACCTATCATAAGTTTTTTGCCCTTCTATACTATTATTTTAAGTAGTTAAACAAGACTTCTGTGTCAGAATACCAAGTGAGATCTCTTCTTTCTGTATTTCCTTTTACCACCTCTTACTTCTTTTCTAAAGAACACCATATTATGTGGAAGCTTGAATTTGCAAGTCTGTAGCCCCTATGGCATGATCCATATGAATAGGGTTCTTCTGAATAATAATGATAATAGTATATTTAATAATACGAATACCTTTTTTTTGTGGAATCTTCTTTTACATTTGGTACACAGTAGAAAGTTCACTCTCACACCTTCCCACAGCTAGATGGCCACTTTCATTTGCTTACTTTCCAGGCACTATAAGCTTTGTTTTGCTTTCTTGGCATTACCAATCCTTATCCAGTAAATTTTACTCAAGAGATTTAATACATATATAATTAGATGTACTATATTAGTTGGGACTGGTAGTTGTGACACATGAGGTTATATGTAAAGAGGACGACTTAGGGGGAGTGATCATCAACCTCTATTTCTGTAACTTCTACTCTCATATCATTCCTTGGCATCCTCCCTGTAGGGCAGTAGTGCTGTCATTGCACCTCATGTAGTGCAAGGTAGGCATTACTCAAAGTTCTTTGCAGTGTCCTTTTGGCCCATAGCTGCAACCCCTTTCTTTCATATTCTGTTTATTTAATTGTAATATCTATCCTCTCCCAACAGTTGTTTCATAGTGCAACTGCAAAATTTTCCTTCTGTTATACCTTCAAAACCTTTTTACTTTTTAATTTCCCCTTCAGTGCGGTATGATCTTATAAGTTCCAGCTCTTGGCTTTTGGCCTAAATTTTGCATTCCATTCCTTTCAATTGGCATCCTAAGGTGAGACCTCAGGTGTCAGCTAGCACTTTGCTTTACACTTTGAGTTACCAGAGCCTTGGTCCGTGTGTTATACCAGTCACTGGTTGCTTCCTGGTTCCTTCAATGCCTCTGTTTATCAATCTAGGATGCATTCCTCCAGCTAGGTTTTCCTTCCTAGCTTTGTTATTAGGCATAAATATGATGTGGTTGTGATGAAGGTGTTCTTTAGACAAGCCCATCATTTTTGAAGGACCATTGAGGTATGTGATTAATAGGTACCTGGCAATTCAGGTAGCTTGTTCCTTTTGCTACTGATCTGATTCTTTTTTGTTAGACAGAAAACGTGCTGTGTTTTGGAATATGCAAAGACCACAAATGTTATCATGTATGATTTTAATGAAAAGAATCAGGTTGTATATATCTTTATAGAAATATAGTTTTTGTTCATGAAACTTACTGTTCAGATATATATATAGCTGTATTTCTGAAGTCCGACAGAATTTAAAAAACTTCCGACACACGCAGTGGTCGGCCAGGTGGTTAGTACCCATTCCTGCCGCTGGGAGGCGGGTATCAGGAACCATTCCCATTTTCTATTCATAATTTTTCTGTCGCCGGTGCTGAAAACACCTGTTTTTCAGTACCTCCGTCTTAGGAATTTGGAAACTTCATTGCCGCTAAGTATCCTAATTGTCTTTTGATTTATTTACTTGGATTTGTGGCTAGGCATACGCTATCTTAAATTGATTTGAATTTGATTCATTTTTGCATAAGATATCTGAATCTAGTTAGGCTAGTTTCAGAGGGGGTTGTCTGCAAAGATAGGGTGTGGCTACCGAAGCTTCGGTAGATCCGCACTTGGTATGCACGGAGGGGTTTTGGGTCTTGCTTCTTTGTTGAGATTTGTCATGTAAGGAGTGTGAGACTTTGTCTATTCCGTAAGGAAGATGTATGATTCGTATGTACGCAATAATCAGTAAACATGTCTAATTCCGTAAGGAAAAAAGTATGATTCGTATGTACGCAATTAATCAGTAAACAAAAGTCAGGGTAGTGAACCTGCTAACCTTCCTGTAGACTTTATTTTGCCTAACCCTATAGTATGGCCTACGGGTTATGAATATGTCTGCGAGAGGTGATCGCTCTCCATTTCATTGTTGTAAGAGTGGCTACTTCTTTATTGTTTTACTCCTAACCCTGTAATCCTTCGGGCCGTAAACAGTGTCTGTAGAGGTTATTGCCCTTTCTCTTATACTCTTTCGATTCGTAACTTAGAATCGAAAGTTCTTGCTTTAGAGAGCAATAGTGAAGTGGCTAAGTGCAGTGACAGTGCCCCTTGTGTAGTGGAGGGTGCGTCAGATCGGCCTTATAACGCCTCTAGGTCTAGACCTCTGTCGGGACTCCCAGGACCACAGGGAGGAGGGCAATGTCGAAACGCCGAAGGAGGGTTACGAGGAACCCCCACCGATCTGGCGTGCCTTCGGCAGTTTCTGATGAAAATCCCCAGACTGCCAAAGTTTCGTGCACGTCCCTCTAAGAAGCTTTAGGAGAAGAGAACGGCTTCACGTCCTCTCTGCTCGTCGAGGAGGGACGTCAGATCCAGCCCCATAACGCCTCTAGGACCTGGACCTCTGTCGGGACTCCCAGGACCAGGGAGAGGGCATGTCGAAAGCCGAAGGAGGGTTACGGGGAACCCACATCGATCTGGCGTCCCTTCGGTAGGACCTGTTGACGCTTCCAGGAGCTGCGGAAGATGCGTGCACGTGCACGAATCTCGAGGATTGTTCTCCGTCCTCCGAGGTGTCCTCCCCGTGCAGGGGTTGGAGCTCTCGGAAGGACTCGCGCCCTCTAAATAGAAGCTTTATAGAAGAGGACGCTTCACGTCCCCTCACTCTCTCGTTATGCGTTTCAGTGAGAAGTAAGAAGGCGAACGTCGCCTGATCACGTGTACGTCTTTCCACCGAGAAATATGAAAAAAGAAGGCAGTTTCTCTTGCTTGTTTTGACGCCTGTCAGGTGCGTGACGCTTTAAGGCATTCATCAAAAGGATCTGCACGCTTCTTTTTTGACGCTTCGGCTTCTGAACGGGACGCGGTCGGATGGACGCCAGGCGCGCGCCAGTGGACGCCAAGCGTCCGCGCCAGTGGACGCCAAGCGTCCTCAGCCAGAAAATGGACGCCGAGCGCGCGCCATGCGCCAGCGCACACCAGGTTTGTCTCCTGGCTGAACGTTTCTGTTGAACTCTTCAAGCTCTTGTTTAAGATTTGAGCCTCAAGAATGTGAAGTAAGCAGTGCTTCGGAGGAAGCTTAAAGTGAACAGACAACTTCGTCTTCGAAACCCAGCTAGACCTCGGGTTTTTTTTCGTGAATTAAGAGGTCTCTGTCAATATTATATTGCTTTTCGCAAAGGTGGATGGAGTTAAGGAAAGCTCAAGGGAAGATCTCGTTTTCTCTACCGCAGTCAAGACTTTGCGATAAGGCAGTTACGGGTTATGTAAAGGCTCGACGTCTCGGCGACGTTCAGTAGGATTCTTGCAAAGGCATTCATCAAAAGGACGCTCTTCAGGAAAGCGCAAGACAGGACTTCCTTTGCCACCTTTGCCATACTGCCAATAAATTTTAAGCTTTAGCAGGCATTAGTTGTGATACGGGAGAGGAAGCTGGTTGGAGAGTTTCTTCCTCTTCCCAGGATAATTTTGCAAGCTTTTTAGCCCATCTGAAAGGGTTTTTCAGATGATAAGATTTTGTTAGTTTCTAGTCGGGACTACGCTGCCGAATTGAACATCGTCGTTCTACCTGCCGTAAGCCCTGTCTCTTAACAGGATTCTTGCCCCTTTCTCGTTTGAGACGGGATCGGAAAATAAATCTTCGACTTCCTGGATTACGTTTTGTCAATTCAAGTGACTTTCCCCCATTGACCAATATACTATCGTTTTGTCAAGTAAGTGGGTATCCCCTCATTGACAAAATATCTCTTTGTCCCGTAAATGGGTTAGTTCTCATTGACAAACATCTCTTTAACTTGATATTGCGTAAGCGAATAAGCTCTTATTGACAAGATTCGGAAGAGCTCTCATTCGTCATTCGCAGACTCGTACAAGAAATAGACTTGTAGACTACGTCAATGAACCCTTATGTCCAATAACATAAGAAGCTTGAGCATGATAAAATCAACCAGACAACATTGTCACCTACGCTGAAATAAAACCGCAACCCATCCATTGAGAGTGGTAGGTGCTTCAGGTACATTGTACCCCCTGGCTCGGCAAAAAACTTAACATCTTATTACAAGGTGAAGAGACAGTGAGTTAAAACATCTTATTACAAGGTGAAGAGACAGTGAGTTAAAACACTTGTATGTTTCCTTTTGCAATACCATGTGAGTCACCAAAAATGGTCTCAAGGCACTGGAAAATTCAACACTATATTAACTTCCATTAAAATTAGTGAGAAATAAAAAGCGATTACATCACCATAGTACAAAGGCAGAATAGAATGACGAGGCATGAAGTGAATGCAAGCTGAAGAGGTAGAGGCTACTCTGACGTCCTTACGTTACTTAAAAGAAGACAAACTGATCTCCAGATTCTGTGTCCCAAGTTAAAAGT
Source organism: Macrobrachium nipponense (assembly GCF_015104395.2). Classification (NCBI taxonomy): domain Eukaryota; kingdom Metazoa; phylum Arthropoda; class Malacostraca; order Decapoda; family Palaemonidae; genus Macrobrachium; species Macrobrachium nipponense. The sequence continues at coordinate 64,912,856 of NC_087211.1, forward strand.
CCATGAGGGAAATGCGTTATAGTCGGGATGAAACGGATCTTACCATATACATATGTAGAGGATGGTCCTCTGAAAACTCCAAAAGGACAGAGACCCCCCTATTCTCCCACAGAGTTGGGGAGGGCTTTGAACATTCAGAGAATGATCTGGTGTCAGGCTGTAGCTGGCACCAGAAGCACTGGGCGCCAGTCAAGCCAGCTATTGCCAAAGCAAATGCTGGGACCAATTCTTGGCCGATGACAACGCCTTTGTCCCTTACTACTTTCTGCCCTTACACTTTTCAGTTCTCTGCAAAGGAAAGTGTTAGCGTTAAGATACTAATACGTATTGTGTACTGATACCTAGCAAGTATACGTACTAGGTTCAGTAAACAAACATAAAATCAAATCTTTGGCCTAAAGAAATGATGAAACATTCAAGAATTACTTTTAAGGCAATTATTTATCAATGGCTAACATGTGGGGGGGTAGTGCCATCAGTGCACCTCATTCGTTGCAATGGAGGCATTACTTAAGGTTCTTTGCAGTGTCCCTTCGGCCCCTAGCTGCAGCTATTTTTTTCCTTTTACTGTACCTACATTCATATTCTCTTTTCCATCTTACTGTCCACCTTCTCCTAACAATTGTTTCATAGTGCAACTGCGAGGTTTTCCTCATGTAACACTTTTCAAACCTTTTACTGTCAATTTCCGTTTCAGCGCTGAATGCCCTAAGTTGCCCCAGTGCATGGCATGATGCCAAAAATCTATATAAATAAAAACTCAATGGCTTGCTAGTAGCCTTTCCCTGTAAACACCATTCAATATAAATGTTTGGCCTAAAGAAATGGCATAAGATACAGCAATTGCTTTAAGGGGAAAACTATATCGGAAACCAACTTGCAAATAGCCTAGGCAAAAAAGGCAAAAGTTTTGCCTAGCTTTTAGCCTGATAGAATGACAAAACATTTAAGAATGACTTTTAAGGCAATTATTATCTGCAGCTGTGGAATGCCTGTGCTTGGAAAACACCATTCGAAAATTCTAAGGCAAAACTATACGACTGACGGCTTGCAAGTAGTCTAGGCCCGGTAAACAAACCATAATGCAAAAGTTTCAGCCTAAAGGAATGGCAACATACGAGGATTACTTTTAGGGCAGAACTATTATCTGCAGTTCGCAAGTAGCCTAGGTATAAACAAAAGATCTGCTAACGGATTTACTTTTCAGGCAAAATTCTGTTAATGAATCAACTTAATAACAACAAAACAAGAAAAAACGCTTCTTGAGATTTCATGAAGGTTACTAATATGCATTCCAGTGGATGAAGACACCACTGAAATCCAGTTAAATCACCTGAAAATAATGAATAAGCTGCTGCCATAACTCACTGTTTACCCAAGCATGGTAGGAACAGATTGAGATTATCTGCTAGTCATTACTATTGTTCTTGCTAGTGGATGGAACAGGTCCCCTACACAGATATTTGAAGTGTTACCTGCAAAATTTTGAATTCAAGCTGCCATGTAAGTGAACTAATGGCTATGTAATTACGTATACTTGATAAGTTACTTATACAAAATTTTAGCTTTCAGAAACTGAAAATTTGGTGAATTACAGAAAAGCAAACTAAGGCTTTTGTATTTAAAAGGGAGTTGTACCACTTTGAATTTAATCTTGTTCACTTTATTAGCTTAAAAGATATTAAAGTATATATGCTTTTGTTTTTCTTAAGGACAAAACCTTTGTTTCATCTCTACACTATCATTTATAAATACCCACAATATTCATAGTTGTTGAATGTCTCCAGATGCCCCATGTTTGTCTAACAGAAAGAAGATCAGTACTGAAACAACAAGCTCTACTTTAGCCTTCACATACCTGCCAAATTACCTACTGTTCTTGTGTTTATTACGTTGTTAACATCTTAGCAAAGTTGAGCAGTGTTTCTTACAGGAAAAATTGCCTTGTTCATTGTCATTCTAACCAACTTTTCTTCATTACATCTTCCAGTTCATCTCAGTCTTGCCATCTTTTCGAGCCTCTTGATACCACATCCCTTTTATGATATGATGTCAATATCCTGCCATTAAACTCGGTATTCCATGTGTGTGCCTTTCCTGACCCTCATTCCTTTTCCTTGTTGGTGTCTATGTTATTCCTGCCTTGAATCTTGATATTCCATGGTCACACCTTTTCCAATCTCTTAACATTCCATGTTATTGCCCATGTTTTTGCTTTATAGTACTGGCCTTATGTACCTATCATAAGTTTTTGCCCTTCTATACTATTATTTTAAGTAGTTAAACAAGACTTCTGTGTCAGAATACCAAGTGAGATCTCTTCTTTCTGTATTTCCTTTTACCACCTCTTACTTCTTTTCTAAAGAACACCATATTATGTGGAAGCTTGAATTTCAAGTCTGTAGCCCCTATGGGCATGATCCATATGAATAGGGTTCTTCTGAATAATAATGATAATAGTATATTTAATAATACTGAATACCTTTTGTGGAATCTTCTTTTACATTTGGTACACAGTAGAAAGTTCACTCTCACACCTTCCCACAGCTAGTTGGCCACTTTCATTTGCTTACTTTCCAGGCACTATAAGCTTTGTTTTGCTTACTTGGCATTACCAATCCTTATCCAGTAAATTTAACTCAAGAGATTTAATACATATATAATTAGATGTACTATATTAGTTGGGACTGGTAGTTGTGACACATGAGGTTATATGTAAAGAGGACGACTTAGGGGAGGTGATCATCAACCTCTATTTCTGTAACTTCTATTCTCATATCATTCCTTGGCATCCTCCTGTAGGGCAGTAGTGCTGTCATTGCACCTCATGTAGTGCAAGGTAGGCATTACTCAAAGTTCTTTGCAGTGTCCTTTTGGCCCATAGCTGCAACCCCTTTCTTTCATATTCTGTTTATTTAATTGTAATATCCATCCTCTCCCAACAGTTGTTTCATAGTGCAACTGCAAAATTTTCCTTCTGTTATACCTTCAAAACCTTTTTACTTTTAATTTCCCCTTTAGTGCGGTATGATCTTATAAGTTCCAGCTCTTGGCTTTTGGCCTAAATTTTGCATTCTATTCCTTTCAATTGGCATCCTAAGGTGAGACCTCAGGTGTCAGCTAGCACTTTGCTTTACACTTTGAGTTACCAGAGCCTTGGTCCGTGTGTTATACCAGTCACTGGTTGCATTCCTGGTTCCTTCAGGCCTCTGTTATCAATCTAGTGCATTCTCCAGCTAGGTTTCCCTTCCTAGCTTTGTTATTAGGCATAAATGTATGATGTGGTTGTGATGAAGGTGTTCTTTAGACAAGCCCATCATTTTTGAAGGACCATTGAGGTATGTGATTAATAGGTACCTGGCAATTCAGGTAGCTTGTTCCTTTTGCTACTGATCTGATCTATTTGTTAGACAGAAAAATGTAGTGTTTTGGAATATGCAAAGACCACAGATGTTATCATGTATGATTTTAATGAAAAGAATCAGGTTTGTATATATCTTTATAGAAATATAGTTTTGTTCATGAAACTTACCTGTCAGATATATATATAGCTGTATTTTCTGAAGTCCGACAGAATTTAAAAAACTTCCGACACACGCAGTGGTCGGCCAGGTGGTTAGTACCCATTCCTGCCGCTGGGAGGCGGGTATCAGGAACCATTCCCATTTTCTATTCATAATTTTTCTGTCGCCGGTGCTGAAAACACCTGTTTCAGTACCTCCGTCTTAGGAATTTGGAAACTTCATTGCCGCTAAGTATCCTAATTGTCTTTTGATTTATTTACTGGATTGTGGCTAGGCATACGCTATCTTAAATTGATTTGAATTTGATTCATTTTTGCATAAGATATCTGAATCTAGTTAGGCTAGTTTCAGAGGGGGTTGTCTGCAAAGATAGGGTGTGGCTACCGAAAGCTTCGGTAGATCCGCACTTGGTATGCACGAGGGGTTTGGGTCTTGCTTCTCTGTTGAGATTTGTCATGTAAGGAGTGTGAGACTTTGTCCTATTCCGTAAGGAAGATGTATGATTCGTATGTACGCAATTAATCAGTAAACATGTCTAATTCCGTAAGGAAAAAGTATGATTCGTATGTACGCAATTAATCAGTAAACAAAAGTCAGGGTAGTGAACCTGCTAACCTTCCTGTAGACTTTATTTGTCTAACCCTATAGTATGGCCTACGGGTTATGAATATGTCTTGCGAGAGGTGATCGCTCTCCTTCATTGTTGTGAAGAGTGCTACTTCTGTTATTGTTACTCCTAACCCTGTAATGTTGCCTTCGGGCCCTAAAACAGTGTCTGTAGAGGTTATTGCCCTTTCTCTTATACTCTTTCGATTCGTAACTTAGAATCGAAAGTTCTTGCTTTAGAGAGCAATAGTGAAGTGGCTAAGTGCAGTGACAGTGCCCCTTGTGTAGTGGAGGGTGCGTCAGATCGGCCTTATAACGCCTCTAGGTCTAGACCTCTGTCGGACTCCCAGGACCACAGGGAGAGGGCATGTCGAAAGCCGAAGGAGGGTTACGAGGAACCCCCACCGATCTGGCGTGCCTTCGGCAGTTTCTGATGAAAATCCCCAGACTGCCAAAGTTCGTGCACGTCCCTCTAAGAAGCTTTAGAGAAGAGAACGCTTCACGTCCTCTCTCTCGTCAGGAGGGAACGTCAGATCCGCCCCATAACGCCTCTAGGCCTGGACCTCTGTCGGACTCCCAGGACCAGGGAGAGGGCATGTCGAAAGCCGAAGGAGGGTTACGGGGAACCCACATCGATCTGGCGTCCCTTCGGTAGGACCTGTTGACGCTTCCCAGGCTGCGGAAGATCGTGCACGTGCACGAATCTCGAAGGATTGCTTCTCGTCCTCCGAGGTGTCCTCCCCGTGCAGGGGTTGGAGCTCTCGGAAGGACTCGCGCCCTCTACATAGAAGCTTTATAGAAGAGGAGCTTCACGTCCCCTCACTCTCTCGTTATGCGTTTCAGTGAGAAGTAAGAAGGCGACGTCGCCTGATCACGTGTACGTCTTTCCACCGAGAAATATGAAAAAGAAGGCAGTTTCTCTTGCTTGTTTTGACGCCTGTCAGGTGCGTGACGCTTTAAGGCATTCATCAAAAGGATCTGCACGCTTCTTTTGACGCTCGGCTTGAACGGGACGCTCGGATGGACGCCAGGCGCGCGCCAGTGGACGCCGAGCGTCCTCGCCAGTGGACGCCGAGCGTCCTCGCCAGTGGACGCCGAGCGTCCTCGCAAATGGACGCCGAGCGCGCGCCAGCGCACACCAGGTTTGTCTCCTGGCTGAACGTTTCTGTTGAACTCTTCAAGCTCTTGTTTAAGATTTGAGCCTCAAGAATGTGAAGTAAGCAGTGCTTCGGAGGAAGCTTAAAGTGAACAGACAACTTCGTCTTCGAAACCCAGCAAGACCTCGGGTTTCGTGAATTCAAGAGGTCTCTGTCAATATTATATTGCTTTTCGCAAAGGTGGATGGAGTTAAGGAAAGCTCAAGGGAAGATCTCGTTTTCTCTACCGCAGTCAAGACTTTGCGATAAGGCAGTTACGGGTTATGTAAAGGCTCGACGTCTCGGCGACGTTCAGTAGGATTCTTGCAAAGGCATTCATCAAAAGGACGCTCTTCAGGAAAGCGCAAGACAGGACTTCCTTTGCCACCTTTGCCATACTGCCAATAAATTTTAAGCTTTAGCAGGCATTAGTTGTGATACGGGAGAGGAAGCTGGTTGGAGAGTTTCTTCCTCTTCCCAGGATAATTTTGCAAGCTTTTTAGCCCATCTGAAAGGGTTTTTCAGATGATAGATTTTGTTAGTTTCTAGTCGGGACTACGCTGCCGAATTGAACATCGTCGTTCTACCTGCCGTAAGCCCTGTCTCTTAACAGGATTCTTGCCCCTTTCTCGTTTGAGACGGGAATCGGAAAAATAAAATGCTCGACTTCCTGGATTACGTTTTGTCAATTCAGTGACTTTCCCCCATTGACAATATACTATCGTTTTGTCAAGTAAGTGGGTATCCCCTCATTGACAAAATATCTCTTTGTCCCGTAAATGGGTTAGTTCTCATTGACAAACATCTCTTTAACTTGATATTGCGTAAGCGAATAAGCTCTTATTGACAAGATTCGGAAGAGCTCTCATTCGTCATTCGCAGACTCGTACAAGAAATAGACTTGTAGACTACGTCAATGAACCCTTATGTCCAATAACATAAGAAGCTTGAGCTGTCTGCTTCCTTCGATTCTCTGTTTTGTTATGAAACTTGCCTGTCAGATATGTATGTAGCTGTATTTCCGAATTCAGCTATATATATGTCTGCCAGGTAGGTATGAACAAACTTTATTGTGATATAATAAAATATTTTGCCTTGCGTTATTTTACTACTGGTTGGTTCAAGTCATACACGCTTGCTGTAGTTACCTCTTCGGATGGCAACCGAGAGGTCTATTGTCTATTATTTTAAGGACTTAATCGTTACTCCCTGCAGCCTTCCAGGAGTTTCCGATTTATCTTTTACCGTTGTATGTAGTGTTCTGACGACACAAACGCATCTATATATTTAGCGTTTTCTGTTTCGCTTAAATATACCAGCTTGAGAGTCTTTTTGCTCAAAAAATAACGGACCTATTTCTTCGTAGAATAGGGTAGCTGGCAACCCAGACATAAAGTTAAGAGACGACGTTCGTAAGCTGCTGGCTGCTGCTGTGTCTGACTGTCCAAGTTCCTCCAACCGAGCCAGTAACAGATCGTGCGCTGTCATGCGCGGTAGGTTACGTCTCTCTCTCCTGCGGGATTGACTGACTAACCGTATCTCTGTGCTGGCAGTTACGTCTCTCCTGCGGGATTGACTGACTAACTGTATCTCTGTCCTACAATCACGGACTTTAGCCTAAGATTGAGGGGATTTCTTACGTGAATGAATAAACGTTGCATTCGTTTTGCCTTACTATGTTCAACAGAGTTATCTCTTAATCCTTTCGGTGCTCGTTACCACACGGTATAGAACTACGAGTCTACCGCAACATTGCACTTTTATATGCTCTCCTGCTTAGGCAAAGCGCAGCCTTATTAGGGAAGTAAGCATACTCGGGGAGGGAATGGATGAGCTTGCTGGGGACCATTTCCTTCCTGAAGAAGTTTGTTTCCCCGAATAGACTGCAATTCAGACCACAGTTTTTTCCTACCGGGAAACTGAAATATTATTCAAGATCTAGGAATTATTCTGAACATCTCTCAGTGCGTCATGATAGAAAGAAGGTGCCGGACATCTGGATAGTGTTTCAGATGTCCTGGATCTTAATCTGAAAGAAGTAAATGCAATTCGGTCGTCCCTCCAGTCCTCGAAACGAGTTTTGGAACCAGTGGTCCACATCAACTCTGATATTCCACAGCTCTCTCATATCTTAAGAAGTATCTTCTCTCGGTCCCTGCTCGAGTTTACGAGAAAGAGCCTATTATAACAACAGGCGTAGAATGTAACGATCCTCTAGAGGTTCGTTACAGGATTGCAAAAGTCCGTACGAATCGTCTCGATCGACGGCAGCAACTTTTGACTTCCGAGTGGAATCTTTCTTTAGAAGTAAGTTGAGAGTTGTGGAGACTTTAGGGACGCCCTTTCATTCTTCTCTTCGATATGTTGAGGACGAAGAGGCTTCTTCTCTGCTCCCTTTTTCTCGATCCGGGATCGGTACCATTAAACGCCATCCTATGATATTAAACGGGGATGGATGTTTAGTCTCTTTTCCCCTTTTTCAATCGCTTAGGAAATGTAATAAGAGGATTTATGATGTCACAGGGAGCGACAATGACGCTGATCGCCCCATGTTGGCCTTCAGGATCCTGGATTCACAGAGGTCACATCCTTCCTAGTTCACTTTCCAAGGACCTTTTCCGAGAGAGTCGGTCTACTCTAACTCGAAAGGTACCTATAACCTCTCCGCTCTGAGTCTGACAACGTTCAGACTATCGAGATGTTGACAGGAATAAGATTACCGTCTTCCATTTCCGTCTGAAGAATGGGATAAGCTGGCAGTCACAACTATTAAAGAATACGCAAATATGTTGTTGACGGCTTTTGGGCTCAGAGATTTGCGTCTGTCAAACAAAAAAAGCCCTTCACGATCTTTGAGTCTGTGGAATCTCGAAACTCGCTCACCATCTACTTTTTGTCTCACCTGTTTTCTCGGAGTCAGATACTCGTGCGAGATCAGGCGACATATAGTAGCCCTGAGTTTCTTGTTGACGAAGTTGGTTGCGTTTATACACCCCGATGATCGTGTAACATGAGACCAGGTTGGACTGTCAGGCATTCTTCCTTCGGGACTGAATCGCCTTTTTGCTCCTTGCTCCTTTCTCCTGGCACCAGAAGCTCGAGTCAGGAGTTGATTCGCTGACGACGTTGGGTTGCGTTGATACACAAGGTTTGCTTAGATTGAATCGCCCAGGCAGTCCAGACACTCATCCTTCAGCGAAGAATAGTGCCTTATGGTCTTCAGGGTACAGCCTTGCTGTCCTTGATTCGTCTGACTGGTCAACTGGTCGGTCACCTGACTTTAGTACAGACGGACTGACTGTGCATGTCCAGATCGAAGCTTTCAATATGGAACTTAGACGTAGTCTGAAGTTCTTGATGTCAAAGCATTCGAACGTCTCCTACCAGTTAACTTCTTGCATGTGATCAGGAAGGCCTTCTTCTAACCACCCTAGATACGACAAAGAGGGTTAGTGAGATTTTAAGCCATCGTCACAAGTTTTGGCTTTAGAGAACACAAGGCGGTGTGCTCTCTAAGCCTTTCGTTGTGGCCTAAGAATGGAAACCCGTTTTGTCCTTGGGCCAGGAGCTTGGAAGCAAGGATGGCACAAGTTAGTGGGCAGGAGCCAGAGAGAGTCCTGTGCCCTGTCAGGTCTCTCAAGTTTTATCTACATAAAACTCAAGAAAGTCGAAGTAATTCGGGCAATCTGCAGTGTTCCGAAAAAGGAGACCAGACTTGCCCATATCGAAGAACACCCTGGCTTTAGTGTTAAGGAGTTCTTTCAAAAATGCTCCTTCATTGTGTTTGCACAAAGATTTGAAATCTTTTTATCTGAATGCTCACGAGGTGAGGGCGCGGCCTCGGAAGCATTTCAACAGAGCATGGCACTCAGCAACATCCTGAGTACCATGTTTTAGCGAAGCAACTCTGTGTTCACTTCACACTCTCTGCGAGATGTGAAGATGGCATATGAGATCTGCTGCTTGCTAGGGCCATACGTGTCTGCAGACACAATCTTGGGGCAAGAAGTACCACTCATCCTATCCTGTAGAAAGTGGTTAGGAAGAGCTCTTAATTTAGTTGTTGAGTCGCCGACAACGGCGACTTCTTAACTCTTAAGCCTTAGTTAACACACCTTAACTTTGGCTAGGTTGGTCAGGTGGTGATATATATATTTATATATATATTTATTTTACTTCTTAGCCCTCATGGTATGGTCAATATGGTCTAGTCACATTGTGGTCACGCCCCCGTTGACAGATCATCTGGAGTGCACCAGCTATATAGGTCTCTACCTCGCTGGCAACTCTAGTAAAGCAGAAGCAGACTTGGGTGACAGTAATCACGAAGTCGGCTATGCTAACAGGTGGAACCAAGATGTAAATCATCTGCATGCATTTGTTTCCCAAAATCCTTCTATTCTGTCCCTTCCCACCTCCAACGGTGGGATTCAGCTATATATATATCTGACAGGTAAGTTTCATGAACAAAATGATATTGTTATGATACAATAAAGTTTGTTCATACTTACCTGGCAGATATATATAATCAAGTACCCACCCACCTCCCTCAGGGGGACAGTGGAAATAAAAATTATGAATAGAAATGGGAATGGTTCCTGATATCCGCCTCCCAGCGGCAGGAATGGGTACTAACCACCTGGCCGACCACTGCGTGTGTCGGAAGTTTTTTAAATTCTGTCGGACTTCAGAAAATACAGCTATATATATATCTGCCAGGTAAGTATGAACAAACTTTATTGTATCATAACAATATCATTTTTATTTGTTTATTGCCCTTTTTTCTTATGCTTTCAAATCAGTACCTGATGAAGTCCTGCAAGAATTTGAAAGGAGGATTGCAGGAAGTTGCAGAGCAACTGGAGCTAGAACGAGTAGGGCCACAACATCAGGCCGGCTCAGACTCCCTCTTAACAGGAGCAGCGTTCTTTAAGATGAAAAGAAGTAAGGTTCATTCCTTAATAATTAATTCCTTTTTGTTTTTAATATTTTTTTGTTGCATATAAAGAAGTATTATAGAAGTCCCTTCACTTACAAATTCTGGATGTTACAATGGTTATCAGTAATCAATAAGTGATATTGTTAGATTTTTTTTTAGTAATCAGTTTCGTTATGGAGAGGTTTGCGCAGTATTATGTTCTTCTTTTGCTGATGATGTTTGTAAGCAAGCTAGTGCTATGTACCCAGAGCTTAGCCAAAGTAGGTCAACTCATCCACTTGACACAAGTTAACTTTATATGGGTTGTTAATGTGTCTCATAGGTACAGTACTGTTCCTTCAGATAGGTTCATCCCAGTTTGAGAGTTTTTTTTCATTGTCTCCCACGTTAAGTATTGTAGGTAACCATTAAAAGGCAAACATTTGCTTTTTATATGATTACATGAGCATTTGTGAAAGCGAAATTTCCTTTTAGACATTGATCACTGGCTTACTTTAAATGATCACTCCTTGTTCCCTTGGGGAAAGGTGCAAAATACAAACCTGAGCTCAGTGCGTGAACTGAATTAGGGGTCCAAGGAATTAAATTTATTCTCACACTTTAGAAGTATTTCTCGGCCTAATGTAATTAGATTCTTGGTAAATTCTTACCTCTGAGCATGGAGTGAATAAAGCTCTAGAAAGGCAGTGTTTTTTACTACGTACAATTATGTCCTAAAAGAATTATTTTCCGTAACTGCAAAGTTTTTTAAATATTTTTCCTTAACATTACTGATTGCTTGTGAAAGAACAACAATTCTAATATCTTGAATAATTCCAGATGTTTTTTGAAGATAAGATCGACGATGCCAAATACTGTGGTCATCTCTATGGCTTGGGAACATCTTTCGTAGTTAATGGTAATTCTGCATCAGCATATAATGACAATGGTCACACATCAGATTCAACCTCTAATTCATAGTGAAGTGAGACTTGAGAGCGCTTCAAATGCATTAAGACTGAATGAAATGTGAAACTCATTACATGGCTTCACCTACCTAAACTATAAGTACGAAGTTAGCTGAAGAATCAGTGACTATTTAATAATTTTTTTAATGTCCTTATAGTTTGTAATTACAAGCTTGTGCAAAGGTGATTGCTGCACCTATTTTTTAAACATTCTCTATTTCCACACAGTTTTATGATTAAAGTGAAGATTGAAAACCCTATGAAAACTCTCTCTGTGATATGTGGTGATATTCTGTAACTTGCAACTCTTGGGTGAAACCATACAACAGCAGATGTGTCCTCCAAATTGCACCATTTCTAAGTTATGGCTGCAGTGGGGCCCATGTGATTTCAGTGAGTTTTACTAATTGAAACAAAATTTACCTGATTGTGGAGGAAGGTGTTATGTCAGGGGACTTTGAGGTTTTAACACTAGGTGGAAGCAGAGCATCAATAAGAGTTGGTTTAAAAAGTCGAAGGACCACAAACCATCCTCACTTGGGCTTTGTTTTCATGCCAGTTTTTTTTTTTCTGTGTATCCATTGATTTATTTTGAGTCAAGGTGTTATAGAGAAATAGTAATACAGATGTGCAAGTTTTGCAGTTGCAAAACTGTGAAAGGAATAAGGTCATACCTTAAGTCATATAGAGCAAGTCATTTGTATTTTCAATGTGAAGTGTTAATGAGTTCATATTAGGTTAGCAGTTATTCCTATCATTATATCATTGTTATGTAAAATAATTATGTCTTAGCATTGGAAAAAGATCCCATTATTGTAAAGATTGTTGGCAAGTTAAATTTTTAATCCATAGAGGAAGTTCACAGAATGGCCATATATCCCTGTTTGTAAATACAATTGCAGTACAGTATCATATAAGGTCAAGTGAATGAATTTTTCATATTAAATGTATAGCCTTCATTCACTTTTTTTTTTTATCACTTAAACATTTTCTTTTTGTTTGTGTAATTTAATGCTTGTCTGGTTATGTGGACATTCATTCATTTTGCTGAAAAAGAATCTCTTTGATGTTCAGTCAGAATGTTATCTATTGCTTCTGTCAATTAAAGTTGTGTGGGATCTTTTTAAAATGATAGAATTTGGGTACTCATGGAATGCTCTGTATACTTGTCGAGGAAATTTTCAAATGAAGTCATGATTCAGAGTTTTAGATTATGGTAAAATTGCTGGATGTGAATTTACCGTCGGCTAATAGGAGATGTTTTCATTGTACCATTTCCAGTGTAGCTCTCAGTTTTCGCTGCTTTCAAACTTTCAAATTTTCTGAGGGTTTTCATATCTCATTCCATTTGTTTCATTTCATGTTTTAGGTCGAAAATGTGGGAGATGACCCTGTATGTTCATAAAACATCCATTCTTGCACCAAGATTTCTTACAAAGACCTGGGCCTTGTGCGCTCATGTATAAAGCTAAGATTTGTAATATCATTGTTTAGAGAGGTCAGCATCTCTTACTAAACAACAGAACAGCTACTTATTTTATGTAGAGTGCAGGAATTCTGTTTTTTTTTTTCAACTTTAATTTTCTTCAAATCATAAATCAAACTTGTTGCTGACTGGTAAGTTCAATGAACTTTTTGTCTTTTCTTAAACTGTAATTGAAATCTTTTGAAAAAATATTTGGCATGTTACTTGTGACACCAGTAACTTGCATTCAGCTTCAAGTTTGAGATTGATACTGGGTCTCCAGTCGTCCGTTACCGTTATGTACGTCCAGTTTAGATATAAAACTGAGGTCACAGTGGTAGACTAAAATGGTTTTTGGTTTTTCATACTACAAGTGTGTTAGAAAAAAAGCATTTTTTACAGTCCTTTCATTCAGCCAGTGCAAATCTTTAAAAAAGTATTAATGAAAATAAGAATGTATGACACTTTGTAACTCCAGTGGATCTAATTTCAAGGGATTTTTAACTTGAAAGTGCTTAGCCATTCATTAGACGTATTCAAACACATGAAGCCACTCAGGTACTTTTAGAAAATTAGCATCTTTTTTTCTTTATTTTTTTTAAGTATGTGTTAGATTTCGTTAAGATTTCCTTGATATGCAATATCCATGTTCTGGTGTTATATTACATTAAAAAACAAGGTGAATATGTACAAAAAATTGCTACAGTTTAGACTAAGGGATTCTGTAATGTTTAAGAAAGTTTGCACTGCCCAATTTATCTTCTGATGTTATGCTTTTGAATCTCTGGTGATAAAATATGCAGGCCTTAGCTTGGGTTGATAAAAATTGTCATCAATGAGTAGCACAAAATATACAAATAAGGAATTGAGAAATTGTAAAAACCATGCTGGTACATTTTTTGTAAAAGAATTGCTTTGATTGGCCTAAGTGGAAGATAGATTGGCAAAAGACAAACCCAATGAATGGCTTTAGTGAACCTCTCTGGTGACGTATATCTCATCTTCTGAAAACATGAGCATGAAAGTGCATTACCTGGTGAACCATGTTTGTGGTAGCACTCACTCGGGAGAACTTACGTTTGCTTGGGAAACCTCTGTGAAGTGATGGTGTTGAACTGTCTTTGGGTCCTATGCAAGGACTGATATTTTCTTTGATAAACTGTCAATAAGCCTGTCAGGGGCCTTTTTCATGAAATGCAAAAAGTAATGGATGAAAAGAAATGAAGAAATCTGACAATACTGGTGTGTGGGTCATGAAATATGAATGCAATTGTAGTTTTCATGGTGTGAAGAGTGGTACAAATGCAGTTCAATATTGTCGCTGAAATGTTACGTGCAGGACAATTGAACCTTCTTTATTAATGTGAAAATGTGGGAAAAAGAATTGAAAGGAAGACCTGTCAGTCAAAGGGTAATCTACTAATCTTAAGAATAATGAAAAATGGGACACTTTCACAAGTTTGCAAGCTGCCTTAACTTTGACTGTGGAGCAATGTGCTTTTGGATGCTTCATACTTGAATAGCAACGTCCTTGGATTGCAGTTCACCAATTCATAAAGACAGAGCAAATTTGCTGAAAAGGATTGTATTGGTGATAATCAACAGCTGCTTATTGTTAAAGCATTTGAAGCATATGTGGTGCTTTTTGGTAATATTATGTATTGTGCAATGATTTTTAAAGTATTTTCGACTTATTCTTTATAGTGCACTGCAAAATGTGGAGGTTATCTAGTTCAGTTTTTTGATAGTTCATTAGTTGTGTTTTAAAAAAATCTACCAATCTTATTTCCTGCAGTTGTTAGTACTGTATTTTTCGTACATCCAACAGCAGTCAGGCATAACTGCAGTTTGAGAATTATACAAAAAATAAAGAAGAATCTACTTGGTTTTTTGGTGGTCCAGGGTTTCAAAAGATATGTGAAGGTTTCTTGATTTTCTAGATTTTTCAAGTATTCAGAGTTATCAAGTTTGAGGTTTACTAAAAGAGCATAGAGGATAAAGAATCACAATGAGAAGAAATAGCTTTACAGACACATACCCATATCTCATATTAGGTTTTTGGAAATCACATTCTGACTTTGTAATCTTTTCTTTCTAAAATTGATTCTTGTTACTAGTACAGTATATCATGTTAATGAGTGAGTAACGTTTTATCATTTCCTTTGGAAGTGCAATCAAGAACCTCTTCTGCATCACCATGTAATGATTAAAGTTGGAAGCTGTGGCTTGAGGTGTTTTGTAAACAGTGTGCATTTAGTATGATGGTAAGACGTTCTTACACTGAATAATTACTTACCAGTTGTCTGACAGTTGGAAGCATACAAAAGAAGTTCTGTGATAATGGTTCATTTTTCTATTCATCTTTCCCCAATACTAATAGTTCCTGATATGTTTTGTTAATAAGGTATCATTTTAAATTAGTGGAGTTTTTGCTTTAAACATGAAAGTGCTTTGCAACACAAGTTTTTATACAAGTGTGTCTACTAAATAGGATTCCAGAAATAGAAAGACTAATCAAGTGTTTTCAATATCAGAATTGCTTTGTTGCTAAATATAGCAGGGCTATGTTTACCAGTGTACAACAAAATGAAGTCTTGCATGTTTGTGAATAGTGGTTTTGGTTGCTTGTTATGCAGCCGTTTTACTTTTATCACCCATGTCTTCATAATGTAAAGGTTCTAGGAAATGTTTTGTGATATGATTATGAATTGTCAGTTTACCATTTGTAAATTACAGATGGAAGAGTAATAGAGGACCTTGCATGTCATTACACATTATGGAAGTGTCATTCAGCTCCACACTAGGAAATGATGATTTTGTGAGCTTATTCCAGTGCATAATAAAATTTTGAGTGTTGCAGGTCCGACCTCACATTTAAGTTGGTAAGTATTCTTATGAGATTTATACTTGAGTTCTGATGTAATTATCCGCTTTATTGGAGCTGTTGGTAAGTCTTTTATGGTTGAAACTGCTGTGGAATGCAGTGTATGGCATCAAAACCAATTTAGTATGATTGTCAAGTGGTTGATGATTTACAGTAGACTTATCTTTTTATTTGCAAGTAATTTAGATGATTTTTCAGTTTCAGCAGTGATAGTGAAGTCAGTTTGCCATCCATTGTCAAACTCCAGTAAGATATGGGATATTTATTGTCAGTCAGGCTCTTTGTGATGAAGTTCAGGTTTGACATCTGTGATTGAAAGGAGAATTGCAGTTATTGCAAGTATTTCTGTATGATTAATTTGCAGTTGTCTAGTCAGTGGTTTTTAAACATACTTTGATTTGCAAAATTTTATGGTCATTAGATTAAAAGATTTGGATTTTATGAAACTTCTTAAGAAAATTATCTTGATTATGCTTTTTTAGTTCATCTCATTTGTGTCAATTGCTATGATTTGTGGTAATCTTCAAGTACTGTTAATTTAGAAGCACACTTTTTGTCCTTTAAGCATTACTACTCCACTAAGTTGACACTGTTGTTTTAATTGTATTTTTGGTATGTAAATATTTGTTTTTATATATTTTAGCAGCTTGCAAACATGTTCATGTGCTCATTCTTTGGAGAAAATAGATCTTGTTTTGTAACACTTGTTCGTTGTTATTTTCCATATTATTTATTGTTCTTGTAAAGCTATTTTACTATACTACTGATTGAATTCTAACTTCCTTGTCTGCCACTTTATTTTATGTTATGACAGTGAAGTTTGAATTGATAAGCAAAGTCCCATGTTGTGTCAAACTGAATTTGCAACAGGTGGTTATTTTGACTATTTTTAGGTGATTATTTTGTGTAAGTTCACTTCATAATGACTATTTGTGTTAGTACCAAACCAGCCACTGTTCAGTGTCAGTTAACACTTCTAACCAAATTATAGAATAAGCCAATTAAAGGCAATGGTTTGTATGTAAGAAATATGTGAAATGAAAAGAATAATTAGTATCATGTCATACAATAAATTTAGAGAACCTTGTGAAGGAGGAGCTCTGAGACTGAATTAGTAATGAGGGCACAAGTAAAGAGTGTCTGCCCTAAAAGCCTCTTATATGGATCCAACCCAAATAAAATTCCTCCTTGATATTCCTACAACAGAAGCTTCAGATGAGGGTTGCTGCTCCTGTCTTCATTTAATACAAGGCTAGAAGTAGCTTCATTGCACTGCCAGTAATTGAAGTCTTCTGCTAAGGCTGGAGAATTCAAAAGATTCCAGGACATGTTCCTTTGAACAAGTTCTCATTTTTTATCATTATTCTGCATGTCTTGCAGTTCCATATGGCAGGAAAGTGGTTTGTGTTATGGTTTCCCTTTTTTGGTACACTAAGTAATTTAGTAAGATTTTGCAACTTCCCTTCAGTCTCCAGCTGCATTCCCTTTTTGGGCTACCCACTTGGCTGTCTGCCTCATAGTTTTATTCACTTCTGTTCTCATCTCCCATATGAGGGGGAATAATTTTGGATCAGCCTTGTTAGAGTGGAATTTTGACTCTTGTATAACATTATTTTTTAATAGAATGTCAAGTGGCTTTGAATGTATTTTGTGTAATCCATTACAAGTAACTTTCAGGGTACAGGACTTGATGCCAAGGTTTTTGCGAGTCATCTGAATTTTGGAATTCAGTGGCAATAAACCTTCATGCAACCCTCGTTATTTGGCCTCATTTATTTTCAACAGTTACTACTGCCACATTGTATTTTTCCTTGTCGTAGTTTTTTATTTGACAGGAACTCCTCTCCTTCTTCCTTGATTTTTATTTAAATTTTTACCTGTGTCCTATTCACTAGTTCTCACTGAAAATATGTGATGTTGCCCTAAAAAATTAGTAAAGAATAAAGGGGGTGAATTGGTAACAGCATGAATAATACATGTATTTTTGCACACATATTTTTATATACTACTAAATGCCAAAATGTTGGGTAAATTGTGATTATAATTATTTGACAGCTATCCATGCCTGTATTCAGTGATGAAAACATTTGTTTCTTCATATTTTTCAGATCCTTCAGTTTATTGTTTGATAGAGAAAAGACAGTCACAGACCAGCACCTTTGTTTGTGCAGGAAGAGTAGCTTATTCAGTACACTTTTAACAGAAAACTAATTTAAATCTTTACAAGAGAAGCATGATTTACTTCTGCCCATAAGGCATATTGTTAAACATTCTAGAAATGAAGTATGTCCATATTGACTTAAGTAGTGTAATTGATCAATTTCATACATAATGTATGCTATTAGTTTGATAGTTTTGTTTCACACAAAATTTTGAATAATTTTCATGTTCACTAGAAGTGTTGCTCTTTCATTATGGCAGGCAAGCTGGCTTGAAAAGATATTCTGCTACAGAATACTTTGGCACAATTAAGTAAAAGGAAAGTTTTGTACTCTCTCTAGGAAAATGTACATTTGAGGCTATGATTAAAGGCCTTTATGTACACACACAATACTTTAATGTACAGTTTTCTTCATAAAAAGAAACTACCCAAAAAAATTACATTCCGATTTCAAAAATAATTGTGTGAGAAGACAGAGGAAATGTAAAAGGTTTATAAATTTTATTAACGTGCATTCCAATAGAAACAATTCCATTTGGAGTGTAAACTAACTGTTATTTGAGGTACTGCTATATTTGTAAATACCCATGGTACTTTTTGTTGAATGACTATGCAGAAGAACACGAACTTATATGATTACCCACTTTTCTACAAATATCAAATTTTGGAAATATTTTGTTAGAATCAATATTTTCAAGGGACTATGCAAATACCCATGGTACTTTTTACTGAATACACCAAATGACATCAATGCAGAAGGACACAAACACATACAGTATGATTACCCACCTTTCTACAAATAAATATCAAGTTTTGGAAGTATATCCTTAATGGAAATATTGTTGGAATCAACACTTTCAATTTAACATATAAAATTAAGTCTGGTTAAACCATACAGTAATAAGAATAATAAAATTTGCTGCTTATGATGACATGATTAATCACAAATTCATTTAACTAAAAGTTTTGACTATTTTTTATTCTGACTTTTGAAAGGAGTGCATTTGAAACAGTGGTGATAAAAGTAGTTTATTACTGTATATAGCAACCTCTTAACCTTAAAAATCTCCCCCAAAATGGGTTGTGGCTTACATGCAGAGTATAAAAAGCCAGAATGGGGGGTTGTCTCATTTGTTGAGTATAAAAAAAGCAAACCCTAAATCCTGCTGAGATTTTTAATGATAAGCCTACCCCTGAAGTGTTGATAGTTATGTCAATAGTAACTACCCTCACAACTAGTGACATAAACAAAACCACTGCAACAATGGGAAAAACCATAGGTAATTCAAGTGAATCACTAGTATAACACAACCATCAATACCGTAAACAAAACAATTGTAGTTAAAATAATTACCTTAGGTAATTACCGTAATTAGACATTAGGGTGAGCAAGCTCTCACTTTGTTACTAGCTTTACCCAGAGTACCATTATTATAAGGCAATAATATTAGACAATTTTTGTTATTGGTACTCATGATACAATACCATTTTAACATTGATAGATAATATGAAGTCACTGAAATGGTAAATCATCGAGGTAGTCTAATTTTGTTGTTTACGAAACATAGTTCATAGTTCCCAGTCTGCTTGACTTATGAGCTTTGTTGTTTACTAAAGGCCAATATTTTCTTAGTAGTTTATAATTTTTTTGTAATGGTGAGCTTTGCCAAACATTTTAAAGTCTTGAAGTTACCGATTTCAAACATTGTTGGTACAATAATTCCAATAATTTTATTTATGTACCAACTAACATCAACTTAGTGTCATTTAATTTAATAAACTGTGATCGTCTTATATGGCAAACATACCTCTAAACCTGCATTTTTACATGAAAAAAAGTGCTAAAGTGATTTTATTTACGCATATCATCCCTCCCAATTGTTAACTGTATAGATAAGATATCCTATGGTAAAGAAAATGAATCCTAAAGGTACAATGATTCTGGAAGAGGTGTTAAGTAACCATGGTAACTGAGGATGTTTTCTGAAGGATTTTGGGAGGGAAGTGTCACTCTTCACAGTGAGATCTTTTGGTGTCACGGTGTGGTAGCAATTCTCCCGCAGATAATTTATCACCACCAGAATCACAACAATTATGAAATCCATAGCAATGCAGAAAACAAACCAGACGTCCACAAGCTGATGGAAGAAACCTTTGTTAAGTCATCAACGTAAAGTCTTACTGCATAAGTTCTACATTGATCCCTATTACCCACAGTTCTTATATCCAATAGTTCACTTACCCGAAGTTTACCATGATATGGTTAGTTACATTAGTAGATTTAATGCTTCATAAGTTTTCATCTGCTTGAAAAATTGAGTACGTACTCGCTGTAACCTGCGGTAAACTTGTAAAGTTCTAAATTTCAAGAAAAACTTCATACTGACACTACGATAATTTACAATCATTTTTATTTTATTCATACACTTGAAATTTTGTACATACAGTACATATATATATATATATATATATATATATATATATATATATATATATATATATATATATATATATATATATATATATATATATATATATATATATATAAATATAGATATGGATAGATATAGATAGATAGATAGATAGATAGATAGATAGATAGATAGATAGATAGATAGATAGATATATATATATATATATATATATATATATATATATATATATATATATATATATATATATATATATATATATATATATATATATATATATATATATATATATATATATATATATATATATATATATATATATATATATATACTGTATATTTGTTCCGACACGGCATACTAACCTTCGGTCCTTTTACAATAGGAGGTACTAGCGGCAGCTGGATAGGTCGTAAGCTTTCGAACAAGGGGTTCGGTAGTTAACTGCTTGTCCGACAGGCGCGCGCGCGCGACTGGTAGGTAAACAAATCACTTTTGCTTTCGGCCTGCTGGCGTGTGGACGTGTATCATCGCTCTCTGCCGCTTCATCGTCGTTGCTTTCGCATGATTGTGTTTTTCTTTTTCTATTTATCTAGTGAAACTGAATTGTAAGTACAATCATTTCATATTTATTCCCATTGAATTCAATTGTGAATTAAAGGATCTTGGTTTCACCACGCCCTCCGATTACCCGAGTGCCGGGTCTGAAGGGCGTAAGTGCGGGAATTCATTTTCCCAGAAATGATCCTCGTATTGTCTATGCTCGGTGCCGAGGCGGGAGCGCTCGCTCCGAGCGTATATTTGGGTTGGAAATGTGTAGATGAAAATCGTAAGTAAGTGCTCTTTTCATTTATATTTTTTTGACCTGTATGCCCGTTGCCGAACGAATGCGCTCGGCACGGAAACTTATTCAGTATGGAAGTGGAATCGCAAGTACAGTATTCTTTTTCATTTTCATATATTATTTTGATTGTAGCAATACTCATTTTGGATCAGTTTCCGAGCTTACCCGGAAATTGATCCTTTCCCCTTTTTATTTTGAATGAAGTGAAATCGCAAGTGCAGTTCTTTTTCATTTTCATTTTTTATTGAGATTGCATTGTTTACTGGGATCAATGTTTCCGCTATTTCCCGGGAATTGATCCTTCCCCTTTTTATTTGTATGAAGTGAAATCGCAAGCGCAGTATTCTTTTCATTTTCATATATTTTTTTGATTGCATCAATTCATTATGGATCAAGGTTTCCATAAACCTTGATCCATAAAGGTAAGGAATGGATCCTTTTACCCTTGCGCTCGGTACCGAGGGCGCAAATGCGCTCGATCCGAGCACTTATTCATTGTGAAGTGAATCGTAATGCAAGATGCATTTTCATTTTATTCCTTATTATTGATTGCATCAATATTTATTTGGTTCAAGTTCCGCTCAGTCAGGAATTGATCCTTATGCCATTGCATTCCGGCCGATGGCACGATTGCTCTCGGGCTCTTATATTGTTGTTGGGTACATGGGTACTGTGCGGGGGTGGGGAACGAGAACCCCCCCCCGCTCAGCTCCCACAGATGGCCCTTCCCCTTGGGGGGGGGGAGGTTATCGGCGTTGTCTTCCTCCTCGCCCGATCCGTTCGAGCGCGGGGGAGGGCGCTCGGTGCCCGATGTACAATTGTATTAGGGGTCTTCCACTCGTTCGGAGAGGGCTCACCCCCCCGCGCGAGGGGACTTCCCCCCACTAATCGCTACTACTGTTATTTCCGCAGGTGCTACTGCCACGAGGGTGGACCTTGGTGAGGTATGGGCGTCCTTCCATTTGCAGGGCGTGCTAGTGTCCAGGGGCTGCGGTTCTATGTCTGGGCCTACTGCGGTCACCCATGGAGTGGTGACCACGCAACCAGGTGACGACGTCCCTCCTCACCTGGTGTACTCGCCTCACGTGGTAACAGTCTTGCCTACAGCCGCTGTGAAGTGCCTTTCGCCGTACCGAGAGGGGGGCGTGCCGCCGCCGCTCGTGGTTGCCGCGCTGCAGCGACCACACTTCCGCTGCCCTAGAGCTCGCCCCTGGACTGCCGCCGGTACCAGGATGTTGCTGGCTGCTGCTCCACTTCCTGTGTTTCCGGTGCTGCCTGCCGTACCTGCCGATTCTGGGCTGACTGTCCATGCAGTTGCTGCGCTGCTGTCCCTGCCGTTGCTGCGCTGGCTGTCCCTGCCGTTTGCTGCGCTGGCTGTCCCTACCGATGTCTGTGCTGGCTGTGCCTGCTGTTCCTGAGATGCCCATACCTGCTGATGTCGTCCCTGTTCGTGGTGGTACTACCCCAGACTTTGGTCTGTCTGTACAGGTGCGTCCGGGCCCTGTGGCTTCGGCTACAGCAGCCCCGGCTCCGCCCTGGATAGCAGATCTTACGTCTGTCCTGAGGAAGCTGACGAAGAAGAGGAGGAAGGTGTCGTCGTCGTCGTCTTCATCTTCTTCATCGTAGTCGGCTGCCGCCTCTTCCCCTTCGACTTCTAAGGCTTCACAGCCGAGGAAGAAGAAGGTTGCCTCCTCCCTCCTAAGAAGTCTCCCTCGGGAGCTTCTCGGGACCCGTCTCACCTCGGTGGGACGGGAGGGTTCCTTCCGCTGGTCCTCCTGCTCCTTCTCGGGAGCGGGGCCCGTCTCTTCTTCCGCAAGGAAGAAGACTACGGGGACCAGAGGTGTACCGGCTAACACCGGTACTTCCTCGCCTGGTGTCAGTGGTTCTGCCACTGCATCAGGGTCCGTCTCGGCCTCTCGTTCGCGGGAGGTACCGAGTGTACGGTCGCCTACCAGCGACCGTGCAGCCAGGAACCAGACCTCTGAGTCCGCTCAGCGTCAGGTTCACGGCACGGGGCGGAAGACTGGTGACAGCCGCTCATGCGACTCTCACCAGACCAGCTCTCACTCTCGCGGCGAACAGCTGGCTACCCGGGGACGTGACCGAAGTCCACGACCGACCACGGGCTGAGGCTGGGAAGAGGTCCTCCCGTTCGCCGGTGCCAGCCACGGCTGGAACCAGCGACGTGACGTGCCGTGAGGACAAGCACCGGTCTCACTGTGACAGTGGAGCCTGCAGGTCGCCTGACCGTCGCTCTCACAGAAAGCGACCGGGTACGGCAACCAGCAACCAGCTCTTCTGACACTCGAGATCGGGGCCGCTGTGCTCAAGTCCAGCCGTTCTCCACAGCGAGACGGTTCGACCAGGCCTGCAGCTCGATCGCCACCGCTGGTTGACGATCGCCTGCAGCCCTCCAAGCCTGCTGGTTCTGCCAGCGAGCAACGAGGGAGCGTCAGGTCTGCCTCTCTCCCGTACCTTCAACCTCCTCGGGTTACACCGGGAGGAGCGAGGTATTGAGGAGTGATCGTGAGGGGTGCGCCCCTCATGATCCCACCACGACGCCCTACGTGCCAGGCACGGTTCTTGGGACCGGCCAGGACGTATGCGCAAGTGGATGGGGAAGACCGAGAGGGCTGTCGCTGTTCCCCCTTCTTAGGAGGAAGGTTCTCGGAATATGCTCTTGTTCGAAGGGCTTAACGGTCCCACTCTGCAAGATGCTGTGACTTCCGAGATCCAGAGGAACTTTGCCGAGGTTACGGCGCTGATTCGTCAGCACAATGACCTCGGGGAAGGATCGCCGCTCCCACCAGCAGAGCCACGTCTCGGCTCGAGTCGTTTTGGGGCCCGAGAGGGAACCCAAATCGACGGTGGGTCTGCCGCGATCGGAGCTTGCCGACTGTGTTGAACCAGGTAGTCTCTCGTCTCCGGACAAGAAGGCTCTCTCAGTTCTGGCCGGTCGAACAAGCTACTTCACCTCCTCTACTGCGACAGAGGCGTTTATACGTGTCTTCGGACACCGTATTTAAATACCCCTTCGGTCCTCCTGAGGTTTCGACCTCGACGAGGACTGGAATGAGTCGGAGCGGTATCGGCTCTCTCCTGTCAGGTGTAGATCAGCCCCACCCAGACGACGTTCACAGTGGCGGCAGACACTTACCTACAGTATGAGTTCGTAACCCTCCTCAGGGAAAACGGTTTTCCTCCTGACGATACGTTTTCCCAGGCTCTGAGAGGCCATCGCCGTAAGGCGATGGCTGCTCCTTTTCTTCTCCAACTGCTAGTTCCGCTGGGAAGGCGAGCCAGTATCCAATTCCTCCCCCATTCCCTCTCTCCTTACGGCTACGAGGGAAAGGGGAGGGATCCTACAGAGATTTCTCTGTAAGATCCCACGTTAGGGGCTGCGCTACCGGGGGGACCTTCGGGTCCTACCTGACGTAAGCCCCGGTCATTGAGGAGGGATCCTGCCCCTTTCTCGATTTCTACGGGAATCGAGAGGACCACCAGCCGATATCGTTTGACGAATTCGGTGGGGGTTTCGCAGAGTGCTTAGAATTCTACGGAATTTCTAGCGCACTCAGAGTGTTCGAGTTTTTTACGATCTCCAAACACTTAGGCGAGACCACGGTCCAAAGTGAGCGAGAATCCCCGATAATTGTTACACGATAATCGGGAACCTCGCTTATGCTCGAATTCCTGTAATTTCTAGCATTGGGAAGAAGACTGCTGCTGAAAGAAGAGTATCTCACAGTAGGCGCTTAACCTGGAATAGAGAAGAACGGACAGGAACTTCCAGTTTGGCTTGAACTATCGTCTTCGGTATTCTGTTCACCATTGAAGCTTTCCTTTGGGAAAGACTTCTCCTTCACTCTCTTGACTAGAGAACGAAGGCGGTCGATCTCCAATCCTTATTCTCATTCCTCGAGGGGAAAAGATTTTAGGATGGAGGTCGTGGTACAGAACCTACAAATATACTACGTATATTACCCTCGCGACATGATTCTTTAACAGTTGAATTGTCCGTGGGGTAGAGGCGCATACCGTAGTTAACTCTACGGTTTGTGACCGAGACGAATTGTATCTTAATTGAACTGCAACTCGGGGTTGCCTGCAACCTCCCAGCAGTTATCAGTTTCGATTTTAGATACTTGGTATTGTCATGACAACACCAAATCAGCTTTTGTATTTACCGAAATCCGTTTCGGTTAAATATAATTGCTCGAGCGTATTCTTTATGCTCGATGGTTCTAGCCGAACTCATTCCTTCGTGGAATAATGGATTACCTGGCAACTCAGGATGACGAGTCACCGAGAGCTACTGCGTATTGAACTGCCTGATAGCGGCTCAGTATCAGCTAGGTCTCGGAGATGCACGGTCGGTTACGTCTCTCTCTCCCCTGGTTGGATTGACTACCGAACCGTATCTCTGCCCAACAATCATGGACTTAGGTCTCTGATTAACGGGGATTCTCGCAATAATGAAGGACCATCTACTGCTGTGACGCTCGATTTCATCGCCTTCGACATTGCGAGAATTTTCAACAGAGATATCTCTTGGACTCTTTCATCTTTCTGTTTACCGCACGGTAACAGAAGTCTGTACTAGTCAACCGCTGCATCGCACTGCGATAATGCGAATGATTTTTGCAGACATCTGAGTTTGTCTTCAAAATATCTCGTATTCGTAGGTGTGCAATTTCATTGCTCGCCCCGAATTAACAGATATGTCAGAAGACATCGCCTACTCTCCGACCTGACAGCTCTACTTCCAAATGTTCAGCCCATGAGAAGCAGTTCTTCAGGCAGTAGTTCCCTGTCTTCATTACTGGAAGCGCTCCGCTTGTTTATTGCAACTACGATCCTCACCGGACAGCAATCAATAGCGGTTAGCGTTCTCAGTCTTTGTAGAACAGGTTCAGAATCTTGAGAATCCTTCTCTCGGTTCAGCTGTGAAGACGTAGGTTGCATTTTCTGTACACCTTCGTCTTCAACGTCACATAGTGTTGTTTCTCCTTACCCGAGAATCAACTATACTATGAGATATCTTGCCATCAAGGACCTCGGTGCCTCTAGAAGGCAATTGACTTTCGCCTGTTGGGCACATGCCTTAAGAGAGTCATCACCTTGCCTTCTGGCATCGGTGACGAACAAATTATTTGTTTAGTCTCTTGGCATAACCCTTTTAAGGCGAAGGTCACGTGACTTGCTCGGGTGCTTGGACAACTTGCTCCTACCGAACGCAAGTCAGTAGGCAGCTGTCAGAGCGCCCAAGTCTGTTACGAACTTCGCTGTGGACTTAGTTCGGTTGTTCCATAACAATCTTTTCTTCGTCCTAACGGCTTGTCACAGTACCATACCATCGACACCCACCATTGAGTGTCGGTGCCCTATCCACTACCGAGAAGAACAACTTCGCTGCAGACGGATAGACCAGTATGGGTACAGGACATCACCGAAGTCGAGAAGAGGGATAGGTCATACGACCATTCCCTTCTTTTCCTCTGAGGTAATTGCATGACTTTTCCTGCGAAGTCAAGCATCCAGGGGATGGGGATTCGTGACGCTCGATTTCGTACCGAATTCGTAGCGAAGACTCTGAACCCTTCGGTTCCTGACGATCGGTTAGAGTCCCTCACAATCCCCTCCCTAATGGACTTCACCGCCTTCGATGCGAAGGAGATGCTGCTTTGTCCTGTGAAAGCGCGACCGCGCTTTCTGAAGAAACTCGACATCACAGGCTGAGTGTTGAAGACTCTTCGTCAGCACCAAGATGACCTAGAAGTACACTCCCTCGAGTTACACAAGAACTTCTCCGTGGCGCAGGTACTGAAGGCAGGGGTCTGGTACAACCAGACCACTGGCACCTCCTTCTACCTTTTGGATATTGCCCACAGGTCCTTGGATCGTTTTCCTTAGGACCCGTGGTGGCTGCTCAACACGTTGTCTAGCTAACCCAGATCCTAGCAGGCTGAACAGCATCGAGTCCTGGTGTGACTGTAAGAATAGATAAGTGAATGAGAGAGTGACTGGCTTCTCTTCCTATCTTTTTCTACCCCTCTACCTGTGGGTAGAGGGATACGGTCATCACCTTGCTGGATAAGGACGAGATGCCGGTGAGCTACTCGACAGAGCCCCATCCTATCCTTTCACTAGGGATGGGAGCGAATATCCACCACTTCCTCCTACAAGGGGGGGGAAGTGGATGCCAACAAGAGACAAACCATAACGTTATGTTGCCTCTTGCAAATAGGAACTTGTTCTTGTTTGCTGGTACGAAGAGATACGCTTGCCTCTCTCTTAGTACTTGGTCCAGAGGTCTGACCATTGATCCTGCGGTGCACACCCCGATCAATCGGACAGAGGCTTGGATCCCTCCCTCGCTCTTACGACCAGGGAGGCATTCCAAGGTTGGGCGAACACCAGTCTGTTCACAAAAGACTCAGATTCCTCCCACCAAGAAGTGAGTCTTCCTATTGTAAAAGGACCGAAGGTTTGTATGCCGTGTCGGAACAAATGACAATTTGTCCAAAATTGCATTTTTCCTAACTATACAAACCTGAGGTCCTTTTACACATAGCCCCACCTCATGCCACCCCTCACTCTGCAGTTTTTGCTTGGGCCAAAAGCAAAAGTGATTTGTTTACCTACCAGTCGCGCGCGCGCGCCTGTCGGACAAGCAGTTAACTACCGAACCCTTGTTCGAAAGCTTACGACCTATCCAGCTGCCGCTAGTACCTTCCTATTGTAAAAGGACCTCAGGTTTGTATAGTTAGGAAAAATGCAATTTTGGACAAATTGTCATTTCGGCATATAAGTCGACCCTTTAGCCCAAAAAAATCATGTGAAAATTAAGGGGTCGACTTATCTAACGGTAACAAAAAGTGAATCTTTATTATTTTGGCATATCGGTACAGGAATCCAGGCTTTACAGTTGGCTAATAAACAATGACAGCCTTGTTGAGGTAACTATGTATGTCAAATACCAGTTATTAAAAACATTTCATACTGTAATACGACAATAATAATACATTAGAACATCCATTACCTTAAATAAAATGAAAAAAATCAAAGTAACTTGAAGAAACCCCAATCGAACAGCAAGTGTAAACATTGCGTAGCCATTTGTAGTACAGTAATTATTTATGCCATAGAAGAACCAATGGTCAAGGAATATTCCAACATCATAATAAAATACCGGCACGTCGTTTTAACAACCCAATCAAAACATTAACATGAGTGGCAGTTTGTACATACATATAAACGTTGGCTGTTATGCAGCGTTAGTTAGCGCTTTGTTGTTTACATTACACTCGAGTAACTTATCTTTCGTTTCGTCATTTCTAATCATATTTGCTGGTATTCATCTTTTATATATTACACAGATTTGTTAATATACCGAGTATATTACCTGTATTTCTTATGGTAAGTAGAGCAACATATGTACCGTAATAACATTCAGGTATTTTATATGATATGTTTTACCCTGTTGCTCACATTTTATAGGTCGACTAATATACCCATAATTAATTAAAATCATAAAAATTTACTCAGAATTGGGGGTCGACTTATCTTCCGGTCGACTTATACGCCGAAATATACGGTATATATATATATCTATATATATATATAGATATATATATTATAATATATTATATATACATATACAGGCGGTCCCCGGGTTACAACGGCTCCGGCTTACGACGTTCCGAGGTTACGACGCTTTTTCTTAAATATTCATTGAAAAATCTGCCCTGGGTTACAACGCTTGTTCCGAGGTTACGACGCTGACGCTTCCGACGCTCCGAGTTAACGACGCTTTTAAAAAACGCATACTATGATAAGAATCCTTTATAGTTTAGCACAGTATATTGATAAAAATAAGTTTTTGGTTAGATTACAACAAAAATTTTGAGGTTATGATGGTTTTCGACACTTTTTATGTCGTATTTTTAAAAATTTTTTAGTGACGCCTCATATGCGGAACTAGTTTCCGAGCGAATGAATACACTAGCTTGGGATGCGCAGTTTATAACAGTCCAAAAGCGCAAATAATGAAAAAATCATTGCTTGTTTCCAGTATACATAATTAACAAAACTAAGTTTCTGGTTAGATTGCAACGCAAATTCCAAGGTTACAACGGTTTTTTATGCTTTTTAACGATACCTCATACGCAGAACTAGTTTCTGAGCGGAGGGCACATAAATTAATTTACGCTATTAAACCTGTATGGTAACCATAGTCAAGGATAAGGAACGCATTTTCAACAGTATACATATCCTTTAGTACAAAACAGCAAAATATCATTGAAACGTTTTTCACTTAAAGAATCCATTTATACTCTACTTAGACTTGGATATAAAAACCATAGTTTCTCTCTCTCTCTCTCTCTCTCTCTCTCTCTCTTTGTATTTTCCAACAAAAATAATCACTAATTAGTGTATTTTGATGTTTATTTTCATGACTAAATACATTTTTATAATACAAAAATGATTTACTAATTTTCAAATATTAATTTTGATTAATTCTGTATTATTAACTTTAATAAGTTGAAATGATATCACAAGATAAAAATGATAATTCTCTCCTCTCTCTCTCTCTCTCTCTCTCTCTCTCTCCTACAAAGATGTATTTTTTTTGTATGATAAATAAAGGATTTTCTATTTTC
>NC_087211.1:64947453-64950568 GCF_015104395.2 Macrobrachium nipponense
TTTCAGATTTCAGCTCATCTACGTTGTACTCTAAGAGACGACGCTTGCCCTAAACAGTATGTCATGGGGAATTGATTATTAAAAATACTAATTAGAGTAAAGAGTAAATGCACTGATAGTAGCAGTGAATTGATGCATAACAGTGTCAACTACTGACCAAGCAAAATGTTTCCTTGGAATGAACAAACCACTGCTTTTATACAGACTTACACTTTGTAGTACCTGTATTCAATAAACAATGTTATTGTACTGCCAATGCCACAAGTTGTTGCCTCACATATTTAGTCTCTGTAAAAGTGAGGTAACTAACTCATGCATGCCTGTGGATGTCAGGAAGCAGGCACAGCAGTAATAATATTTCTATCTGATAAACAAAAGCCTGGGGAACCTCCTAGCAAATGACTAAGGCATATATATAAATGAATTTGAAATAAAAACTTATATACATTTAAAAAAGTTACTGCAAGACTTAAGATTTAAAAAAAAATAGGTCCTGGATAAGTTCCTCACTCCATATATTTCGTGAAACAGTATTTAAGTTGTAACCTACCACAAAGTTCACTCCAGTAGTATTCAGCTTTACACTTTTGATTCCATGAGTTGATCGAATGATAAGTTGGCAAGTTTGAACATCAAATGGGTACATTGAAAGGTCAAATAAACAGTTAGATGTTACCGTTAGGGTCCTTTGATCAACAATGTATTTTCACTTCCTTTGTACAGTTCATCTGTGGAAGGATGAAAGATCCATCAGATAATTATACTAGCTCATCTTTTCAAATCCTTCACACTAGGTTATTTAGCGTTTACAATACAGTTGGGAGTTTTTTTTTTTTAGCAATACTGTATATTGTATGACAGACTGTCAAAAATCTCATACAGTAATATTATTTTTTTATGTTTTAATTCAACATTTCATCATTTTTTAAATCCAAAAATCACACAAATAATGAAATTATTTTAAGCATGCATACAATGAACATGAATAACATATAAAAGCTGGAAACACCTCAGAAAGAGAAGCTGGTTAGGTAATAACAGTATTCATAATGCAAGCAGAATCTTTTGATGCTTTTAGGTAGGTTAAAGTAGTTCAAAGTAACAATACGGAAAAAGACTTATTGATCTTTCCAAATTACAGTAACATAAAATGGTAAACTATAAAAATTTGTGGGAATTTAAAGCAACAAAAAATACAAATCTTTCTTATAACTGATAGATTGCAATGCTCTTACAAATCTTGAAATAATCAATGTAGCTTTGTGTAACCTGTTGAGCCTTTGCATTAAAGTTTGGATTGCTTTGGTAAATAAAAAAAATTCTAATGCCTCCAATTTCTTATCAACACACTACTGCTTTGTTCTACTATACTTATTATTAGCTTGCAAATATTTGTTGTTGCTGTTTATGATTAATCTGGTATTATGCCAGTAGGGGTTCTTGCAAATGTTTACAGTAATTCTAACCTTCTTTTAAGCGGGATAAGTGGTCAGGAAGAGGTCCTGAATTTCGTTTCACATAAACTTGAGACACCCTTTCCTCAATGTTCACCTTGCTTCCGGATCCTTCTTCATGGAATACTTTCGGACGCCAAACTTCACTATTGCCACCCACCAAGTTCATTTCCATATTATCCTGTTGGTATGGAATATCTGGTGTAACTAAGATCCTACATTATAGCCTGCATGCATATCCTCTAGATATTTTCTTGCTCACAGCAATTCCACAGTTGCCAACTTAAAAAAACCTGTGCTTCACACTTAATTTAAAAATTATAAAAAAATGGTAGCATAGCAAACGCTTTCATAACAGTGTAGCTGATAAGTAGAAGTCTGGTAAGTTGAAGTTACTTACGGTATATACAAAATTTTCAGTCAAGTGTTATAAGAAGGAAAATGTCTTCACTTTCTGATGTATTTAATAACAATAAATAAATAAAAAGGCATCATGGAGAGGTGACATCTGTGACTAGTAATTTGTCATTTTTGATGCCAAAATACAGTAAATTAATTTAAAAAATCACGGCATACTGTTAAAACTCCCGCAAACTCCTGAATACTATTTGATGTTGGAAACAAACGTGTAACTAAAAGGGAAAAGGCATTTACCATGAAAATACATGTACTAGGTAAATACATTGTTCATGTGAATATGACAGTGGTGAAATGGTGACAAATAATGATGGTGATACGTGGCAACACAGTTATAAATGCAAGAAACGTACTGTATATGTTTAAAACCACTGTAAGTATAGTTTACTACTGGGAATACTATGTATGTACTTAATACTGTACATATTTGTTAACCACAGGATTTAATCGTTATTTTACATGTGAAATTAAGCATATGTATACGTACTGTACTTTATGCAAAACTTATGTTTAACATGTTTGTGCATAATTAGTAAGTAGGTGTACTTAAATGTTATTGATGGTACACATGCACCAACAAATAGTATAACTCCTACACTCAAATTCAAACTATTAAAATCGACTAAACCTTTAGATTTGAAAATGTCAGCCTGGAATCCCTCCAAGTATATGAGGCTATCATGTCGAAGGCAAACATGAGATCTAGCAGCGAAAAAGCCCTGATGGAGGTGATATTTATCTGTACTCCAATGATGACTGCTGTGGTGGGAGTTCAGGAACGTAGGAGTCAGGTATCTGTAATATTCAAAGATACTTCGTGTAAAGGGAAAGACTGGCTTAAAAGTAGAAGTACTGTGCTAACATTACTGATGAACAGTTTAACCAGATCAAATGGCTAACATTCTTAATTCTCAGAGGCTGGTAATTGGAGAATTAAGAAGCCTACAAATGTCATTATTTTGAATATAAACATAAATGAAATAATGATTAAAAAAAATTACTTGCCTTGATGAGACTACAGTTGGTTTCATCACTTTAGTCAGGACAGTCGAATAAGAAATCACATCGCTGACTTATTTTCACACACGAACCATCATCACAAATGAACTGCCCTGCCTATTGTGAAAGTTGGTACTTAAAAAGGGGAAGTATTGTCCAGGCACTCTAACATACTAATATGCATAAACAAGAAATTGACCATTACGCAGCAATCAAATGGCTAACATTCTTTAATTCTCAGAGGC
>NC_087211.1:64951068-64970537 GCF_015104395.2 Macrobrachium nipponense
ACGGATACCTCGTCATCCTTCCTGCCTCCAGCTCAGCGCCCCACGATTTTGCGCCTTCCCCTGCGGGGGGGGTTTTCAGGAGTCCTTCTCCTCACTCGATCCGTCGAGTGGAGGAGGGTGCCCGATACCCGGATGTTCAATTGTGTTCGGGGTCTTCCGTCCGCTCTCTGGGTGGGGTTCGTCCTCCCCCAAGCGCGAGGGTGCCCCTCTAACTGACCCGACTGTTCCTCCCCTCAGGTGTGCCTTCTGTGAGTGACGACCTTGGACAGGTGTGGGCGTCGTTGGGACTGCAGGGCGCCCCCAGTATCCAGGGCTTGATTCAACGGCTAGCGGGGTCGGCAGTGGTAACTCATGGTGTGGTTACAACAACGACCAATACTGTGTCAACACCAGCGTACGCCGCCCCTCCTCATGTGGTGTATACGCAACACATTGCGTCGGTGACTCCGACGGCATCAATTCAAATGCCGATCGCTGCCGTACCTAAGAGGGGCGTGCCGCCGCCACCTTGGGTTTTATGTGCTGCCGATCCCGACTTTCGCTCCGCCCCAAAAGTTCGCACTGGATCTACCGCCCGTCCCAATGATGAGTTTGGCTGAGATGGAGAGGTCTGTGACGCCGGACTATGCTGCCGTACCTGCCGTAACCTGCAGCGAGTGTTGCTGGCCCAGCCCCTCGCGCCGCTCCTACGAAGCGCGCGGTGCGGGACTCTCTTTGATGTTGCTGCCTGGTGCTGGTCCTGCTGGTGCTGGTCCTATGGTGCTGGTCCTGCTGGTGCTGGTCCTGCTGGTGCTGGTGCCTGGATGGTGCTGGTCCTGCTGTCTGATGTCCGCCAGCTTCCTGCCGTGCCTGCCCCTCCCACGTCGCGTCTCGTCATGGAGGTGCTGCACCGGTCTCAGGTCTTTCGGACAGGATCAGTCGGGGCGTGTTGCTTCGGCAATTGGCCCGACTTTTCCGTGGATGGAAGACCTGACGTCCGTCCTGAGAGAGCTGACGAAAGAAGAGGAAGAAGAAGAGGAAGATGTCGTCGTCGTCTTCATCGTCTTCTTCGTCGTCTGTTGCCGCCTCTTCCCCTTCGACTTCTAAGGCTTCCAACCCGAGAAGAAGAAGGGGGGAGGCTGCCTCCTCCTAATAAGAAGGCTCCTACGGGACCTTCGAAGGGCCCGTCTCGCTCTGGCGTGACGGGGGGTGCTTCTGCTGGTCCTCCTGTTCCCTCGGGAACGGGGCCCGTCTCCTCTCTGAGAAGAAGAAGAAGACTGGGGACCAAGGATGTGCTGGCTACTGCTGGTACATCCGCGCCTGGTCTTAGTAGCACTGCTGCTAAGCCAGGTACCGGCTCGACTTCTCGTTCGCGAGAAGGTCCCGAGTGTACGGTCTCCTTCGGGCGGACCGTGCAGCCAACGTCAAGACGCCTGAGCTTGCTCACCGTCACGACAGAGGCACGGAGCAGAAGACTGTCGAGAGTCGCGCAAGTGACGCTCGCCAGGCCAGCGGCCGCTCTCGTAGCGACCAGCCGGTACCATCGGGTTTGACGTGACGGTCTCTGACCGGCCACGGGTTGAGGCTGGGAAGAGGTCCCCTCGACCAACGGCACCAGCTTCGGCTGGTACAGCGGTTTGACGTGCCGTGAGGACGCTCACCGGTTCTCACCGCGAGAAAGCGAGCTCTGCAGATCACCTGACCGCCGCTCCCACAGGGACCGACGGAGACGGTGGCCAGCAGCAGCTCGTCTGAACGCACGAGATCGGGGTCGACGTGCTCAGTCGAGCCGCTCGCCACAGGTGAGCGGCACGACCCAGGCCTGCAGTTCGATCCCACCGCGGGTTGGTGATCGGCTACAGCCCCCCACGTACGCTGGTCCTGCCAGCGAACGGAGCGTCAGGTCTGTCTCTCCTATACCTTCAACTTCCTCGGGCTACACCGGGAAGAGCGAGGTACCTAGGAGTGATCGTGAGAGGTGCGCCGCTCACGATCCGCCACGACGCGCAGCACGAACCAGGCATGGTCTTAGGACCAGCCAGTCGTACGCGCAAGTGGTTTGGAGGCGACCGTCAGGGGTCTGTTGCTGTTCCTCCTTCTGAGGAGGAGGGTCTCGAGAGCTGCTCCTGTTGGAGGGACTGGACGGTCCTACTCCTCAGGACGCTGTGATCCGAGATCCAGAGGAACTTTGCCCAGTTATTGCGCTGATTCGTCAGCACAACGACCTGGGGAAGGATGCCGCGATCGGAGCTTGCAGACTCAGTCCTTGACCAGGTGGAGAATTTCGTCTCAGGACGAGAGGACTCACTTAAGTCAGGACGGTCTTCCAAGCTACTTCCTCCTCCTCTGCAGCGACAGCGGAAGTTCTACGTGCCATCAGTGGATCCAATACCGCCCAAACAGGTTAACCCGGAGCTAGCTAGGCTAACTCCAGGGTGTGTCCTGCAGCAGCTCCTGTCGGAGAACCTGTGGTTCTCGCAGCAGGAGGCACTGGGCCTGGAAGCTACCGCCATGGCGGCTTTTCCAGGCAGTTCTCTTGGTTGGATCTGTGGTCCCTCACAGTATCCAAGGTCGCGGCCGGACCGCCGGGGGCGCTGCCCTCGAAGACGACCCCGACTTCAGGAGAACTGTGCCAGTCTGGAGGTAGGGCCATCTCCTACCTCGCCCATCAGACGGCAAACCTGTGGGCCAACTTGGTTCTCCGTCGTAGGGACGCTGTCCTTACACGATAGCCAAGGGGCCGGGCGTGAGGCGGTAAATGGACTCCGTAACGGACCAAATGAAGAGTTCCTCCGCTCTCTTTCCCGGAGGAGATGGTGGACGCTGCGGTGGAAAGGACGGCGCACTGATGACATTGACCGTCTGGTTCACCAGGCAGTTACGAAGGTTTCTGGGCAACCTCGTACAACTGCGGCTAAGCCTAAGAGTTTAGCTAGCGCTTCCTCGCTGCTAAGACGGCTGCTCCATCGAAGCCCCGAGGAAAGACTCTTCCTGCTTCAACTTCTGGTAAAGGAGGCCGTAACCAGCCCTCCTCCCACCCTCCTTTCCCCGAGGAGTGCTGGGAAGAAGTCGAAGCGAGGTGGAAACGCTAGGGACGGCGTTCCCCCTCACCAGCTGCCGGAATGTGGGGGGGTGCCTGGCGAGCCATTGGGCAACTTGGCAGCGCTACGGTGCCGAGACCTGGATAGTAGACGTCCTTCGGGAGGGATATCTACTACCCTTCGATCTCGGCCACCCCTCACCTCCAACCCGGTCCATCTGCAGACATATGTTCTGGGATCCTCAAAGGACGACGCTCTTCGGCAGGAGATCAAGACCATGCTGACCAAACGAGCGTAGAAGTCGTAGTGGATCGGTCACGGGCTTTTACAGCCGCCTTTTCTTAGTGGAAAAGGCATCGGGGGGCTGGCGCCCGGTGATAGATCTCTCTCCCCTGAACCGATTTGTTCGCCAGACTCGGTTCAAGATGGAGACGGCAACGTTCCGTCGCTGGACGCCATCAGGGAGAACGACTTCATGCTTTCAGTGGACCTGAAGGACGCGTATTTTCAAATACCCATCCATCAGTCCTCCAGAAAGTACCTCCGCTTCATCTTCGACGGGACGGTGTACCAATTCAGGGCACTTTGCTTCGGTCTCTCAACCGCCCCACAGGTGTTCACGAGAGTGTTCACGCTGGTGTCTGCTTGGGCCCATTCGCACGGGATACGTCTTCTGAGGTATCTCGACGATTGGCTGGTCCTGGCGAGCTCCCGCTCGCAGTTGCTACAGGACAGGGATCGACTTCTAAGTTTTTGTCGCGATCTGGGGATCGTGATAAACTACGAGAAGTCCGGATCTCGAACAACCCAAGCAGAAGATGAAGTACCTGGGTAATGCTGATCGATACGGTAGCAGCTCAAGGTCCGCACCCCGCAGACTTGAGGATCAGCAAATTCAGGGAGGGCAGCCGGGCCGGTTCCTGTCTCGCAGGAACAGGCAGCGCAGCAATGGCAAGTCGTGATCGGCCACCTGTCGTCACTCGAGAAGTTAGTTCCTCACGGACGTCCTTCACCTGCGGTCTCTCCAGTGGAGACTAAGGGAGAGTTGGTCACAGGTAAAGGATCCACCTTACTTCCCCGTGTCCATCCACGGAGAAGGTGAGGCAGGACCTAGCCTGGTGGCTCGACGACAGGAACCTCTTAAGAGGAGTGCCCCCTACGCACTCCCCCCCCCGGAGATGCTGCTGTTCTCAGACGCATCGACCGAGGGATGGGGCGCACACCTGGAGGAGTTGCTGGCTGCAGGTGTGTGGGACCATCACGAACAAGCACCTTCACATCAATGTCCTGGAACTCAAGGCGGCGTTTTACAGCTCTCCAAGAGTTCCAAGACCGCTTGATGGGACACTCGGTGGTGTTGATGTGCGACAACACCACAGTAGTGGCATACGTCAACAAAGCAGGGGGGGTGGGGGGCCTAGTGTCTCTCCCGCTACACCAGTTGACTGTGCAGGTGCACGAGTGGGCCACGGCTCACTCGATAGAGCTGTCAGCACGCTACATTCCAGGCAAGAGGAATGTAGTAGCGGACAAGCTCAGCCGTCGGGATCAGGTAATAGGGACCGAGTGGTCCCTACACCCAGAAGTGGCGGAAAGGCTCTTCAACTGTGGGGGCGTCCGGTCATAGACCTGTTCGCCACCCGGCACAACAAAAAACTTCAAGTTTTTTGCTCAGCCGTGCCGGACCCATGGGCAGCTGCAGAGGACGCTCTTCAACACCCCTGGGACAACCTCTTCGTCTACGCCTTTTCCTCCCTTTTGTCTGATTCGGAAAGTGATCAGCCGAGCGCTGGTCCCTCCCAATCTCAGGATGATCCTGGTGGCTCCCAAACGACCTCAAGCCGTTTGGTATCCGGACCTGCTGGCTCTTCTTGCGGAAGAACCGAGAGAGATGCCCCACTGGCACAACCTTCTAGCCCAGCCACACGTAGAGCGTACCACCGAGCAGTCCAGTCCCTACAACTTCACGGCTGGCTGTTATCCACCATCTCTTGCGAACGAGAGGCTTTTCTCGCAGCGCAGCAACAGAGATGGTCTGGACACGTCAGACAGTCCTCTGCAGCTGTGTACCAGGGGAAGTGGGCCGTCTTCTGTGGTTGGTGTCGTAGACGGGGTCTACTCTCTCAGAGCCACTCTTCAGCAGTAGCGGATTTCCTCGTATTTTCTTCGCCGAGAGAAGCTCCTCTCAGTACCCACAGTTAAAGGATATAGAGCCGCACTGCACTCGTCCTAAAACTGAGGGGACTGGACATCTCGAACTCGTTCGAGATCTCCTTGCTAATGAGGGAGCTTCGAAAGGTCTTGCCCACCCAGGGAACTCAGGACCCCCTGAGTGGGATGTGACTCTCGTCCTTAGGAGTTTGACTCGAAGACCCTTCGAGCCACTCCGAGAGTCGTCAGACAGGGATCTGACCCTCAAGACCCTCTTCTTGCTGGCCCTGGCATCGGCGAAGAGAGTAGGGGAACTTCATGGTCTGTCCTTCAATGTTAAACATTCCAGGGGTGGGGCTGGGATCTGTGACGCTCGATTTCGTCCCGAATTTCGTAGCCAAGACTCAGAATCCGTCGATCCCTGACGACAGGTTCGAGTCTTTCACAATCCCCTCCCTAATGGATTTCACCGACAACGATACGGATGAGGATGCTGCTTTGCCCTCCTGAGGGCGCTACGGCGCTATCTGAAGAAAACTCGACACCTCAGGCCTGAGTGTCGACGCCTCTTCGTTAGCACTGGGGTTACGCCAAGAAAGAAGTATCCAAGAACACGCTTTCTTTCTGGCTGCGTTGAGGTGATCAGGAGAGCGTACGAGGCTGATGGTAGTGACGACATCCGTACGCTCCGACCGAGAGCCCACGAAGTCAGAGGTATTGGACCCTCTTTGGCGTTCCGCAAGAACTCTCCGTGGCGCAGGTCCTGAAAGGCAGGTGTCTGGCCAACCAGACTACCTTCACGTCCTTCTACCTTCGGGATATTGCCCACAAGTCCTTGGATACTTTTTCCTTGGGACCTGTGGTGGCTGCTCAACACGTTGTGTAAGCTTACCCAGCACCCGAGCAGGCAGAACAGCATCGATTCCTGGTGTGACTGTAGGATGATGGTTGATGAGAGTGCGACTGGCTTCTCTTCTCCATCTTTCTCTCTCTCTACCTGTGGGCAGAGGTCACCGGTCGTCACCATGCTGGAAAGGAATCCGATGCAGGTAAGCTACTCAACCGAGCCCCCAATCTATCCTTTAGTTAGGGTAGAAGCAAATATCCTTCCACTCCCTCCAACAACAAGTAAGGAGTGGATGCCTACTTGAGACAAACCCATAACTTATGTTGGCTCCTGTACAGGAACAAGTTCTTGCAATGCTGGTACGAAGAGATACGCTTGCCTCTCTCTTAAGTACTTGGCTCAGAGGTCTGACCATTGATCCTGCGGTGCACACCCCGATCAATCGGACAGAGGTTTGGATCCCTCCCTTGCTCTTACGACCAGGAGGCATTCCAAGGTTGGACGAACACCAGTCTGTTCACCAAAAAGACTCAGATTCCAACCCACCAAGAAGTGATCTTCCTATTGTTAAAGGACCGAGGGTTTGTATTACGTATCGGAACAAATGACAATTTGTTTTTTCGAAAATTGCATTTTTCCTAACTATACAAAACCTGAGTCCTTTACATATAGTCCACCTCATACCTCCACCCCTCACTCTGCAACTTTTTGCATGGGCCTAAAGCAAAAGTGTTCTTCACCGCCCAGGGCGCGCGGCGCGCGCACGATCGGACAAGCAGTTAACTAACCGTTCTCCCCTTGTTCGAAGCTTACGACCGTCCCAGCTGCCGCTAGTTACCTTCCTATTGTTAAAGGACCTCAGGTTTGTATAGTTAGGAACAAAAATGCAATTTTCGACAAATTGTCATTTCATGATTAAATGTTTCAAAACAATCTTCTTTATTTTTGCCTATTTTTTGCCTTTGATCTCTGATATACGGTCGAGTGAAAAAAAACTGCGAGGATTACTTTACTCATTTGGCAAACTGTCTGACCACACTAACCCAACTTGAGGTAGTTTGCCTCCTTTAATCTCTGAATAGATGCGGTCGAGTAAAAAACTGCATAAGCTTTGTATTAAGCATTCTTCATTTTGAGGCAAAATTGGGTTTTTTTTTTTCATTGACAAAATGATAATAATACTAACGTGCTAAATTATCAATCTCTAGGCTATACTTTCCTATTATCCTATTCCTAATTTAATATACCCTGTGCATGTTTGCCAGCTTTTACATTGGCGGCGAAATGGTCCAACGGCGAAAAGGTTGGCGGCGAACTGTCGCCGCGGCGAACTAGCTCTGCGGCGAAAACTGGCACGCGGCGAACTGTCGTAGAACCCCACTGAGTGGGATGTGACTCTCGTCCTTAGGAGTTTTGACTCGAAGAAACCATTCGAGCCACTACCGAGAGTCCGTTCAGACAGGGATCTGACCCTCAAGACCCTCTCTTGGCGGGCTGGCCCTGGAGTCGGCGAAGAGAGTAGGGGAACTTCATGGTCTGTCCTTCAATGTTAACATTCCAGGGGCTGGGGATCTGTGACGCTCGATTTCGTCCCGAATTTCGTAGCTAAGACTCAGAATCCGTCGATCCCTGACGACAGGTTCGAGTCTTTCACGATCCCCTCCTCCCTAATGGATTTCAACCGACAACGATACGGATGAGATGCTGCTTTGTCCATGTGAGGGCGCTACGGCGCTATTCTGAAGAAAACTCGACACCTCAGGCCTGAGTGTCGACGCCTCTTCGTTAGCACTAGGGGTGACAAGAAAGAAGTATCCAAGAACACGCTTTCTTTCTGGCTGCGTGAGGTGATCAGGAGAGCGTACGAGGCTGATGGTAGTGGAAACGACATCCGTACGCTCCGCCCACCGAGAGCCCACGAAGTCAGAGGTATTGGACCCTCTTTGGCCTTCCGTAAGAACTTCTCCGTGGTGCAGGTCCTGAAGGCAGGTGTCTGGGCCAACCAGACTACCTTCACGTCCTTCTACCTTCGGGATATTGCCCACAAGTCCTTGGATACTTTTTCCTTGGGACCTGTGGTGGCTGCTCAACACGTTGTGTAAGCTTACCCACACCCGAGCAGGCAGAACAGCATCGATTCCTGGTGTGACTGTAGGAATGAATGGTTTGAATGAGAGTGCGACTGGCTTCTCTTCTCCATCTTTCTCTCTCTCTACCTGTGGGCAGAGGGTCACGGTCGTCACCATGCTGGAAAGGAATCCGATGCAGGTAAGCTACTCGACCGAGCCCCATCTATCCCTTTAGTTAGGGATAGAAGCAAATATCCACTCCCTCCAACAAGGGGAAGGAGTGGATGCCTACTTGAGACAAACCCATAACTTTATGTTGGCTCCTGTACAGGAACAAGTTCTTGCAATGCTGGTACGAAGAGATACGCTTGCCTCTCTCTTAGTACTTGGCTCAGAGGTCTGACCATTGATCCTGCGGTGCACACCCCGATCAATCGGACAGAGGTTTGGATCCCTCCCTTGCTCTTACGACCACGGAGGCATTCCAATGGTTGGACGAACACCAGTCTGTTCACCAAAAAGACTCAGATTCCACCCACCAAGAAGTGAGTCTTCCTATTGTTAAAGGACCGAGGGTTTTGTAATTACGTATCGGAACAAATGACAATTTTGTCGAAAATTGCATTTTTCCTAACTATACAACCTGAGGTCCTTTACATATAGTCCCACCTCATACCACCCCTCACTCTGCAACACTTTTTGCATGGGCCTAAAGCAAAAGTGATTCTTCACCGCCGCGCGCGACGATCGGGACAAGCAGTTAACTACCGTTCTCCCCTTGTTCGAAGCTTACGACCGTTCCAGCTGCCGCTAGTTACCTTCCTATTGTTAAATGGACCTCAGGTTTGTATAGTTAGGAAAAATGCAATTTTCGACAAATTGTCATTTTTTTCCTTACGTCCACGCGGTAACTCTTCCGAAAAAAATCAATATTTTTTTTGTCCGATTGTCGTATGTTTGCACCATGTTAAATTGCCTGTTACATGAAGTTTTATATATAAAAATGTGCGCGATTTCATTGTAGAATACAACTAAAAATATGAAGTTGTAGCTTTTCTCA
This sequence comes from Macrobrachium nipponense, assembly GCF_015104395.2. Classification (NCBI taxonomy): domain Eukaryota; kingdom Metazoa; phylum Arthropoda; class Malacostraca; order Decapoda; family Palaemonidae; genus Macrobrachium; species Macrobrachium nipponense. The sequence goes on from NC_087211.1 coordinate 64,960,216, forward strand.
TTTTTGAAATATTTGCACATAATCACGATAAATAGAAAAAAAAACGTTAGGTCAACTTTGACTCTACCGAAATGGTTGAAAAACGCAAGTGTAAGCTAAAACTCTTACAGTCTAGTAATATTCAGTCATTTGGATCTTTATTTTGAAACAAATTCCCAAGTCTCTAACACAATATTAGATTTATGGTGAATTAAAAAAAAAAAAAAAACTTTCCTCCTTCCCTCCGCGCGCGATTCTCCTCCGCAAATCTCCGAAATGCGTACGTCGCATTCTCGTAATGTTTGCACCATGTTAAATTAGCCGTTACATAAAAGTTTTTATATATGAAAAAATGTGCGCAATTTCATGTAGAATACAACAACCAAATAATTGAAGGTTTGTTGTAGCTTGTCTCATTTTTGAAATATTTGCATATAAAAAAAATATATATAAAAATTTTGACATTCTGTCAACTTTAACTTGTCCGAAATGGTCGAAAACTGCAATTGTAAGCTAAAACTCTTACAGTATAGTAATATTCAATCATTTGTCTTCATTTTGAAACAAATTGGAAGTCTCTAGAACAATATTTAGATTTATGTTGAATTTAAAAAAAAAACATTTTTTTTATTTTTTTTTTACGTCTGCGTGTTACGAATTCATGCATCATTTTGTGATAATATTTTCTCTGTGTTGCTTTGATCGTTTTACAATGTGTTATATACCAAAATGATCGCAATTTAGTGTACAATACAACTAAAAAAAATTAACTTGTTAGCATTAACCGTTTTGCTCACAGCAAGATTTGAATACAATTATATATGAAATTTTGTTTTTGCGCTATCATATATCGCATTATTTATATATGATGATGATATATTTTTTTTCCTTTCTGATGGTTGCATATTAAACTTCAGGCAATGGCAAAAAAAAGGAGCCAAAAATGAACTCTTAATCTTGAAAACTAAGTGTGCTGTGATTTTTTTAAAAAAATATTTTTTCCGCTTCCGCACTCACTCCGAGACCCCCCCGGCATACGGGAGACAATTTTTATTATACCCCTTCGGCGTAAGAGGGTTAATAATTAGTATGCCATATATGTATAAAGTATGCTGTGTAGTGTAGGCTAGGCTACCCTATATGGAAAGATGGTACTGATTACCCTAGTGTAGGCTACGCTAGCGTAATATTCTTATGGTAAATTAACATGGGCCGACTTACGTCCAAATCGATTTATGACTAGTTGTTCGTAACCAATTGCGGTAGTAAGTCGACTACTACCTGTAATGATAAAAATATATCAGTCTTATTCTCATTAATGTAATTTGTAACGTAACAATGGTAATTTTTTACTATCGTACGATGGTTGAAATGCAAGCAAAAAGGCTGTTTTTATCGGATTGGTTGTTCACACCAAATCAGCTGTTTCTGGCTGTATGCATTTTCCAAACAAGTATATCATTACTATCGATACTTTTTGTATTCTCTTTCACTTTTTAAAACTTAACTAGAAGATGGGATAGATTAAGAGATGGAGGAAAAGGAGTTAGTCTAACTAAAAAATTTAATAGATAAAGAGGAGGAAAAGAGATTAGCCTATTGTTAAATTTTGGTCTCGTAAATTTAACTCGCGTGATAAGTGAGATACGTGATAAAATAATTTTTTTAGGGTGAAAATTTGGGGTTCGCATGATATGCGTGATTGCGTGTTATGCGAGTATATACGGTATAATAATAATGATAATAATAATAATAATATTGATAACCATCTGAAATTAAATAATAATAATAATAATAATAACAGCAACCATTTGAATAAAAATCACATAGGTTTATTTAGATTAACTATTTTTGTAAGTTTTGTTGTTCGTGTTAATTACCAAGGTGCTATGCTGTAGTTCTCATTATAGTGTCACATCTTAAGCAATTAATAGTCATTGTAACTGGGGAAAATTCTCATTATAAATTCCCCCATTCCTTAAAAAAAATGATTGATGTACTCGTGGCATGGGAGACAGAAAGAAAGCCACAATCAGGATTCTTTGTCATTTCATTTTGTAATGCAGTACTGCATTTGATGCTTGAGAGAGTCAATAGTAGATGCTTTTTAAAGTACATGGACTTTTAATTTTTTTGTTTTTTATTTTGAATTTATTATATATGTAATGAATGCATCATATACCTTTATGTATTCTTACTATTTCTGCCATTAGTTTTATGATCTGTAGGATATTTAATTAGCTGGGTTGCAAATTGCATAAAAAATACTTGTGAGTTTATGGTGCCTCAGTTGCATTATATTTTCAAGTTAACCCTCTTACGCCGAAGCCCTAAAAATCAAAACCTCTCCCGTATGCCGGGCCCGGTTTGGAGTGAGCGCGGAAGCGGAAATAATAATTTTTTCAAAAAATCACATCGCGCTTAGTTTTGAAGATTAAGAGTTCATTTTTGGCTCCCTTTTTTGTCATTGCCTGAAGTTTAGTATGCAACTATCAGAAATGAAAAATAATATCATTATCATATGTAAATAATGCGATATATGGTAGCGAAAAAAAAAAAATTCATACATAATTGTATTCAAATCACGCTGTGCAAAAAAACGGTCAAAGCTAACGAGTTATGTTTTTTTTTTCGTTTATATTGTACACTAAGTTGCAATCATTTTGATATATAATACATTGTAAAACAATAAAAGGAACACCAGAAAAATATTATCACAAAATGATGTTTGAATTCGGAACGCGTGGACGTAAAAAAATTTTTTTTTTTTCAAAAATTCACCATAAATCTAAATATTGTTCTAGAGACTTCCAATTTGTTTCAAAATGAAGACAAATAATTGAATATTACGATACTGTAAGAGTTTTAGATTAGAATTGCAGATTTCGACCATTTCGGACGAGTTAAAGTTGACCGAATGTTGAAATGTTTATATATATATTTTTTTATATGCACATATTTCGAAGATGGGAAAGGCTACAACCTTCAATATTTTTTATTGTATTCTTCATGAATTTGGGCACATTTTGATATATGAAACTTTATAAAACGCTAATATGAAAAGGAGCAAATATTAGGATAATGCGATGTACGCATTTTGAGACTTGCGGCCGCGAACTCGGCGCTGCGGAGGGAAGTAAAATATATTTTTCAAAAAATTCACCATAAATCTACAATATTGTTCTAGAGACTTCAAATTTGTTTCAAAATGAAGATAAATGACTGAATGTTACTAGGCCGTAAGAGTTTTAGCTTACAATTGCGTTTTTCAACTATTTTTGGTAGAGAAATTTGCAATTTGACCGAACGTGGTTTTTGTTTCTATTTATCGTGATTTATATGCAAATATTTTCGAGAGAAAAGCTACAACCTTCAATAATTTTTAGTTGTATTCTACATGAAAGTTGCGCACATTTTCATATATAAAACTTTATGTAACAGCTAATTTTAAATGGTGCAAACATTTCGACAATTGCACATTCATTCGATTTTTTGGAAGAGTTACCGCGCGGACGTAAGGAAAATGTTTTTTTTTTTTTTTTTTTCATAAATTCACCATAAATCGAAATTTTGTGCTAGAGACTTCCAAGTCATTGCAAAATGAAGGTAACAAATGATTGAATATTACTAGAATATAAGAGTTTTAGCTCACAATTGCGTTTTTTTGTTTTGACCATTTCGGTAGAGTCAAAGTTGACCGAAAGTTGAAATTTTTGCACTTAACGTTATTTATATGAAAATATTTCAAACTGATGAGAGTTACAACCATGGGTTGTTTTTAGTTGTATTGTGCATGAAGTTTGCGCACATTTCCATATATACTACTTTATGTAATGGCAAATTTAAAATGGTGCAAACATTAGGACAATCGCACGAAAAAAATTTATCGGAAGAGTTACCGCGCAAACGTAAGGAAAAAGTTTTTTTTCATAAATTCACCATAAATCGAAATATTGTGCTAGAGACGTCCAATTTGTTGCAAAATGAAGGCAAATGATTCAATATTACTATAATATAAGAGTTTTAGCTTACAATTGCGTTTCTCGACCATTTCGGTAGAGTCAAAGTTGACCAAAGGTTGAAATTTTTTGCACTTATCATTATTTATATGAAAATATTTCAAAACTGATAAAAGCTACAATCATGAGTATATTTTGTTGTATTTTAATGAATTGCGCACATTTTCACATATAATACTTCATGTAAAGGATAATTTAGAATGTGCCAAAAATGATGTCAAAGTGACGAAATAATTTCCGAGATGTGTCCACTGATTACTTTTTAGTGGCGAATAAGAAAGAAAATTAGCGCTGCGCGCCCCTGCGTAGCGATTGTAAGAAACAAAACAACGCGCCTTGATCCGTGAACTCCCCAGCATCCCCCACCCCCAAGGCGCGTGATTCAAAAGTTTTCGGCTGGTAGGCCTATAAGTATTTTTCTGCGAATTTTAAAAAAAACTTTTTTGAGTCGACGTATGATACGTTCATTCGGCGTAAGAGGTTAAATGAAAATTTGTGAAGAGGAATGCGGTACATAATTCTCACATCATTATTGTTTTTGTGCTAAACACATTAATAACCATTCGGTAAAAGCAATTTACAAAATTGAAGTCTATGTATTTGAATGTAATATTGGACAAAATGTTTCCAAAAGATTGTATGTATAGATTATTTTGATAGGGAAGGGGCTTTACAATAGTACGTATTGTAATTCTTTTGCATATCTTATACATATGCTGTATTGCATTTTCTTGCCTTCTTGAAATTATGCTAGTTTGCTCCGCTTCAGAATGCTCCTTTTAGTTTGTCAGTGTATATTAAGAATGTGTTAGAGGTTTGGAACTTGTTGAATGGACAGTTACGTTTAGTTACATCTGGTCAGATTTTACCTTGCATTATTTGATATGCTGTACTGGGGTATACCACATCTTTGCACGTTTCAGTTGTTGGAATTGTTGCAGCTGATATACATGGATTCCTTCATATGGCAAAGGTAGCCAAAGTTTACACAACCATTGATATCCTCAGTAATGAGGTAGCCACAGTTTTCTTTGATTTATGGCCAGTGGGGCAGATTGTCAATAGGTTTTCCTCGATGTAGAATGACCTTGAACATAAACTATCCAATTATATTCTTGACTGTGCTTGGTGTTTCTTGAATGTAAGTTTTTTCTTTTGTTTGTTCAAAATGTCTGTAGCTTTGCTATTTGGATGTGATCTTTTATCGGTTATTGATCTGTATCTTGTAGACATTTAAGTTTTAAAAAACAAATTAATTTTTTTTCAGGTGAACCCATTTCTTATATTTAGCCCAATTTAGGTCAGCAATCTTTCCAGACATTTCAATCTGAAAGAGAATGATAGCCAGCCAGTAGTACCACAAGTAGTAAGTTTCCAGGGTCTTGTATAAGTAAAAATCTTAGTCCTCCTTTCACGTGATATGTGAGCTTCAGTAAATTAGTTGGGCTGGGAAGCATAAAGCAGCATAATAAATACAGTCCATTCTCAATATGCAGAATGTAAAGTAGGCTTAGAATTATAAAATGCCTTAATATACAACCAGATTCCTATTATACAAGGCTGTCTTTGAATATGTGGCAAAAATTGCAAAAACCTGAATATTTAAGCCTTTCTTGGAAAATAGCCCTAAAAAAAATAAAGGCAGTGTCCCAGAATCTCATAACATACCTTTAAATGAAAGACCTCTTGAATCCTCAAGGTATAGAGGAATATGTTAAAAGAATAATGGAAATTTAAAAGAAAATTTTTTTACAAATCTTTGTCAGGTGACACTGTCCTTTGTGAATGAGGGAACACCAACAATGCTGATAGTTCTATTTCTATAGAGGCTGTACAGATGCAATTCAAGTGAAAAAAGGTGGTTTTTGCTGCCCCCAAAATACTGTACCACTAAGGTAATCTAGCTTATGATGTGAGTGCAGGCATTATTATTTTATTAATTGGTGAGCAAAACAGAAAAAGTTGTGAAGCAACTTTGGTGAGGTTGTAACTGATTCAACGTTGAAAATCTTCAAAGGTTATTCAAAGCTTTAACATGGCCTTTCAATCCCTTATCCACATGATTTTTTTCTGCTTATATATATATATATATATATATATATATATATATATATAGATATAATGTGTGTGTGTATGTATACGTATGTGTATATATATATATATATATATATATATATATATATATATATATATATATATATATATATATATATATATATATATATACAGGCGGCCCTCGGTTAGCATCAGGGGTTCCGTTCCTGGCCCACCGACGCCAAGCGATTTTCGACGCTGAGCGATTTTAAGCCTACGGCCACCGCACACCTTCTTTCGAAACTCTAGACCAGTCAAAGGTGCCGTAATCCTAAAACGGCGCAATAAGTAAAATTATATTTATGCAGAGTAATGCTATAGAATTTACTGTACAGTACATGTAGGTGTCTAGAGTACGCAAAGCTATAATAAAGTTTATACAGTGTACAGGTAGCTGTAGTGTTCAGGTTACGATCATTAGTCGTACGATTGTCCGATTTTATGAGAGATCAAATTACTATGGCCTAACTTTATCCATCTTCTAGTTACATAAGTTCAATAACAACAAAAGAGAATGATGAAAGTATGGTTTTAACGTTATACTCGTTGCGTGAACGTGTACAGCCATGAACAACCGAACGAGAAACTATTTTTTTTTCTAGTACAACCGAACTGGGATAACATCTGTTTGGCTTGTATTTCAATCATCGTACTACAGTTCAACATTACCGTATTTGTTATAAATGGCGTTATGTATAGAATAGAACTGAGATATCTTAATGTAATAACTTTATTTGCTATAGATCAGAGATCAATATAGATTAAAGATCAATCGGGAAATATACTGTTAAAATTTAAACCTAGTTATAACTGAAGCTGAGAAAACTGTTCAAGCTGCTAATGACTATTATCGTACATTGGCAACAAGGATAACAAAACTGCAGTAAACGTCTGCCATCAAACACAACTGTAGATAAAATTGGGATAAATCATTTTAATCAAAATCACTGTGCTTGAAAGAAACACATTTTTACTGTTGGTTTCACGCCAATATAAGATAAATAACGTAAATAACGGAATCACGTAATTTTTTACGCAGTAAACATGCCGCCAACGTAATCTGTTTAACGAACAAAAAAAAAGTGGTTCACATTCACACGAGACATATTCAATAAATGTTTTCCACCTAAAAACACGCTGTATAAGAAAAAAATAACTTTGTCTCATATAAGTCAAGTATATAGATATTCGTTTATGCTAACTAGAAGCAAGAGCATTCGCTCAGAATTGCGTTATGGTGAAACAAACTCGTATTCATGACTGATTTTCAAACCACAACATTGGCCGCTCCGCGGAATACTGGCTTAAATTTGCCGTAGTATTTTAAAATACAATATGAGAATACATACAATATTCTTGGATACAGTGAATAATGTATAACTTTTTAAGGATTTATGGAAAAGATGCATAATTAATAAAATAAACACAATGCATTTTTTGGAACTGGCGGACAAGAACGAACTTGAAAAAACATCCGCTGACAACGTGGAGCGTAGTTACAAAGACTGCCTTATTTGTATCTTATTTCTGTACAAAAATGAAAATACCATTACGAATATATTTTCATACACATTTTAAACATAAACGCATAAACATTTAAAAAATCGACACATCGATCGCTAAATTTGCACTCTTTTTTAACTATATTTTTCGGAAGAGCGGCAGACGGCGGCATACAAGAACGAACTTGAAAAAACATTGTTGTCGATCACTTGAAGGGCAGTTTCAAAAGCTGCCTTTTTATATCATTTATGCACAGAAATAAAAATACTCTATTCGTAATACATTTTCCATACACATTTAAACATAAAAGCATAAACATTTATAAAATCGACACATCGATCGCTAATTTGCACTTTTTTTAATCTATATTTTTCGAAGAGCAGCAGCGGCGGCTCACAAGAAAGAACATGAAAAAACATTGTATTTGATAACGTGAAGGGCAGTTTCAAAAGCTGTCTTTGTATCATATTTTCTGTACAGAAATGATAATACCTTCACGTAATACATTTTCATACACATTTTAAACAAAAGCATGAACATTTATAAATCGACACATCCATAGCTAAATTTTGCACTTATGTTAACTCGATATTTTCGGCATAGAACAGCGTCAGAGGCATATATTTTACCCTAATACCTACGTAATAACTCTCCATAAAATTTGTTAATATAATTTGCATAACCTTTATGGTCTGAAAGGCATTTCTACAAATGTATGAACTCGTTAGACAACGGCGCTAGCGGCGCTGTTAACTGAAAATTGTGCTGCAAAGATACCTTTAAAATGCCTTATTTTTTTAAAGAATATTTTTGACGACCGCCGTAAAACCGATTCACCGTTGAGTGATTGCGCCGTTAACCGTGGGGGCCGCCTGTGTGTATATATATATATATATATATATATATATATATATATATATATATATATATATATATATATATATATATATATATATATATATATATATATATATATATATATAATATATATATATATATATATATATATATATATATATATATATATATAGATATATATATATATATATATATATATATATATATATATATACATATACATATACATATACATATGTATATATATATATATATATATATATATATATATATATATATATATATATATATATATATATATATATATATATATATATATATATATATATATATATATATATATATATATATGTATGTATGTATGTATGTATGTATAGTGATATATTTTTTGAATCATGCTTTATGGAATCAGTGGTGCAATACTCTTTTATTTAAATGCGTAGTTAATTAAAGGTACTGTTATGAAAACAAAGGAAAATTTAGATGATACAAAAGGAGAAAATTAATCGCATTAATTCCAAGAATCATGTTAGTATTTTTTCAAATAGGAAGAAAGGCATCTCCATATTTAGCAGGGAAATTGATTTTGAGAGCTCCTTGTAGAAGTATATATGTTTGCATTTAAGTGCTGTTTATTATTGTGTATTTTTTCATATTAACTTTGAATTTTTCTGATTTTTCAGGTAATTTCAACATTCTTGGTGATTATTTTCTCCACACCAATCTTCGTGGTAGTCATGCTACCTATCATGATTATTTACTTCTTTGTCCAGGTGAGCATTTGGTTAACTTTCTGTTTTAGTGTTAAGTTAGGGTATGATAATTTTCCATAGATTTCTCTCCCCTCCAAGTGGCATTTACATAATGCTGTTCCACAATAAAAAACCTCTCCCATGATTTTTAAAAAGTTTGTTGACAATAAAGCAATTGACTATAGTTTGCACACTTTGATGTACTCTGAAAGCAGAAATAAGACTTACATGTCTTGTTGAAGTACTTATTAAGTTATCCCAGAATTCAATTTGGCTATTAATTTATAGAGTTTGGCTGCCGGTTTGTCATCAGAGTAGTAGTGAGGGTAACCGCTATGTTTCAAGCCACAGAATTTTCAGAAAATTTAATATGTATATTGTACATATAATTGTAGTTTATTACAATTCCAATAAAATTTATGTGGCCAAATCCCTCAACTCCAGGGTTATCTTCTACTCCAAGCTCTCTTTGTCATAGCACAAAACTTTCTTCCATTGATGCCAGGAAACTAGGTATACGTACTATATTGTTCATAAGACTTCCTATATCTACAGAGATTATAGTGTTAATGCCATATGCTAGACAGCTGTTGTTTATTTTTGGAATATTGTTCTTTAGTCTTCATGCAGAACTTCACAATATCATTATCATTCTGACAAGATCACCTGAAGTGGTCTTATTTTGATTCGTACCTTTGTCAGAAGTCACCCTCCTAGGTCATTAATTATTAGCCCTTATTTTAACAGGGCCAGCCCTGTAGGAGTTAGGTATTATATATATATATATATATATATATATATATATATATATATATATATATATATTATATATATATATATATATATATATATATATATATATCTAAGTATATACACATACCTGATTAAATATCTATAGTATTTTAACACAGGTTTTCATTGCCCACAGAGATTGTATGTTGCATCTTCCCGGCAGTTGAAGCGTATTGAGTCTGTTTCTCGTTCACCTATTTATTCCCATTTCCAGGAGACTATTCAAGGTGAGATAGTACTATGGTATACTTTATACCTTTTTGCTTTTATACCGTAATGTTTGTGTTATAGCAAACATTAGTTATCATCATCAAGACCTCTGCTG
>NC_087211.1:64971037-64988298 GCF_015104395.2 Macrobrachium nipponense
TCTGGAAAAGTAATATGAAAATTTTAATTCTTATTCTGTACTATTCTTTTTTTATTCTCTTTAAAAGATGAGGTAGGTGATGTAAGGTCCCTTTGGTTTTCTATATGATAGGGTTTTCTTTTCTTTTTTTTCTTTTAAATAAGACTGGAACTTTATGGAATAGTTTTACAGTGATATAGCCTCTGGTTATAGTGTTTAAAACAGTATGATATGTACTGCTTTAGATAAAACAGAATTATGATATGTACTGCTTTAGATAAACAGAATATTGATTTAGATAAATTGTGATTTAGTCAGAAATTCAAGTAGAAACTTTACCTTACCTTTTTATGCATGTTCTGGAACTTTTTAAAAGTCAGTCTAAATGATGGAGGACTTTGATATGTATATTTAGGTGTCAGAATACAAGTATACAAAGAGTCATTGAGTTTGTAATGATTTTATAGTACAGTACAATGATTTATGCCTTTGATAGTAAAGTGAAATCAAACCAATTTGTAAAAATGTTAGATTTTCCAGGATGAATTGATAATGTTTATGAAGAGGGCTTCGATAGATAAATAGTTCATAGTTTATTCAGATTTTATTAGTCACCTTATAAATTTTTCTGTTCTCAGACATCGTTTCTATAATATTATAGTACTTTTAAAGAAAAAAGAAATTTCATGTTTTATTTGGGAAGCATTTTGAAGTACAGCAGAGTGGTATGATTTTTATTTTATATTCTTGGTGAAGTCAAGTCAGTTTCCAATTTTTAAATGTTCTGCTCTGTTCCGTTGTTGTGAGGTAATTTCATATGCTTGATAGGTTTCATTCAAGGATCATTTTATGTATTTTGAACATCAGCATATTTTGATTTCATGTAAAATACATGCATTGCAATTTTTTTTTTAGTGCATGGATCTGCAATTTTGAGATATATTGAATGCTGATGTGAATCTCACTAAATTCTGTAAATTGCAAAATATAAAAGCATGATCTGTGCATAGTGATATTTAAAAAATCATGTAGAAGGGCCAGAATTTAAACAAAAGTACATATATTCCACTTTATTGAAACTTATTTGTTTGACAACAAACTTCTTATCAATTCCATTATCTCAGATTTGAGGTCTTCAGGAATCTGTAACACACCATTCCCAAATAAAAGCACCCCATGATCCTAGTAACAAACTTGACCTTGTTGTCAGTCTAGCATGTGATATCAAGCTGTAATCCTGGTTTCACTTATTTCATTGTTGGAGATAATGCGATCAGTGGGTCCTAGAATAAAATCTTAAACAAACTTGGGTGGCCCCAGTCTCTGCAGCAACTTTGCCAGCTAAAAGAAACTGTAATTTTGGACCCTGAGAAATTTTGAACATAGGGTCTTTCTAAACTAAGCCAGCTTCCCTTCATGAGGAGTGTTGCCTATGGAGAAATTTGTTCAGTTGAATGCTGGAAGATTCATTGATTTGTTTTTTAAACTTCTCCAAGCAGTGGTCAGTAAAGTCCTGTACCACATTTTCACTTCTAGTGTTGTATGGACCTGCATTTGCAAACCCCTTACTCTGATGACTGTTGCAGGGTTTCGACCTTTATTGTATGACTCCCTCCCTCTTCACATCAGACCCTGTAGGGGGTTAGTGCCGTCAGTGGACCTCATGCAGTGCACTGTAGGGACTTTACTTAAGGTTCTTTGCGCGTGCCTTCAGCCCCTCACTGCAACCACTTTCGTTCCTTTTACTGTGCCTCCTTTCCAATTCTCTTTCTTCATCTTACTTCTCACCCTCTCCTAACACTTTGATTCATAGTGCAATTGCAAGGTTTCCCGCCTGTTACACTTTTCAAACCTTTTACTGTCAGTTTCCATTTCAGTGCTGAATGACCTCATAGGTCCCAGTGCTTGGGTTTTGGCCTAAGTTCTATATTCAACTCAAATTTTCACATCAGAATTTGTATTCCTTGCTAAATCTCAAGTCCTTGAGCATTAAATCAAATCCTTTGTTCTTTCCACCTGCATCACTGTTCAGGCTACTGTATGTGATGGTTTCCTATGAAACAAATGTAATTTTTAGGAAGCAGAACAATTTCTTTGAAACAAACCCATCGTTTACATCAAATGTCCCATCTCCTTGCCCTGCTAATTGCTTGCAACTATAAACCTAGTCTGCATGAAAAGTTCAATAGTTTTCTATTCTAACTTATCCATTAGAAGACATGAGAAGTGGTAGCCATTCAACTTGCAAATAATCTTTACATTTAGAAATCAAGTGTCTATGATTCTTAAAGGCCATGAGTGTGAGCTAATGTAAATGATGGGTTTGTATTTAATTTTTTTTTAACTTCATAATATTTGTATATGCTAGAATTTATCTTTAAAGTGGAGTACTTAGTATACATGCTCATATAGGCCTTGGTATACATTGAAAAACTGAAATGCAAAGAACTGTTCTCAGGAATTCATTGTACATTTACCCAATTGTATTTTTAGGCAGACAGTCTTTGTAAGAGACAGAACTGATATACTGAACCTATTATGTAAAGTTGTAACTTTTCAAATCCATACTTAGGTATTCAACTATTGTTGTACTTATCTTTGACTAGGTCCTTTGCTTTTTATCTTTACTATATGTTTTGTGTGTGTACATGAGTTGGCACTTGTTTTTATATGTTATTAATTTCATGCATGTCAGTTTTGCAATTGATAAAGTGCATGCAACATTAATATAGAATATTAGGTGGTGAATGAACATTAAAATTAGTACTCCAGACTGAGTTAAGTATAATTCAATTAGGAAGGATAATGAGGAGGGAGTATAGATAAAGGAAGAATATGATTTAAAGAAAGAATGTGATTTATAAGATGAAACTTGGGTCAGTAGAAGAAATTAAAAAAAATAGTTTTGTAAGAGTGGAATAGCTGTTGAGGTGATCCCCTGAGTTGGGTGTAGCTTTTGTTATTGTTCTGGGGTTGGCTTACTGTAGATATATCTCAAGAGTTCTTTGGTATACTCTTCTCTTGCTCAAACTTTTTTTTTTATCTTTGCCTTGTTTCAGTTTCCCAACTCATCTCAGGCAAACTTTATGATGTTCTAGAGATATGATTATGTGATCTTGTTAATTACTGTATAATGATAATGCTACTGATCATATTATTAGTGTGGATAGTGCAAAGGCTGAAAAAGAACAGATTAGGATAATGCTGTGTACAGCTGTAAAATGTTGGTTTGGAGAGAGATGGGCCATTGCTACAACAAGAAATGCCACAGGTCAAATGTGATATGATAAAAGTAACTGGGACTTTAGAGGTTAATGTCACTTCTTTCCCCACCCCCTTGCCATTTTGTCCTTATCAAAACCTTTTCCAGTTCACTTTGATCTTATTACTATTACTCCCTTTCTTGTCAGCTTATGAACAGTGGGAATGCTGCTGGAGTACACATATAACCTTCTTCCCCTCACCTTTAATTCAGAAACAGTTCTTCAGTTGCTTTACGTTCCTTTGTGTTAGTTAATACAGTTTCTATCTTTATACACTAGAGACGTATCATTATGGATTAATTTATGCGAGATGTTTGGTAATAGCTTTCATCTTTGCATACATTGACCATATTTGTTTGTGAAATAATCTGGGAACACCTTGTAGGCATTTCGGTATAGTAATGCATTAGCGTAGGACACATTTGACTGAGGTACATAAAACTGCAATTCCCTTTAGTATTCTTTTTTTGTATGGATTTCAGGATGCTTAATGTGCAAATTATTTTATTGTAAAATAATGTTGGTAGTTTTCATACATTCAATTTACCTGTCAGATATATACATAGCTATCGACTCCGTCGTCCCCGACAGAAATTCGAATTTCGCAGCACACGCTACAGGTAGGTCAGGTGATCTACCGGCCTGCCGCTGGGTGGCAGGACTAGGAACCATTCCCGTTTTCTAATCAGATTCTCTCTGTCGCTGGGAATGTAAACATATGTTTACTTTCCCTCCTGATTTGATTTTCGTGTTTCATCGCCATCGATCTTCTGTGGGCCGACTTTTACAGGGAAGTACTGGATCGGTGGTTCGGCATAAGACTTTTAATAACTTTTTATAACTTTTAATGAATTAACTTCGAAGTTTTCGAAGAATCGAGGATGTGTAACTACCGAAGTTTTCGGTAGACAATTACATAGTTTGCAAGAAAGGGAAATATAAATATTTATTCATTGATAAAGTGTAATAAATGTTAGATTTTATTGAGGAAAATAAGGTAACTTCCTATTTGAGGAAGTCAGAAAAACATAGAACTAGATATGCTTTCTTTAGAAGCTTTAATAGCTCTCGTTCTGACGAGCAGTTAGAATATTAACAGTACTAGTAGTGTTGTTTCCTCATCACCTTCTTACTTCACAGAAACTACAAATTCATTTGCAATTTGAAGATAAAGGAATGTAGCTCAAGATACGAGCTATTATAAGGTAAGAAGTGATTATAGTGTTCCCCATTGCAATAGAGGGTGCGTCTGATCGGCTCTGTCTCGCTCTCAGGTCTAGACCTCTTCCAAGCTCTCTGGCTCAGAGGAGAAGGAAAGTCAAAAGCCGTACGGAGGTTATGGAGAATCGCCACCGATCAGGCGTCCCCTCGGCAGGTTTCTGTAGGACGTCCCAGACTGCCAGGGATAGCCATTGGAAAGATCCTAATTCAATGTGTTCCCCTTATTATTATCGTCTTGACGAATAAGGAGAAGAAATTCAACGGCGTAGATTAAATGAAGATGCAAGATAATCTCGTCTGGCTATCGGAACCTCAGAAGAGACGGAGAAGACATAATTCGATAACAGTTGCGTTAGAGGCATTGCCCTATCCGGGTTCGTCCCCCGTACAGCTGGACAGGGGGCTCTATCCCATGGGGTTTGAAATAGTTATTTCAATAAATTCCTCATCGGTACGTGTATATGAAAATATATCTATTCAGAGAAGAACGAATTAGATATTAAAGAATATTTGTTAATCGAATTAATTATATGGATCTTGTTTAGTGATTACACATATATATATAACTTTTAAGCTTCTAGCTCCTCGGGCATGAAGCTCCAGTAACGAGGCTCAATGCGCCTAAAGTGTCTGAAACAAGGCGCAAAGCGCCTGAAACGAGGCGCAAAGCACCTGAAGGGCCTGAATATAGGCGCCTTTGTGCCTGAAGCACTATGAGCCAGGATCTTCATTGGAAATGGAAGTCCTTCTCATTCAGAAGAAAGGGAGGGCTATGTCGAAAATGGAAGTATTGTCGAATTCTAAGCAAGAACAAATGTACAAGAGATCGGAACCTTCCAGAAGGCGGAAGATTCCAGATTCAAATCGCCTTCCAGGCTCTTGGAATTTTCCAAGAAGAAGGGAATATTTTTCAAATGTGCAGAACATTTCACATAAGCGGAATTTGACAATCACTCGGAACCTTCCGCACAAGCGGAAACTTCCAGACGTACAGAACTTTCCAGGCGAGGATCGCCTTTCAGACGCTCGGAACTTTCCAAGCGGGAATCTTTTTCCGGATAAGCGGAACATTCCGAACGCGGAACTTTCCAGGCGCGCGGAACCTTCCGCACAAGAAAAACTTTCCAAGCGCGATACGTCTGCTAGGATCCAGGAGTATTCTGATCACGATACTCCTCCTAGGCGCCAGGAGTATTCGGAACGCGATACTCCTGCCAGGTGCCAGGAGTGTTCCGACCACGATACTCCTGCCAGGCGCCAGGAGTATTCGCAACGCGATACTCCTGCCAGGCACCAGGAGTATTCGCAACGCGATACTCCTGCCAGGCACCAGGAGTATTCCGAGCACGATATTCCTCCCAGGCGCCAGGAGTATTCGGAACGTTATACTCCTACCAGGCGCCAGGAGTATTCCGATCACGATACTCCTCCTAGGAAACGATACTTCTGCCAGGCTCCAGGAGTATTCTGAGCACGATACTCCCTCCCAGGCGCCAGGAGTATTCCGAGCGCGATACTCCTGCCAGGCGCCAGGAGTATTCCGATCACGATACTCCTCCTAGGAAAGCATACTCTGCCAGGCGCCAGGAGATTCCGAGCACGATACTCCTCCCAGGCGCCAGGAGTATTCCGAGCGCGATACTCCTGCCAGGCGCCAGGAGTATTCCGAGCACGAGGAGTATTCCGATCGCGATACTCCTCCCAGGCGCCAGGAGTATTCTAGGCAAGATACTCCTGCTTAGCGCCAGGCACTTTCTCCTACAAGAAGAGCCTGACAACCGCCAAGAGTCCTCCAGGCGAAAGGTGAAAGACATTCGAGGCTTCTCCTGTTAGGGACGAGGGAGTTTTGTCGCACATGGCGGCCGTTCGCCCTTTGTCAGGATAGTCTTAATGCAATAAAGGCAAGAGCAAGTTCGGCTTTTTCTGGCAGGGTGGGAGGGACTCAAGATGTAGCACAGGCTGCCGTAGCCCTTGTCAGGTTAGAGTTGGTACTGCTAAAAGCCCTTCACCTTTCGAAAGGAAGCGCTCTCCTCCGGTTGCTCAATCTTCTCCCAACTTGAGGAATGGAAGATAGAGCAGAATTGTGAGAATTAGTTCAGTATTAGTAAGAGGATATTAAAATCATCCTCCTCCTAAAAAATAATGCAACCAACCATTTACAGAAAGAGGGGCAATTGTTTGGAAGTTGAACAAGATTCGTACGAGCTCTCATTCATTGATTAGAGGCTCTTCCAGATAAGAAAGGCGTAAAATACGGACTTATCTCCAAGATAATAAAAGCTGGAGAGATTCTCTTCGATCCTCGGTTGTCATTTGCGATCTCTTTCGACTAATACTCATTCGGGTTTATTGACGAAAAGAACGAAGAGAGTAAGATTTCCATTCTTTCTCTGCATGTCGGAGAGGAAAGAATGTCGTAGAAGACTTAGTGTATACGACTACTGAATGACAAGTCATATACACATACCATAGTTGCCTTTCTGGTTCGCTACGGAATTATCTATATCCTTTCAGGATTTTCCTAGTAAGGACTTCGCTTAAAAGGTTTGTTACGACAATACCTACTCTGCTTCGGTATTTAACAAAGGTTGTTTGGCTTAAATTTGCATTATTGAGAGCTTTCTTAGGCTCGAGAATAATTTTATTATATCCCTTCATTGAAGGGAGTAACTGGCAACTCAGAATGAATGCAGCCAGGCAGTGAACGAGACGGCTGTAATTGTAAGCCAATTCAGTACCATCCGGTTCTCGGTCGTGATCGGTTGGTTACATCTCTCTCTCTTAAGGGATCGAATGGTTCACCGTATATTCCCCCTACAATCAGTGATTTAACCACGAATTGAGGGGATTTTTAGGCAAACATGAATAACATCGTATTCGTTTTGCTAAGGATCTCTCTCTGCCTCGGCGAGGAAAAGAATGATAGTAGAAAATTCCCCTTAAGATAACGGTTACGGTTAAGCCTTATGCACACACCGTGGTTAATTACAGAATTCCTACTATCCTTACAAGAGTTTCCTAGATGAATGCTGGTTACCCACAATGTGACGGTATTATAAAGGATTTTAATTCGGCAGAGCACGATTTAACCTATTTGGAAACAGACACGGAACGTAATGATCGTTCGATGCGTGATTTTGCACGTCCGTGAGAACCTTCTTGATCGACGATAATAACTGTTAACGTATGTTTAACATTTATTGGAAAGAGTTGTGAGAACCTGCGGAAAGTATTCACAGATCTCTTCGGAAGGTAGAAGACGAACGAGCTTCTTATAGATTGCTTCCTTTTCCTCGAAACAAGAGAGGTAGCAAGATACGCCATCTTTAATTTAAATAGGGGAATAAACTTTAGTCTTTTTTCCCCTAGTTATATATATTCTTAACAGATATTAAGATAAATGGGCGTCAAAGGAAGAAGATGAATGCATCATTTTAGCAATAAAAAGGTTGGATTCACAGAGGTCACGTTCTTCTCTCAGCATGTGTCGGAAGGTTTTTCTAAGAGAGTAGAGATTTTATCAAATCTATTATAAATATTGGACCTGAAAAACCTATCTACTCTGAGTCTGTCTGCGTGCAGACTGACCAGAAGTAAATATGAATGAGAGGATTTTTCAAGGGAAGCTTGATAATCCCTTCAAATATGTTAAAGACATAAGTTGCTGCAGATCGTGCTAGATGGAAAGGGGAAACTGTCCTCTTCCGATACCTCTGTGAACCACATAATGGTTTTCTTCCCTTTCAGGGGGAAGAATCACCTTGGTATTTTATGCTATCAATGAACACAGTAAAAAGATATACTCTGTCTCGACAAAGAATATTAGAGAAAGTAGAGAATTAACCCTTAAACGCCGAATGGACGTATTAAACGTCGAGTCAAAATCTCCCCTATTTCCGAATGGACGTACCATACGTCGGCTCAAAAAAGTTTTTTTTAAAAATTTCGCGGAAAATACTTATAGGCCTACCAGCCAAAAACTTTTAAATCACGCGCCTCGGGGGATGCTGGGAGTTCACGGATCAAGGCGTTGTTTTGTTTACAATCGTTACGCAGGCGCGCAAGCGCGAATTTCTTTCTTATCGCACTAAAAATTATCAGTGACAAATCTCAAAAATTATTTCGTCACTTTGACATAATTTTTGCACCGTTTTAAATTATCCGTTACATGAAGTATTATATATGAAAATGTGCGCAATTTCATTTAGAATACAACAAAAAATACTCATGATTGTAACTTTTATCAGTTATGTAATATTTTCATATCAAATAAAAATGATAAGTGACTAAATTTTCAACCTTCGGTCAATTTTGACTCTACCAAAATGGTCGAAAAACGCAATTGTAAGCTAAAACTCTTATATTTTAGTAATATTCAATCATTTACCTTCATTTTGTAACAAATTGGAAGTCTCTAGCACAATATTTCGATTTATGGTGAATTATGAAAAAAATAAAATTTTCCTTACGTCCGTGCGGTATCTCTTCCGAAAAAATCATACGTGCGATTGTGGTAATGTTTGCACCATTTTTAAATTAGCCGTTACATAAAGTTTTATATATGAAAATGTACACAATTTCATGTAGAATACAACACGAAAAGAAAAATAATTGAAGGTTGTAGCTTTTCTCATTTTCGAAATATTTGCATATAAATCACGATAAATAGAAAAAAAAAACCACGTTCGGTCAACTTTGACTCTACCGAAATGGTCGAAAAACGCAATTGTAAGCTAAAACTCTTATATTTTAGTAATATTCAATCATTTATTTTCATTTTGCAACAAATTGGAAGTCTCTAGCACAATATTTCGATTATGGGTGAATTTATGAAAAAAACTTTCCTTCCCTCCTCGCGCGGATTCTCCGCCATAAAACTCCGAATTGCGTACATCGAATTCTCGGAAAATTTGCTCCGTTTCATATTAGGCATTTCATAGAGTTTTATATATGAAAATGTGCGCAATTTCATGTACATTAAAAGGAAAATTATTTGAAGGTTGTAGCTTTTCTCATTTTTTGAAATATTTGCATATAAATCACAATAAATAGAAAAAAAAACCCGTTCGGTCAACTTTGACTCTACCGAAATGGTCGAAAAACGCAATTGTAAGCTAAAACTCTTGAAGTATCGTAATATTCAATCATTTGTATTCATTTTGAAACAAATTGGAAGTCTCTAGAACAATATTTAGATTTATGGTGAATTTAAAAAAAAAAAAACATTTTTTTACGTCTGAGCGTTACGAATTCGTACATCATTTTGTGATAATATTTTTCCGGTGTTGCTTTTATTGTTTTACAATGTATTATATATCAAAATGATTGCAATTTAGTGTACAATACAACGAAAAAAAAAGAAACTCGTTAGCTTTTACCGTTTTTTGCACAGCGTGATTTTAATACAATTATGTATGAATTTTTTTTTTGCTACCATATATCGCATTATTACCATATGATAATGATATTATTTTTAATTTCTGATGATTGCATACTAAATTTCAGGCAATGACAAAAAAAAGGAGCCAAAAATGAACTCTTAATCTTCAAAACTAAGCGCGCTGTGATTTTTTGAAAAAATTATTTTTTCCGTTTCCGTGCTCGCTCAAAACCGGCTCCGGAATTCGGGGGAGTTTTTGATTTTTACCGCTTCGGCGTTTAAGGGTTAGATCTTCGGATCTTATACAATACCTCCATATGATAAGAGTAGGAGATCTTATACTTAGAATGGGATCCTAATTTGGGCCTCAGATTCCGTGTTCCACAAGATGGAACTGCTCCTCATCAAATGTTTCTCTTGGTCTTAAACGATCAAAAGGACAAGTGAAATTTTGGGCTTTAAATCCGGAATTAAATTCTATGAAGACTTGGCAATGGGTTCTGGCCAGCATAGTATGTTTGGCAAAAGAACTAAAGCCTTTTATTCCTGGATCAACGCTTTCAGATAGAGGTTTCGTTGTCCAGGTAATGTATTGACGTCATCTACGGGAAGAAGACAAGGTTTAAACGTTTACCTTACAGAGTCTTGGGAACACGATGAGGGCTCAAACTACTTCCCAAAAGGTTCAGAGAGATACATTATAGAGCTAGAAATCGGAGTCCTACCAATTTCAGCTCAGAATCTCTTCAAACTTCCAGGCTCCTTCCCTTCCGTCGGGCAAGGATAGGGAAGCTTCTGCAACGAGAAAACTCATCAACATGTAGGAGGAGAACTCGTTAGCAACGGAAGTATTCAATAAGGATCCTCCTCGAAGGAAGACTTGGTCTCTTCGGACTTTTAGATTTCCTATCGTCTACTGGGATGTAGCCTGACTCAAAATCACCCTCCCCTTGCCGGAAAGGCCAAAAGCTCAAATGAAGAATTTCTTCCACCCTTCTCCAGTCTCCTGATAAACGATGGTGGATCTTCAGGACTTTCGGACAATGTAGCGCCAGTCAGGCGCCAAATGCCAAAACATGAAGACGCCAGAGAAAGACAGTCAATATGAACACTGTAATTGTCTGATGAGGAGAAGGAGCGGGCCTCCAACCTGGCGCAGTGCGCTAGAGGCGAACAAATCGGGAAAAAGTGTCCGATGTGGACATCGTCAGTTTTCCTCGAGACTCTTAACAAGCTCGAAGCTCCAGCAAGTGGGGAGAAGTCAGCCACGCGCAGGCGCGAGGCTCCAAACAGGCGCAAGGCTCTGGCAAACAGGATGCGCCTGAGGGCGCCAGCCAGGGCGAGGCGCCAACCAGCGCAAAGCGCCAGCCAGGCGCAAGCCAGGCTCTAGGCTTCATCCAGATGAGATCCAGTTCAAAGAAAGTCCTAGTCTTTTCTTATTTGAAACAATGGTGATCTCTAAAGCACTTCATAAGTGACTTGATGATACCTTCAAACAGCTGAGAATTTAAAAGCTCATGAAGTGCGAGCTTTTGCAAATTCTTGTTCTTTTCGTAACAATATGTCAGGAAGACATATTAGCTTTAACATATGAGAGATGCAACGATGTGTTGACTGCTCATTACACGAAGGACGTCAAGTTAACCTACGAGAGATCCTTCTCTCTTGGTTTATACGTGTCAGCGGATACGTTGCTGGGATAAGGAGCCGACACTGATCCTTTAATAATGAGTTGAATTTATTTTAACTTAGTGAATTTTATTGAGGTTTGAAAGGAGTTTGGGGGATAACTCTTTTTCAATTCTAGCGCGAACCCTCATGTTAGGAACAGGTGATCGCGATCGGTGTTGCGCTCCTTAGTTATGCCAATAGGCATAGGCATATTGTCATATAAGCAGATTAGCACCCATTGACAAATGACAATTAGCTCGACCGAGTAAGTGGGATAAGACCCCATCGGTAGACCCACAAGAACTCTTGGCCACAGATCACTATCTTGCTAAGGCTCTTGAGACGAAGCAGACTCCTATGCAATAGCTAGGAAGTCAACCCTTCGTCTAGAAACAGAGGAACCAAGGTCTATAAATACCTACAACATATGTTGTTTACCTGTCTAGTCAGTAGTTAGCTGTCTCTTGCCCTCCACCAAAGGGTGTCAATCAGCTATGTATATATCTGACAGGTAAGTTGAATGTATGAAAAGGATATTGTTATGATACAATAAAGTTTCATACATACTTACCTGGCAGATATATACGATTGAAGACCCACCCAACTAACACCTATTAATAATAATAATAATAAGACCCACCCAGCCTCCCCGCAGGAGACAGGTGGAAGAGAGAATCTGATTAGAAAACGGGAATGGCTCCTAGTCCTGCCACCCAGCGGCAGGCCGGTAGATCACCTGACCTACCTGTAGCGTGTGCCGCGAAATTCGAATTTCTGTCGGGGATCGACAGGAGTCGATAGCTATGTATATATCTGCCAGGTAAGTATGTATGAAACTTTATTGTATCATAACAATATCATTTTTTGAAAAAAACTGTGAGTAACATTTTATGTTGACACTATTGGTCACAGATTACTGTATGGTGTGTTGATGACAGGTTCTCTTATATTTGTGAGATACTGGTTTGTTGTCAGTGATGATTCAGTTGTGCCAATTAGTATGATCATATATACGTAATTCTTTAGTGTGAAGTAAAATTTTGCTTACCAAAAAATACTCCCAGATAAACCTCCCAAGGAAGAACAAGAAAGCCAGTTTCCAACGTGTGAGTAGTGCCCCTGTGCCATAAGTTTCAGTATGCCTCAGCCCATCAACCTCGCTCACTCTTTGTGTTGCCAAACCTGATTCAGAATGAAAATTGTAGTATAAATCAGCATATACTTTAGTTTGTATTACCACACTATGCCAACTGTCTTCTAAATGGTTTTCTCCCAAATCCCAACTACCTAATGTTACTAAGAGGTTTCATCAGGAAAGTCAAAGCAAAAGAGTATGCCCGAGAATTTGCCACTCATTAGATCTTTCTGTCTGTGGAACCTGTGATGAACCAGAAAAATCTGAGTTTAATCTCCCAGAATTGGTAATATGGGAGTCAGTTTTGGACATCTAAATTTTAATTTTTTTATTTCTATTGAATAAGACTCATAGCCAGGTAACCTGGCTATTGCTGGTGCTGATTTCTTCTACACTCACACTACAGTTGAGACTTATGGCACTGGGGCTCTGTTCCCCTGTTAGGATTTTTTTTTTTAAGGATGTTCATCTGGATGTGTTGTAAGGCAAAACAAACAAATTGGCACTATAATTTATGGAGTTGTTTGTAGATTAATTTCAGTTGGGATAAGGTATTTTGTTTGTTTTATACATTGGTTTTATTACAATTTGACAGCATCATTACAAATTATAATTTATCAAGCCATTCCTCATGGGTAGTAAATTTTAAAATTTAATGTGCAGTACTATACATTTTTAAGACTGTTTATGCTATGAAATTCAGAACATCTTGAAAAAAAAGTCAGATGTTTGCATTATAATTGTGTGGGTGTTACAGATCATGTTATACATGTAATGATATATGTACTGTATACTGTATTTGGGATATGTATTTATTTTAACCCCTCTCTTGACTCCCTAATAAGATCAGTTTTGTAGTAAATGAATAAGATTGAATGCCATTCTTTTGATTTTCAGCACTTTTCATCCTGACCGGAGCTTTTTCTTTGTACTTTGGTACTCTTATGGCCGGGGCAAAACTTCATTCCGACATTCTCAGCAATGTTATGCATTTGCCAATGAGTTTTTTCGATACAAATCCTGTTGGTCGTTTGATTAACCGATTCAGCAAAGATGTTGATACACTTGACAGTGTTTTGCCTTGGACTCTTCGCTCATGGCTGATGTGTTTCATTACGGTATGTAACTACTATTACCTCCAGAATTTGAAACAGACATGTAAAATTGTCTGTATTTTTGTATGCATGCCACTGAGAAATTTTGCATGATTTTTTTCTCCTGCTTACCCACAGTGTTTTGGTTTCATTTGATTTGCTATAAGATGTGAGTTAAAAGGAGCTCCTTTGACCAGGTGGAAGGTGTTTTTAGCTTTTTAACATTGCTGATTTGGTAAAAATGGCATTAGGGTTTAAATTTACTTTTGCCTATGAACATATCCTGGTAGATACATTGTATACTATATGTATATAGTTTAAATATATGCTGTAATTAGATTTCAAAACAGTGCACAAGTTTTTTTTTATTGTCATGCATTATACATCAAGAGAGGTGTGACTGAGAATCAACCTTAGAAAAACAAAAATAGTGAAAACAGAGTTTATGCCAAGTTGCAAAGGGATTTGTATATAGAAAATAATGAGGTTGAATCTTTCAAATATTAAAGAGCATTCATATCCAGTATAGTGAGGAGTGAGAGATGTGTATTTCTGGTGATGGAAGTTCACTCTCGATGTGGTTTGGAAGTCACGTAAAACCGTTTGTCCCGTTGCTGAATAACCACTGGTTCCATGTAATGTAAAAACACAATAAAAACAAAACAAACAAACATATCCAGTACAGGATGAGAATTATGAGACAGAATGCTAGAGATGAGTAAAAATTTTTGAAAAATAAAGCACAGGAAAGAAATGAGTGCTGGTGTTTGAGTTAATGATGATGATGACACAAGCCAAGAAGTTATGAGTTTTAAGTTTTGTAAGGAATTTGCTAAGGTATATAATGTTGCTTTCATACCAGAAGTACTGTAGTATACCAGAGACCCACCATTATAGTTTAGATGTGTACAGTTATTTCTAAGCTCTGCCTCAGGTTATTCTTTGCATAATTTGATAAGGGAAAATATCTCCTAAGTATATTGTAGATTCTGGAATGCCTTGAAAGATGTTCTTTCTTTTGAGCTTAAGTAATATTTGTAGGTGACATGAAAGTAGTATGTAATGAGAGCATTATTTTTGAGATGTAGGATGCAGTAAATACACATGAGAACTGTGGCTCATTCTCTTATGGTATGCATGTTCAGGTTGTCATTATTCTCCTCTCTTTTTACATTTGAATTCTGTATCTTTCTGTCTTCATATTATTATGTATTTGAAGTGTTAAAATGTACATAAATCAGATAGTGTTATACAGGAAAATTAACTAGTAACTATAATAGTAAAAACCACTAAATCATGAATATTGTAAGGAAATAAATGAATTACGTTAAGCATGTACTATATTTATAGCACTAATTGAAAGAAATACAGTTGAATGCAAGTGGGGAACTAGAATCGGCAGATAGTATTGGAAGCACTATAAGAGATACATGTGTGTGTGTGTGTGTGTGTGGTGTGTTAGTGAATGACTAGTGGCAAAAACATGGTTCAAGACATACTGTATGCTGGTATTAATGGCATAGATGAAATTTTGAGAAGGAAATTGTCCTATTTTAAATTATGATTTACTCATGGTATTATGTTTTTATGCCTATGATTTTTAGCTTAATTACCACATGGCAAATACATACTGTCCTTTGACATAGAAGGTAGTTGTAAATAGTTCAAGAGCTTTTTCTTGTGTGTTGTGTGCTTAATGGTTGATTTTGTGATATGATGTTCTTATCTAATTCTTCAGACTTCCAAGCAGGTATAGGTCTCAAATGAAAGTATATCGCGTACATCATATAAATAGAAAAAGTAGAATACTTATTCAACTGTACATTGTTCTGTATTTAGTAATCAGTTAGCCCTTTAAGATTCCAGGGTTGTACCAGAACTTGTCTTGCAAATAATACTGACCCCGTCCCCTTGGGTATAGCTTTGGGGGTTTTTTTTTTTTTTTTTTTTTTTTTTGAGCTGGAAAGACAAAAATCAGGTAAAAAATGGTGTTAATCGTAATCTTAAAGGGTTAAGAACAGAACATATACACAAACCTTATATTAACTAAACAACTTAATAATAATGATGATGATGATAACTATCTAAAATGAAAATAATGATAATAACAACAGTAACTATATCACCATTTGAATAAAAATCACATAGGTTTATATAGAATAACTATTTTTATAAGTTTTGTTGTTTTTGTTACTAAGATTATATCACAAATTGTAATATCTTTCCTTAAGCAATCATTAGTCATTGTAACTGAGAAAAATTCTAGTAGTTTAAGAGGGACTTCTGCTCAGAATAAATATTCCCATTCCTTAAAAAGAATGATTGATGTACTTGTGGCATGGGAGCAGAAAGAAAGCCACAGTCAGGATTCTTTGTCATTTCATTTTGTAAAGCAGTACTGCATTTGATGCATGAGAGATTCAATAGATACTTTTAATTTTTATTTATTTATTTTTTTTATTTATTGTATATATTATGTAAAGAATTCATCATATACCTTTACTCATTCTTACTAATTCTGCCATTAGTTTTGTGATCTGTAGGATATTTAATTAACTGGGTTGCAAATTGCATAAAAAAATACTTGTCTCAATTGCATTATATTTTTAAGTTAAATGAAAATTTAACTTAAAATAATAATTATCACATTATTATTTTTGTTTTGCTAAACACATTAATATCCACCCACTAAAAGTAGTTTACAAAAATGAAGTGTATGTAGTTGAATGTAATATTGGACAAAGTTTTTCCAAAAGATTATATAGATTATTTTGATAGGGTAGGGGCTCTACAATATTGTAATTCTTTTGCATGATCCCTTATATGTATGCTGTATTGCATTTTCTTGCTTCTGTTTTGTGTCTTGAAATTATGCTAGTTTGCTGTACTTCAGAATGCTCCTTTTGGTTTGTCAGTCTATATTAAGAATGTGTTAGAGGTTTGGAACTTGTTAAATTGTAACTGAGGTTTGGAACTTGTTAAATTGACAGTTATGCTAGTTACATCTGGTCAGATTTTACCGTGTATTATTTGATATGTTGTACTGGGGTATACCACATCCTTGCACATGTTTCAGTTGTTGGAGCTATTGCAGCTGATCTACAAGGATTGCTTCATATGGCAAAGGCTGCCAAAAGATTACATAACCATTTGATAGCCTCAGTAATGAGGCAGCCGCAGTTTTTCTTTGATGTACGGCCAGTGGGGCGGATTCTTAATAGGTTTTCCTCAGATATAGATGCCGTTGACATAAAACTACCCGATAATCTTCTTGACTTTGCTTGGTGTGTCATGGATGTAAGTTTTTTTTTTCCCCTTTCTTTTAAATGTCTGTAGCTTTGCTGTTTGAATGTGATCTTTTGTCAGTTTTATTCTTGTACAAGTTATTGATCAGCATCTTTAAGACTATTTAAGTTGTAAAAAAACAATTTAATTTTTTCATGTGAACCCATTTCTTATATTTAGCCCAATTTAGGTTAGCAATCCATCCAGACATTTCAATCTCTGAAAGAGAATGG